>NC_090937.1:91452064-91755094 GCF_040938575.1 Ambystoma mexicanum | reverse complement strand
GTCCCCGTCTACTGGCACCTCCCTCTGTACCCTTCATCCACAATAGGCTTGAATGATTTCCCATACATTGAGAAAATGTATCCCTGGTGTCCACACCCTTGTCCGTGAGTGAAATGGTCATGTTAAGTCTGCTCATGATGTCCCTCCCAAGTATGTTTACAGATAGATCATGTTCCCCTATAGAAAGTGAAATATTGTCTGTGAAAGGAACCCCTTCTGTAGCCCCAGAAAATCCTTGAACATTCATGGCATCACCTGACAACCTAAATCTCCCCTCCCAGATGCAGGATTAAGTCTCCTCTGTGTCTACAAGCAAGGAACCAATGTTATCACCTATTGTCACCCCTATTCATGGGTCCTCCTCAGGGTTGGGTGTAATCGTCAGGATGGAACACATCAAGTCCGTCTGTGGGCTGTCCTATTGACATTCAACTGTATGGTATTCTATGTCTGCAGCACCTGCTGTGCTGTGTACACGTACTGTGTGTTACCTTGAGCCTGGGGAATCTTTGGTGATTGCAAATACTGCAGTATATGTGCTTGCATCTGTGGTGTCTGTGTCATGGGCTGGTGTGGCTGCGGGTATGCGCACTGTGCCGGTCCTTCTTGTTGTGCTTGGTCCTGTGTCTAATACTCATCTTGTTCCCCTTGATATGCTGGCTGGTATTTCATCCCCCCATTCTGCAGCACACCCCTGCTTCTGCACACTCTCAAAATGTGCCCTATCTGCCCACACACCCAGCACTGTGGTGGCTCCCTCCCCTGCCCTTGTAAACCCCCAGGAAACTTGACTACCCTGGGCCCTGCTGCACCTGCTGCCCGTATACTCAAAGCCCTCCTGGAAATCCCCCTTGGTTGTGATGTATTTGTGGCCCATTCTAGCATCCTCAAGGTGCCCCCCCTCTTTCTCAAAACCTGTGCTGCATGTTCCCCCACCCTGTGAAGCCTCCCCTCATGGGCAGCTGTGTGTACTGTGGCTGTGTTTTCCCCAGTCCTCTCGTGCTTGTCAGCACTGCCCCTTCCATGTCATATTTGGAAAACTTTCTCTGCACTAACTTTGCTTCCTCTTGCTTTCTTTCCACACGCTTCTTTGTCACATTTTCTTGCAATAGCCTACAATGGTGTACTATCGTGAGCTGTATTTCTGGCCAAGGATTTGCCTCCATGCGACCAATTTCTTAAGCTGCTTCTGTACCGGGTCTGTTAGCCCTTGGCACAATATGTGGTAAAATAATGCTACTGTTATATCCCACGGTTCTCGCGTTTCAAGGCGCCAAAGCTCCTGAATCATCTGAATATAGTGTAATGGGCCTTCGTCTTCCCCTATCTTGCATGCCATAATCACACTGATGTCTGATGGGTGTGGGTATTGGGTCCTTAGAGCTTGCCATACAGCTGCTCAGCAGTCTGCAAACAACGAACCATTGTGTGCCATGTCGTGGGTGGTTATACCTTGGTACCCTGCCCTTCTCCATATGTCATCAGCGGCCTCCCAGAGGATTGTCACTAGTAGTCCCTTTACATCCACCAGTGCTCATTTCTGCCCGCTATCATTCTCTCCATTTCATATATCCATTTCCCTGTACCTGTGGTTAACGAGGGTAGCATACACCTCAAGTTTTCCTTGTCTATGTGTTTCCATGGTATACATTGAGGACGCACCCCTCCTTTTTCTAGTAGGGGCAGCCGTTCGGTCCTCGTTTCAGTCGTGCGCATCTATCCAATCCCAAATTGTTCTTAGTGTCAGTACATAATGTGACCGTCTCCCCCTTCTTCGTCCTGGGAGATACCTAAGTCTCTCAAATATGGGAGCAAGTCGTCAGAGTTATGTGACAATTCTCTGGTCTGTGGCATCCGATCGTCCCTATCATCCTTAGCCATCCCTGTATTTATTCCCTCTTCCCACACCAAGCATCTCTCCACGCTGTCCTCCGGAGACCTGTGCTTAGATCGTCCTCTTTCCACATCCCCACTTTCCCCTGAGTCCTCTTCCGAGTCAGTTTACATATCAGTACAAAAATAGTCCATGAAGTTCAGTCTCCTAGAGGTCGTGTCTTCCCAGGCTTCCCTCTGGAGTCGATCAAGTCTATGTCACCCCTGTCCCATAGGACCCCATACCCGCTCTCTCTGATACTGTAGTGGTCCTGTTCTGCATGTTTGTGCTGTCTGGCTCCGCTCGCCTACCTTCTCCCCTTTTTTGGCTATCTCCCGTGCCCACTGCCCATCGTGCCCTTATGCCTCTGATTGCACACTCCTCCTCCTCCTTCCATTTGCGCTCTCACATAAGCCGCACTATCTGCCACTTCCTCTGTTCCCTATCCACTAACACTTGCTTTGCCTTTTCATCTACTTCCCTTCATCTCTCAATCTCTTTTTGCTCCTTCCTCCTTCTCTCTCGCTGCTGCTGCTCTTTCTCTTCCTCCTTTTGCCTGTCTCTGCACATTCTCTTGCATCTCTCTTCAGCTTCCCTTTCTCTTTTGTCTACTTCCTCCATTATTTCTGCCCAGTCCTTTGCAGCGCTGCTCCCCTGCTCCCCGTAAAGCCTTCCATTTCTTTCTTTCATCGCCCCCAGTGCCTCTCCCATTGTCTTCCCATCTATTTTAGGAGAATCTGTCCCCCTGCCCACTTGTTTGTGGCTATGCCCTCTAGCCCCTCCTCATGTCCTTTGGCACCTCACTGCTCATTCCCATTCCGCTAGTCACTTGTCCAATCCCTTTCTGGCCCTCCTCCTTGGTATATGGTGGTGATTGAAATACTGGGTTTGAATACCACTCACCTGCTTTTAACTCCCAAAGTGGATAAAGACATTGTTCATTGTCTGTGTCCTCAGCATTTTCCCTCACAGGAGAGGGTGGAGGAGAGGAAGGTGGGAGGGTGGTCCCGGTGCCTCCTGTTGGTTCAGCATCCATTGACACCTCATTACTTCCCCCTCACCCTCCTGAAAAATCTGCCACAGTTCGAATATTTCCATGCGCTTTGCTAACTTCTTCCCCTTAAAGGTGTCCTGTAAGTGTGTCAGTAGTGATTGTTGCACATTCTTGGAGAAACTTCTGCATTGTGGCCATGGCTTAGTCAATTTACCCTTGGTGCTTTTTGTCCATTGTGCGCTATATTTACAAATCTTGTCCTCATAGGGTGGAAGGGTTTTACATAAGTGCTTTAGGGGTTTCACCCCTGCACTTCCCTTCATATATTGGGCCTCATTACAAGTGAGGCGGAACGGGTTAATGGGACCCGCTAAAGGAGGCGGACCCATTAAACCTGTTCTGCCTCTGCACGAGGTCCCCTCGCGGGACCCGGTAAGTAACGCCTGGTCAAACCAGGCGTCCTTACCGGGTCCCGCGAGGGGGAGGTGGAGCAAACAATGGGCCGCTCGTAATCGGCCCGTTGTTTGCTTCCTCTCCCATTCCCATTCAGCCCTATGGGGGCTGAAAGGGGAATGGGGAAGGTCCGGGCCCGGGTTCCTGGAGGGAGGAATTACCGGGCCCTCCAAACTCGGAATGGTCCGGTAATTCCTCATTCTGGGAACCCAGACCCGGACCTGATTTTGGCAGCAGCCATGCCGCCAATAGTGGCATGGCTACCGCCAAAATCTAATGAGGCCCATTGTGTTTATTCTTACTACATGACCTGAAGTCGAGGTTTTTGACAATCCACTGTTATGGAAAAAACACAATATGGTAGCAATTCTTTCAATTTTCTTCAAGCTTCTCTGGCCCCACAGCAACCTGTCAGGCGTGCTCCGCACACCGACCTTTGACATTTCTCTGCCTCCTCATGTACACCCACGAATGTCACGCATGCGCCTTCTGCGCATCACCAACTGGGCAACCTCCTCTGTCAATCTCAATTCTGAACACTGTGTCCACAACACCTCATGCTTTCCAAGTCCTACGCAAAAACCTACAGGGTGACGTCACCAACTCACTAAGTAGGGTAGTACTAAATGCTAGAACCCCCTTCCCCATAAATACGCACAACGCCACCATGAACCCACAGCGGTCTTCCTGCCTCCTAACAGGGGATACCAATATTCTCTTGTATTCAAGCTGCACCTACAGCGTCGCCTTGTAGAGAAAATGCCCCAGTTAAACTTAACCAGGCGAATGACCTCCCGCAATCCAGGCCAGCTCCCTATGCTAAACTTCACAGGGTTACCGTCATCTATGACCAGAGCTAAAACGCCCAACCCACAGGAAATCCAATATTCACATAACTTCTGTCATCCGTGCCCTCGAGTGAATAGTCTAGGTTGTTCACCAGAACCTTTTACCTCAAAACCGAATGTGCCCTAACCACAAAAAATGGCATCTACATCTGCCCCTGTCCCTACAAACTTGACAATACTCGGCAATACTCCAAAGGTACTCAACAATGCCCAATACCACCCTCCCACCCCCCGTTACTTTCCCATTCCCCTCTATTGCTATGTGGCTGAGTCTATGCTTGCACTCTGTGACCTGCTGACGCCGCTCGGCTGCTGCATCTCCCAACGCTGCCACATCACCTGTCTGGTCTGCTGGACGACTCCACGGACTGCACACAGGCTATTCCTCAGGCTGGCTCCTGGCAGCCTTTGCATGGGGCATGCTTTCCCTGTCTTCTCGACATCCACGAGGCATCCCGCAGCCCTACAGACACTGCGGCGGGATAGTCGGCTTTATGCCAGACTGGCATAGTCCAACCCACTCCTCTGCTACGAACTTGTTGGTGAGAAAACCAGGTATACCAGAGGTCTGGGGATTGCTACCGAGGGCCCAACAATCCTGTCCCCAGAATAATGGAGGATTCAGCCAAGGGGCCAAGGGTTTACAAAATAAACGACAGGGATCATACAGAACAATCAGAATTCTCCAGTACTTCTCCACTCCCCAAGATGCACTCCACAGTTTTGACCCCAAATGGCGTCATCACATGGGCCCTCGTGCAAAAACCTATCTCCCATACTGATTGGGTACTTAGAGTGGTATCACCTATGGCTAGCCCATAAAGAGGTTATTCTACTGGCTCTCGCATTTCAGGTGGCTGACCTGCCCCATCCCCAAGAAACTATCTATTACATTGTTGCAGGGTCATAGACTTACCATTGGCCCTTGCCCTCTGCCATTCACCCATGGATTTCTGTCTCTTGATTGGTTGGATCTGGTCTCCCCAGGCCTGTGACCCAGTTCGGTTCTCAGCCCACTGTGCACCTCTTCAAGGTGATGTGAACTGACTATGAGTCCCAATTGTATCTGGTAGTAGAGCACCTTTGCCTATAAGAGTGCGCTCCCCATTGCAACATTTGTTTCACTTCTCGTCTGAGTTGCTTAGAATGGCTCGTCTTCTCACCAGGGGTGAATGCCCATTGTCTAGTTCGGCTGCATCACATGGTTGTGGACCACAAAATGTAGCTTTTTGGGTCTTTGTGAGGATGTATTAAGTGCTCCTGCAGCAGGCCCCTTGTCGTTTGGAGCTTGGAATGCACTTGCTTTATCTCTGACCTTGGCTGTGAGCTCGGTCTTCACTTCGTACAGCCTGAGGCACATTCTCTTCCCTGGTGTCCTATAGCTGAGGCCTTCTGTAATTTTCCTTAGACTTATAATGGGATTTCTACATGCTCGTACTGTGCTATGTTTCCTATAGCTTAGTCGTACGTGATCCTACCAGGCTCCATATATACTCTTGTAGTCCCATAGGGTTAGTTGCCATAAGCATCTGCAAGCTTGCTCAGTATCTCTTGATGCCTTGCGTTTCAGCATTGCTGCATTTGGCTAATGAGAAAAATAATAAAAGCTATGACACTATGGGGGTCATTACGAGTTTGGAGGTGGCCATGGCGCTATTAGTGCCATGGCTGCCTCCAAACTTGTGTCCAGGTCCGGGTTCTCAGAATGGGGACTTACCGGGTCATTCCAACCTTGGAGGACCCGGTAAGTCCCCATTCTGTAAACCATTCCCCATTCCCATTCGAGTCCCAATAGGACTCAATGGGAATGGGGAAGGAACTAATAACGGGCCCGCAAATAGCGGTCCCGTTATTAGCTCCCTGATCCCTTAACGGCTCCCGCTAAGGGCGGCTGGTAAAACCAGCCAGCTTTAGTGGGACCCGCTAAGGGACCTTGGAATTCGGCAGAAAGGGGTTAACGGCACCGGCATCCTTACCGGTGCCGTTAACCCCTTACCGCCGCACTCGTAATGAGGCCCTATGTGTTAGGAAAGATTCCCATTTATGTGAAGTTTTCCCTCCCATTGTGTAACCCCCAAACATTTTGCTGCTGTTTAACACCATAGTCTGACTTTGCCAGTGGAGCACAGCCTTCAGCTGCTCTCCACTGGGCTTTTCACTCACTTTATTATGGGGAAACTGAATTGCCCTTAAAGACAGTCAGTACTGGGAGACTTTGTTTCCCTTAGTCCTTTTCAATGTTGCAACTTTTCTGCAACAAGTTACAAGTGCACAATGTATCTTACAGTACAGTTCGCTTGGGTCCTCCGGTCATTTCCCAGGGCCCTAGACATCCTCGAAGGATTTTTTAGGAGAAGTGCAGGTGTGCCTGGGACAGGGCTGGTGGCAGCTTATCTTTTCATGTATTGTTAACCCTTTCTTGCCATGCAAACCGCGTTTACCGTGATTGGCACATAAAGGTGGCCTGGCTCCAAAATGGCCATGTCACGAGGTTCTTTGTCCTGTCCTTTGGCAATCTTGCCCCTTCACCTTCCCCAGGTGGAGCCGACCCGGGTCAATCCTTATTTGTGCATGTATTCTCCCGTGAAACACCAAGTTTTTTCAAGCTTCTGTATGCCTTGTGTGTGTGCCCCCAGGATGTGGGCTTGACTGTCTGGTTCCAATACACTTCTTGGGTGCCAGAGAGTCTGGACTGCTGTGAATGAGTTAGGACCACCGTGGTCAGTGATTTGTCCACATATGGTGTGCCTGTATGTGAGCAGATCTCCCATTGGGTCCTCTTTGTTTTGGCGTGAAGGAGATTCTGGATAAGAGAATGCTCCAAACACCCATACCAGGTCGATCTCTTGAGTTCTCACTGAACGAAAAATAGGATTCAACTATTCTGAAACTAAAAATCCAAGTTGAGGAACAGCTGGTAACCCACTGGAAGGTATGGCACCCTTAGCCTGATGTCGTCCCGCTGGACCCCTCTGCATCTGATCGAACTAGAAGGTCTGCGAAGACGCTTTGACCCATTGGAATAGTGGGAATAACTACTCTCTGCACCTTCATCAAACCCTGCAAGTAAGCCTTCTCGGAAGTGTCCCTGGGCCAACCAGTGGGCTGACCAGCTTGCACAGGACCTTTGCTCTGACACCACCACAGTTTTGAGGAGATGCTTGAAACTTGGTACATCGCAAGCTCTTTGTTCACAGCACTCTCACACTGAATTTCGTATACTTGGCGATCCCAGGACTGAAGTAAAGAGAGAACGACTCGAGTATGGGCGCCCTCTCTTTACTTCAGACCTGGGAACGCCAAGTATACAAAATTTGGTGTGAGAATGCCGTGAAAACAGAGTTTGCGATGTACCAAGTTTCAAGGGTCTCCTCAAAACGGCGGCGGTGTCAGAGCAAAGGTCCTGTGCAAACTTGTCAGCCCACTGTTAAACAGCAGCAATAAGTTGGGGGGTTACACAACCGGAGGGAAAACTTCACATAAATGTGAATCTTTCCTAACACTCGCCCCTCCCAGACCGGGGACAGGGGGAATTAATCCACCCCTGGATGAGTCTCATGTTCAGGTCGGTTAAACATTCTGGACAACTCATCAGCATTGCTATGCTGGACAACTGGCCTGTGTTCAATGGTGGAGTCAAACCCTTGCAGGCTTATGGACAACCTGAGCAACTTTGGATTCTCTCCCTTCATGTTCATTAGCCACTTTAAGGGCGTATGGTCTGTTTGCACAGTGAAGTGGGTCCCATAGAGGTAGGGCCTCAGTTTCCTTAGGGCCCGCACAACAGAGAAACATTATTTCTCTACTGTGGACCATCTGGGCACTCTGTCCTTAAGCTGGTGACTAATGAAGCCAAGAGGGTGTTCCTTACCCTTCTCATCTACTTGTGATAGTACTGCTCCTATCCCAGTGTCAGAGGCATCTGTCTGCACAGTAAAAGGTCTTTGGTAATCAGGGGCCCTGAGAACAGGGGCCTGACACAAGGAGTCTTTTAAGCCATTGAAGGCCTTCCCACACTCTTCAGACCAAGTTACCTCCTTGGGTTTCTTAGGAGTTGTGAGAGCAGTCAGAGGGGCAGCTTTGGGCCAAATTGAAGACAGAAGATGAAAATAATGCAACACAACATGAAGACGGAGAATGGAGTGTGCTTGCTCAAGGTCTGGGAAGTCAGAGGGGTGAAACAAAAGTGGGAAGCAGGAAGTGCTCTGAGTTCACCTTCCCCACGCATCATTTTTGCTCACATGATGGTACATTTTCTAAACTCACAAGGCTTGCACTGACCTAGTGGGTGGTGCCAGGTGGAGCTAGCAGATCTCGCCAGACCAATCAAATTATCTGTCCCCAACAGACTGTAATTATGCCTATACTGTTCACCCAATCCCATTTCACCTAAGAGCAAGGAATGTATCTTCTGGTTCTGAGGTCTCTGCCGCTTAAAAATTCACTGCCCGCCTTTAATGAGCTGAGAGTACATTTGGAGCTTTAGAATCTGTGTGCGTATCCCTGCTTGGATTAAATAAGGCAGCAATTTGTCACATTTCTGGACTCTTCCATTTTTGGGCATGAGGGGATTTCCCTCGATCCTAACTCTGATTTTCTAACAGCAATTCAAGTGGTAGCAGAGAGATGGTTGCTCATGCTCTCAGAGACAAATCATCGCTCTCCCTAATTCTCCTGCATTCCTGCCTGCTACTGAGAGCAGAAGGTGGGGCTGGCAGGCTGGGGCAGTGATAACGAGTCCGAGAGCTGCAGCAGACCAGCAGAGATGTAAGTATGAGCCCAGGAATCTGACAAATACAGGGGGGAGGGAACAGCTATGAGTTTGTAAGTTCTTTTGTCAGCAGATTATGGAGTGTAATATGTAAACAGGGGAGGGTATGGACAGGTTCTGCTTAATGTTTATGTAAAGACTTTCATTTTATATGGAATGTTGTTGTTAAATATGTTCTGTGTGGCTAGGGAGCATTTGGTTTTAGGTATCAGTTTGGGCAGTCAGCTTAGATGATTGACTTTATAGTACAGATGAGAAAAGGTATGTAAATATTGGATTTCCTGTGAGATACGCATTTTAGCTTGCTTCATGGATGAGGGTTACCTGTGACTAAGGTTGGCAGAAATAGCTAGCTCCTATCATGGAAGGGAGTTCCTTGGTTTTTTCCTCACAGCGGTAGACCTCTATAAGCGACGCAGTAGATAAAAGAGGACCACAAGAATTAACAAGAATTATTGGAGAATTATTGGGGTTTCCTGTTAGGTAGAAGGTGGCCGCAGATTGTTATTTATGTATTGCTAAGTTTGTCAGTGTGTTAGGGAAGTGTATAAAGCAGACTTGTATTGAAGGGGAAGCTGTACACAAATTTCTTTGCCTTGCTGTAGGTTTTGTGATGACACAAATGAGGTTATTGAATAGGACTTAAACTGCTTAGAGGGTGGCAGAGTATATTTTGGTGGATTGGAGCTTGAAATGCCTACAAGGAGCACATGGAATAATTGTATATTGGCCCTTGGAGGCAGAAAACACAAAGAGGGTGGTGTGGAGTCAGGAGGATTTGTTGTTATGTGGGGAGAAAAGGTTTAACATTTATGCATTTGAGAAATGTATTGTGATCCACAGTGGAGCACGGATTTGGTGGAGAACATATTGAGGGGTTTAAGTATTGCAAAATGAAAAAAGAAATTAAAAACAAAACTGAAATGAGAAAGATGTGGCAGTATTGGAGTGGATTTGAGAAGCATGTGGAAGAATGATGTACTGGCCTAGGTTGGAGGTCAAAGTGAAAGTAGGCTGAGATAGGTGTGTGTTTATTGTATTTGTTGTGTGAGTGAGTGTATTTTAATAGTGGTGTTTGTGGAGAGGGATGCATAAAATTGTGTGTTGTGTGGTCCGAAAAATTGCAATAGTGTTCTCATTTGCTACAGTAGAATAAAAGACGTTCTGTTCCCCACGTTTAAACAGATAGCTCAGCTTGCGGTGTCTTTAGAGAGGCGGACAACACCCACATCTTTTTTTAAGAGCTTTGAAGATTATACTCTTGCCAACAGGGGTTGGCCTGGAGCCAGCATTGAAGGGAGGGGGAGGAACACTCAAGTAGGCAAAGCTGGCTTATGTAGCACGAAAAGCTATGGAGCATGCAGATGAGTTCTCAACACATGTTTGGGCAGCATGACATAAAATTAAGCAACGGGAAAATGGTATTAAGCATTGTGCTAGGCAAATACAAGTGTAATGCATGGAACAAGCACACAAAGAAACAATGTTTTCTGGATGACAGGAATATGCGAAAAACAGCAGACATAGGAATTCCAACATAGCAATTAATTGTGTGAACTTTCATTACGTGGCGACCTAGAATAAAACTGCATGGAATTCAGGCATTGTAAAGTGGAGGGGAATTTTCGGCAAACGTGGGATTTAAATGGCTCAGACAGGGCATGGGGGTTTGTGAGATGCGATTTGGGGAGTAGAAAAGAAGTGGGCTGTGCAGTGACCTTTTTGTGTTGAAGATTTAAACATTTACTTTTCTGCTGTGTTTTTTGGCCCGCTTAATGATGAACATCAGGTTTATTTATATCTACTACGGTATAGGAATCAGTGGGTGAATACAAATGACATGTGAATATAGAGCCAACATTTTTTTAATATAAGGAGTAAAGTAACTTTTGCTATGTAGTGGCAATGGAAGAATGGTCAGGACATGTTATGGAAAATATGGATATTAATATAGGCCTTTGATTGCCTCAAAAGCATTTTGATGCTACCATAGAGAAAGGACTTATTTGGTTGACTACTTGTATTAAAACTACACTTATTATAGAACTTAGATGAGGTGGGTATCCAACAGGAAGCACTAGATAAGATCATGATATTATTATTATTATTGTGAAACTTGAAATAGTGGGCCAGGATTAGATGAATATTGTTATGGATTCTGTTTAAAGTGCCAAGGGTGCATCTTAAGGAAGGCAGGTGAACTGTCATGTTGGAACTGTAATATATATGTTTGGTTGGTGTGACATGGGAAAGGGAAGAGTGGAGGAGGGTTTTTTCAGACTGTTCATTTCTTTTGTTATGTAGTTTTTCATTCAATGTTTTAAAGCTACATCAACACATGATGATAAAATGTGTTCAACTAAAAACACACTGAAAAGCATTTGTTAGACCTCATGTCTTTGGAGTTTCTAGGGCCTTTTTTGCAGCTTTTCAACATGTGTTAATTTTTTAGGGTGTTTATTAGCTTGATGTTAAACTTGTATTGTCTTAAACCTACTCCAAACTTGCATAATGTCACCTTTTTTAAAGAGCTTGGTTAAAATATGTGTTTACTTAATCCAGCATGGCCGGATGACCCTTATTTGATGTGCTACCACCCTGGCCACTTTGTTCTACTTTTAACCCCTGGTTTGCCCCCATAATATCGATTTCTAAAGACTCCACTCCTAGCTAGTCACCACTCATGTATAAATGATTGAGCTGGGGCCAGGCGCACAACTAGACCGTAGCTTTAGGGGCAGGGTGAGGATAACATGGACATATTGGGGGTGGGCTGCCTACAGAGACTTTTTGTGTAGGCGGGGCAAATTTACTTGTATGGTGGCACATTGCAGTTGTTCCAAAAGAATGTTTTTGCAAACTAGTGTCAAATTAGCAACCAGTGGTGCAATTTAATGTCCATTGGCACAGTGACAATGGCCAAAAACATGATATATATTCAACACAAAATGCACATTTTGGTGGTTACTGCCACATTGGTATTACTGTGGCTGCATTGTTGGATTTGCCATTTGGAAGTACATGATGCACATCAAGCTGCATTGTACCACAATTCTGTGTAATACTCAGTGGTGCTACAGTTGCAGTGTCTTTGAGGTGTGAGTGGGCAGTCAGAAGGGAGGTCCCAGGAAAGTTACCTGACAGAGCATCTCTTAGCCTAACAACTCATCTCAACACACAACTCTAACAGCAAAACTACATAGGTTACATAGTGGGGTGTAAACTCACCATAGGCAGATGTCTTTGTCGATCTAGAAAAAGTAGACACCCCTCAATCATAAGGCTATATACTATGTTGGCTGAAGACCAACCGTCTCATGCATTTAGTATTAGAAATATATAGCCATAAGCTTGACTAAGGTGCGGCCATTTTAAAGCGAAAGAAATCGCCATTTTGTTTTCTCTAACGTTTGCTTTTTGCCTTTTGTTAAACTGCTTTGCTGAAATATTATTTTGCTTCACAGGTGCACAATGCAAGGCCGTGAGAGGCATGTTGCAACATAACGCAGTAACCCAGACAGAAATGCCCGGTCTCCTCCCTCACATATCCTTGGAGAGTGAGTAGCAAGGCATTCTATTCAGTACAGCAGGTGCCAGCTAGTCTCGGTAGCACAGTAGAAATGCTAGAGCAAGCATTAAATGACTTGAATTATGCTCTGCTTTGCGGCCCCCCTTTCCTAAACCTGGTAGAGATCTGGAGAGCAGGTTGACCCCCAGCACACGAATAGAAACTAGGAGATAGCAAGGCCTGGAATGTGTCTCTCCCCTACGCGCAGCTTGTTCGTGAAAACAGAAGCATTGTGTTCCTTTAAACAAAGACTTGTGCAAAATTGCAGACTGTTACTAAATGAATGTTTGAAGGTGTCATACTCGTCACCATTGTCAATCATCATGCTTAGTTCAAAGGAAATGTATTAGGGGCGGTATAGAATGTGTCGCTACTGATTACAAGGTGCTCATTCTGTATATATGTAACTGTTGTATGATCTCTGCTGTTCTTGCGTCGCCTGAGGTCTGGTAGACACACGTCGCGGGGCGTGAGACCAGTTGGCCAACTGAGACTATTTGCTTTGCAATAAACCCTAGATTTTGGGAATACAACCTCGTGTCTGACATATCAGTTTGTGTGTGGTGATTGTGCCTTGTTTCCATATGCAAGGGTCCCTCAGGGGCCCCTTCAAGATGGCACCCGAATAGGGACCCTCCCCCACTTGTTTCATCGTCTACCTTGTAAGATAAGGAAGGTGGAGAGAACGGCGAGGACGGGACGATCGAGCCGGGATAAAGAGGTGTTCGGGGCACCCCTGCGAAAGCGATGAGAGATTCCTTTGCAGATCTGCACACAACTGATCCCTAATCGACATGCCCGACCAGAGAACAAGGAGGCAAGGGTCCCGAAACGAGGCAGAATGAGCCAAGATATGCGGACACGACATCATTGGTTGAGCCAGTATACTGACGAATTGTGTCTTGAAAAGACAACTTGATTGATCAGGTGAGTCGTGCCCCGATTCAAAAGTGATCCTGATATTGGTTGAGAGTTGATTTTGCAAAATCAAACTCCCAGCGTAAGGTTGATTAGCCAAGGGTAATGTTAAAACATGCCTGGGGTATTGTCCACCCTAGCGGGATTTTTCTGCTGCAGCGGACAATCTTTGGAAACTGGCCTGGTCGCACCACCCGTGGGAACGCCGGCGTATGAGATGTATGTGAAGTATGGTGTGGGAGCGATAATGTTTTGTGAGATTTGGCATAGGCAAACCATAACAGGAAGATCTTCAGTTGCCGAATCATGGGAGTTTTGAAATGACGAGAATAGATCATTTGGAGAAGGTGTTGATGAAAAAGAAAACACACCCTGCAGCATTTGATATCCTTAGGGACTCGAGAAGGGAAGCAATGGAAAAAGTAGAGAGAAACATGCGCGCAGGCATAAGTCGAAAGCAGAGAGAGTGAAAGAAAAGGAAGAGGAGGAGTGGAATGATAGTTTGAAAAAGTCAAATAGACGCAAGCAATTGAGCATAGAAAAGATATACCTGCAACGGGAGTTGCATTTATCAGACGATTTAATAGATAAAATATTAACAAATACAACGCAAGGCCCAAGAAGAGAGACTAAAACGACCGCGTCAGTAGCAACTGCTCAGCCCCCTCCTGTTGCTCAGCCCCTCCCAACTGACCAAATACCAGCACAGCCACACCCTGCACAAACAGCGCCTCTCATTGGCCAGTCAGCACCGCAAAAGTCACCTCCCGGTCCTGCTGTCCCATCCACACCTCCCTCCCTAGAGATCCTTTCTGTCCCATCTGCCCCTCCTGTGATTGAACTTGAACTCACTGAAACAAGAGAAGGGGCTGGACAAAGTGGATGTGCGAGAGTGACCCGTAGTGCGATTAGCAAGGAGAGAAAGCGAGAGTTGCAAGAACAGGCCGAAATGTATATAGACGGAAACGATGCAACGTCAGCGCTGGCTTCAATGTTTGACTTCAGGAGGAGCAATGAAAGACAGGTAGTGTTGGAATGCATGGGGGAATATTAGGTGGCGAGATGGAAACAGTTGATTGGAAAGCTGCCTCCGCAACGACTGTTGGATTTCAATGCTTTGGCACGTTGTAGAGGAAGGGATGAAGAGATAAAAGAACATGTAGACCGACTTTTTGAACTCAAGAATGAACTTGATAATGAATATGCTGAAATGTTTGCCATACCAGGGTATAGGAGTAGAGATATTAGAAGAGATGACTGAAGCTGTAGAGCCCTTTATACAGCGGCGATATTCGTCGTCGTCAAGACAGACAGGCGACAGACTGAAAGTATGTATACGAGAGGTGTTGAGATAGATTTCAGATCCTAGTATTCCCACTATGGAGATACATGAGATATTTAATGAATACCCCTTGCCAATGAGAATAGAAGCACTACGAACAGTGGCTGGGGTGCTACTCCAGCAAGTAGCGGGACACAATAGAGGAAGAGGGAATGCACAGGGCAGAAGTAATTCGAATATGCATGGAGGACCCCTGGGATTGAATCAATGTGTGTATTGCAGAGAGGAAGGTCACTGGCGAGCGCAATGTCCACACTTGCAAAATAGGAATGGGTACGGCCAGAGAAGATGGCATAGGGGGCATTGAGGAGCAAATGGGCATAATAGAAATAACATGCAGCAGCACCAAAACAGTCATGGAAGTAGTACTCAAAATCAGAACTAAGCTCAGAATCAAACTTCTGCTCAGAATCAAAGCCAGCAGAACATGCAAAATGGGACTAGAGGAAGGGGCGGGAACATTTTTGACACTCAATCGGGTGCGTACTATAATAACAGCAGCGATTACACATCGGATGATGTGTTGTTTCCCCAATAGGACAGCCCAAGACAGGGGTTGGAACCGGTGTCTATTCCCATGATTCAGAAAGGACCCTACGTAGAAATGAAAGTCAGGGATAGTGAGCACAGATTCCTCATGGATACGGGGGCACAAAAGTGTTCGATAGACCATCATTTGGTTCCAGAAATACCACTGTCAGGGTGAACGAATATTTCAGTAGGGTTCGCAGGCACCCCAGTGATAAATCCGGTATCCCAACCAGTAGCAGTGACATTAGGCCCATTCACGGAATATTGTTAATTTCTCTTAACAGAGAATTGCGTAGAAAATCTTTTGGGATTAAACTTGTTGAAAAAACTGAAAGCAGTTATCCACTGTACACCAGATGGAGTATTTTTGATCATTTCACCACAGAATGTACGAATATCTGAATTTATGTCTAAACCTTTGCCAGGAGAATTGGGTGAGGTGCCAACTTGTATATGGGCAATGAATGACAATGATGTTGGATGCTTGAAAATAGAGCCAGTGAAAATTGCTTTGAAAGAAGGAGTAACGTTACCACGTATTCCACAGTATAAAATTTCAGCAGAAGGAGAGAAAGGATTGAAAACTATTGTTTCTGATTTGGTAAAGTTGGGGGTCATTGAAGAGATTACAGGCAGTATATCTAATAGTCCCATTCTTCCAGTGTATAAGAAAGGGGGTAATGAGGTACTGTATTGTTTTATAATTGATCTGTGCGCATTAAACAAGGTGTAGATCCACAATTTCCGTTGGTCCTAGATGTTACCACAATTTTGACCATGATTCCTGCCTCGGCTGAATATTTTAGTGTTATTGACTTGAAGAATGCGTTTTTCAGCATTCCAGTACACGAGGAAAGCAGATATCTGTTCGCCTTCAAGTTAGGAGGACGATCATTTACATTCACGCGCATTCCACAAGGCTACACAGAGAGTCCGAGTATTTACAGTAGAGCATTGAAAGAACAACTAGACATGCTGGAGTTACCGACAGGTTGTGTTTTGTTACAATATATAGACGATTTATTGATCGCTGCAGATACAGAAGAGATTTGTAAAAAGAGTACTGTTTTATTATTAACACACTTGGCAGCGCATGGCCATAAAGCCTATTTGGGCTACCTACTTTCGAAAGAAGGGAGAAGACTGACGCCAGAAAGAATAGAGAGTATTTCTGGTATGCCTATTCCAAAAACACAGAAAGGAGTCAGAGCAATAATAGGCATGGCTTCCTATTGCCGGCAGTGGATTGTGAATTTTGCATTGATTGTGAAGCCAATGGTGGAGTTTACTAAGAAGGATGTTGTGATGTCTTTGCAGTGGAATGAAGAATGCCAGAGAGCATTTGATCTGCTCAAAACTGCATTGTGTTCTGCTCCAGTTTTGGGCACACCAAATTATGAAAAAATGTTCAGACTGTTTGTACACCAGAGTGAAGGCTGCGCGTTGGCTGTTCTGACACAGGAACAAGGTGGAAGAAAAAGGTTGTGCGGCTATTTTTCTTCTGCGCTGGACCCTGTAGCGCGCACATTACCACGATGTTTGCGAGCTGTTGCAGCAGCTGCTGAGTCAGTGAAACAAACGGAAGGAATGGTATTGGGGCACACCTTAATTTTGATGGTGCCACATGCCATAGACGTTCTACTCAATAGAACGCAGACGCAACACCTCACCTCCGCTAGATTGACTAGATATGAAATTGTCCTCTTCGCAAAACATATCCAAATTATGAGGTGTAGCGCTTTGAATCCTCAGAATTAATGCCACTGCCCAGGGAAAAACTTGATGGGAATGAATCACCTCCCCATGATTGTTTAATGGTTACTGAGGAAGAAACTAAGGGGAGAATTGATTTGACAGATCCCCACAAAAAGAGCCAGATGGAGAGTTGTTTTGTGACGGCTCCTGTTTTAAACTACCTGATGGCACATCAACTGCTGCCTATGCTACACCCACATTAAAAAGAATTGTGGAGAGTAAAATAATCCCCTACAAATCTGCACAAGCAGCGGAGATAATAGCCTTGACCAGAGCTTGTGAGATTTCTGAAAACCTGAGTGTAAACATATATACTGACAGCCAATACGTCTTTGGCGTGGTTCATAACTTTGGCCGACTCTGGGCAGAGAGAGGTTTCTTGACATCACATGGGGCCAGAATTCAACATGGCCCTTTGATTGTGCGCTAGCGGTCTGCACTCACGTGCCCAAAGCGCCTAGCGATAGTGAATTGCGAGGTGCACAAAAAAGTTACATGCAAAGTGGGAGAAAGAAACGCATTTGCAGACAGAATTGCGAAACAAACTACCACTGACTTGAGTACCAAAATGTTAACAGTACAGTCCAAGGAAGTTCCCTGCATGATAGAAAATGGAATTGCTCCTGTCAAAGAGATGCAGGCGGAAGCCACTGTTGATGCAATCAGATGGTGGCCTGAGAGATCTGCTGAATTAGATCTGGAGTGTTGTTGGGTAGACAAGAGGAGTAGAAACTGGATGTTGCCCAATTCCTATGTAACAGCAATGGTCATGATGGGCCACAGTCCCACTCATATTTGTGCCAAAAAGATAGTCCAACATCTAGCCACAGTAGGGGTGAATGCGCACATAAAGAAAAATGCCGAGAGGTTGGTCCAGAACTGTATCATGTGTCTTCAACACAATGTGGGAAAGGGAACGGTGACTCCAACAGGCAATTTTGGCCCTCCCTCTATGCCTTTTGAGGTGATCCATTTTGATTTCATAGAGATGGAGAGATGCCAAAACTTGAAGTATGTTCTGGTGGTCATATGTGCATTTAGCAAATGGGTGGAAGCATATCCACTCAAGGACTGTACCGCCATAAGCACTGCAAAAGTAATGTTGAAGAAGTACTTCTGCCGTTTTTGTTTTCCCCGTGTCATATGGTCAGACAACGGTCTGTATTTTGTGGGCGCAGTAATATCACAGATTTGTGCAGGTCTCCAGATTGATAAGCGATTCCATTGTTCTAGACACCCCATGTCTGCTGGTCTTATTGAACGCCACAAAGGCATCTTGAAATCTAAGATAGGCAAAATATGCGCAGGAAATAAGTTAACCTGAGTAGATGCATTACCGCTAGTGTTACTGTGCATGCGCACATCTGTGCAGGCAAGAACTGGGCTCTCCCCGTACAAACTTGTAATGGGGAGACCGGCGAATGTTTGGTGTGCACTTCAGCCGAAAAGGCTGAGGGAACTTGAATACCCTGTGCTCAGCATTTATTGTAATCTGTTAATCAAAAAATTGTGTTTGATTCATCAGCAGGTGCAGGAGGCATTACAATAAGATACACTGGCGGCCCAGGACACGCACTGGAGCCAGGAGACTGGGTGCTAATTAAGCATTTTGAGCGGAAGACATCATTAGCACCCAGATGGCGTGGACCCTATCTGATCCTCCTAACTACGCAAAAGGCAATTTGTATGGATGGAAGGAAGGCGTGGATCCATGCGACACACGCCAAGAAGGTCCCATAACCGTCTGAAAAACTGACTGATCGGGACGACCAGAAAGAGACAACGGTCCCAGAAATAAAAGAAACGATTGCGAGTTCTTTGCCACCAAATTTGCCTGATCCTGACATGAAGCCTGAAAAGATTGCTGTAAAAGAGGAAGGGCAAGGAGTGCCCCAATGTTGTTCATTAGAACCTGCATCACTGCTGACAGACACAAAATGTGTACCACTTTGGCACCCACCCTCTTTCATTGCGCCACAGCCTGAAACGAAAGCTGCATCATAACTGTGGCGCCCACCATCATCTGCTATTGCGCCACAAGCTGACTCCGAGCTTGAGTCTGGAAGTGCATCCGCACTATTCATTGATCACACGATACCAGGAGCAAGGCGATATAATTTGCGGCCTCGGAAGAAGGAGTGATCAAACCTACATTTCTATTGATCTTTTTGTTGCCTCTGTTTCCTATTCTCGGATGAAGTAGAAACCGGAGGCCAAGAGGAGAGCGGCATGAGGGTTGTGCAAAACGTACAGCCCAATAAACGAGGCTCCTTGGTGCTAACATAAAATCCATGTGTCCTGAACCCGTACGAACAAACGGGGCGCACATGGTATGAAGACAATTGATAACTGCTCTGGAGTTCTTTCGAGCAATGTGCAGACGCACAGAGATCTTGCCCAACGTATAGCAATTCAGGCTGTTGAGAACTGGCAGAACAAACCGTTGACATTTATCGAACTTATTGACATTCCAACGAGTGCAACGGAGAGAGAAATATTCACGACAAACTCTGCTGAGAAGAATAGTCGTGAGTGAAAAATACCGGAACCAGCTTTTGCCCCCTTCTGCACCGCTGCTGATAATGAATTAAACATAGAAACTGGAAAATTACACAAAAAGAGTTACTGAAAAAAATTGTATGCTGATTTTAACAATAATTATGTGCGTAATGAGTATAATAGCCCCGATCACAACAGCACTGGTATTATGGTACTTGGAAGAAAGGCACCCTTTAGAAATTCTCTTGCCCGTGAAAAACATCTCCACTACTCAAAGCGCTGTTCATGTCCACAATGGAAGAAAGAAACAGGGAAGGATATGGTAACAATACATTATTGCAAATAATGAATATGACACATTCAATTCTGCGAAAGAATAATTGTTGGGTGTGTGCCCATTTGCCACAGCATGGTGGAAAAGGAATAGGTTGGTACGTGCAGCCATTGACATTGAGTTCTGCATGCAGTGCATCTCTGAGTACATTATATTATGGGAAATGGAATAAAAGTGAAACGGGTCAACTAGATAGCACAAACATGAATTAATTTGAGGAGATAATCATGAGACTTGTAGGCTGCTCTATATTTCATAAAGCACGAATGATAATGCCAAAAGCTTCGCCCAAACCAATGCCACGAGATAGATTGTTTGTGCCACATAAATCATCTGTACTTACGTTTCATATGAGATTAGAAGGAAATATGCAGTATTCTACATAGGAACTCCTATGCAGTAAACTACAGCCCACGTTCTGTTCCTTTTTGTTTAAAAAAGAAAGGCTCTTATTCAGTAGGGACATTCACTAGATGCATGAATATAGCGATTCTAGATAGGGAAGTAGAACCTGTATATGTAGGTGATCCTGTGTATTTTATATGTGGAGAAAAAGCGTATCCCTGGTTGCCTAGAAACTGGGGAGGTACTTGTTATTTAGGACTTTTGTTCCCAGGAGTGTTTCTTTTAAAAACAACAGACATAGCCAAACTGTCTAGATCTAGACCACGGAGGAGTAATGAAGACGGATTAATAGTAGAGGACGTAGCAAAATCATTTATACCATTTATGGCCCAAGCAATAAATTCCTATAATATACGACAACTATCCAGAATCTTAGAGAAAACAATAAATGGAACAACAGATATATTATATAACATGACATTAGAGGAGAAAGGGATTAAATTAATGACACTGCAAAGTAGGATGGCTCTTGATGTAATCCTGGTTGATCGTGGTGGTGTTTGCAAAATCATGGGATCAGCGTGCTGTGTATTTGTAAACGACTCCTCTCCTACGATTTTCGAAGCAATAAGAAAGTTACACGTCTTGAGCTCCGAACTCCATACCCAAGAAGGGGGTTGGGATATAGGCTCCTGGTTCTGGGAACTATTATATTTGTGAGGATGGAAACTATTTGCGATCCTAGTAGCAGTACTAGGAGTATTCATGACATGTTGTTGTAGCATACAGTGCTTACCTATAATATGCACTGAAATAAGTGAAGAGTGTGTACAGATGATAGAGAGAAAGAGCACTATTAAATAAAACACTCACGGTAATGATGAATTTAAGACAGTAAAAGAATTCATGTCAGCTGACATTGATGACAATGAAGATGAGACCAGTAGTGTGCAATATTCAGAATCTGAATCAGATATCGGGTCAGAAGAGGATGCACTGTACGGATGAGACGTTTGGCATTCTGCCAAAAGGAGGGTTTGTCGATCTAGAAAAAGTAGACACCCCTCGATCATAAAGCTATGTACTATGTTGGCCGAAGCCCAATCGTCTCATGCATTTAGTATTAAAAATATATAGCCACAAGCTTGACTAAGGTGCAGCCATTTTAAAACGACAGAAATTGCCATTTTATTTTCTCTAACATTTGCTTTTTGCCTTTTGTTAAACTGCTTTGCTGAAATATTATTTTGCTTCACTGGTGCACAGTGCAAGGCTGTGAGAGGCATGTTGAAACATAACGCAGTAACCGAGACAGAAAAGATCAATCGTGTGTGGTAATTGTGCCTTGTTTCCATACGCGAGGGTCCCTCGGGGGCCCCTTCATCTACACTGAATTTCCCAAACACCACACTAACCCACCACAGATACAAGAACACAACACTCCATAATCCTTAAATGCCACTCTGACAGTCAACATCATAAACAATTTACATTAGCAACCTGGAGCACACATTAATATCACGGCTCTAGACAAGTCACAAAATAGCTGAAATGTACACACTACAGTCAGCCTTATGTTTTTAGATCTGCACACATCAATAGTAAAACAAAGCATCTTTGTCCCACCCTCTTTTCCTCCCCATGCCATTGCTTACAGACCCTAAAGCTCCAAGTAACCGTGAAAAATGACAGTGGTGTGTTATGCAAGATTCAATAACATAGTATGCCTAGACATAGCCAAGTGCTTCACTCATTCTAATTTGGGGGTATTACTGCACAGCCCAGGCACTTTCAGAGACTGGCAGCAAGAAGGCAGGCAAGAATGACAGTCTGCCATGCTATAATCTCTGGTGCAGTGACTGGCAGGTGAGGCTACGTTTCTTCCTGTCAAATTAAGTGAGATAGAAACTGAGGGAAGGCCACTGTAACAATAAGACAATTCTATGTGGCAGGGGCACTAATGGAGTAGCACAAGGACACACCCTTCGTCCCTACAATCAGGAAAGCTGCCCCACTGTAAAGCAGTCTTTTTTTTAATAATGTGAAATTAATCACTTGCAAGCAGTGGCGGCTGGTGAATTTTTTAACTGGAGGGGCATACATTTATATCCCTGATATGGGCAAGCGACCGAGCGTAGCGATGGAGCCCAAACACTGATGGGCGGGGAGGAGGGGTTCCCCTCGAGAATTGTTTTTAAATAATGGGAGGAAATGGTGCATTTAGAGCACACTTTTTGGAAAAATTGGGTAAAAAGTCATACTGTTTGCAATTTTTTGTAGGGTAATGCATGAAAATAATCCAAAAGATGCAAGTCACCAACAGTTCACAGGAGCATTTCTCCAACACATTTTCATGATGCCTTTTCCCACAATATGTGCCAGTATAAAACATTTTCACACTGGCTGTGCCCATACATTTCAATGCTGACGGCAACATTATACCCTATTATTCTCATATAAGAACATACTCATGTTTGCTTTGTGCATAATGCCAGTAATGATACCATAAGAAAACATGTCCATGTTTGTTCTGCTAATATATAGCAGCATGCCCACATAGGAACATACTCCAGTTGGTTTTACCATTAAAAATGTATGCCAAAGTATGAAAACATGTCCAACTGGCTGTACTACAATGTCAGTCGAGCTACATAATAACACTTAACATGTTTGCTTTATCAAAGATGCCCAATACAAAATCTCATACCTCAATAAGAAATGGCTAGACTGGTTGCATACAAAATGCCAGTCTTGCTTCATAATACACGTATCATGCTTGCTTTACCAAAGATATCCAATACAAAATGTCATACCAGAATAAGAAATGACCAGACTGGCTGCATTGGAATGCCAGTATAGCTACATAATAATACTTATGCTTGTTTTACCACGATGCCTAATACAAAATGTCATGCCACAGTAAGAATAATACCACTGATCCTGCTTGCTTTCTCAAAGGTGGCCAATACAAAATGTCATACCACTGTAAGAAATGGCTAGACAGACTGCACAAAAATGCAAGTCTAGCTACATAATAACAGTTATCATGCTTGCTTTATCAACAATGCGCAGTAACAAAATGCCATGCCTGCTTCATTGTGTGCCAGCGCCTTGCAGTCAGACATAATCACAATAATGAAACAAATGATACGCCTGTCCCCTGGGTCCCGAGCTCCTCACACATGCACACAATCAATGTTGTTATGTGTATATGCCAGGCACTGGGGGATCAGAGGGCAGGAATGGTATTTATTACTGGACATCTATCTTAGATGTCCAGTAGAAAAATACCATGCCTGTCCCATGGGCCTTACAGCACCTAACACACACACAATTAAAGTGACTATATGTGTATGCAAGGCGCAGTGGGTCAGGGGGGCAGGTATGGCATTTTTTAGTAGACATCTATGATAGATGTTCAGTAAAGAAATACTATGCCTGTCCCCTGGGCTTCAAAGCACTAAACACACACATGCAATTAAAGTGATTATGTGTGTATGCAAGGAGCTGGGGGCAATGGGGGCAGGTATGGTATTTTTTTACTAGACATCTATGATAGATGTCCAGTAATAAAATACCATGCCTGTCCCTAGGGCCTCACAGCGCCAAACACACACAAACACACACACACACACACACACACACACACATACACACACACACACACACGCTCTCTCTCAATCTCTCTCAAAGTGATTATATGTGTATGCAAAGCGCAGTGGGTCAGGGGGCAGGTATGGTATTTTTACTAGACATCTATGATGGATGTTCAGTAAAGAAATACTGTGGCTGTCCCCTGGGCCCCACAGCACCTCATACGGAGAGCTGATTTTGGCCAGTGGGGAGGGGTTTGTGCAACAAAGGCATTTTTAAAATGCCTTTGTTTTACAAACCTCCTATCCCCACCCACCAAAATCATCTTGGACCAGCACAAACACACACACACTTATACAGCATACACACAGCAAGCACTCGCTGTCTCATTCACAGTCATGAGCACCCATCATGCACTCACTCATAACACAAGCATACATGCATCCATACACATATTTAAATAATAAATAAACATGCAAATACACACATTTACACAACATACACACACAACCTACACACAGCAAGCACTCTTTCATTCACACAAACATCCATCATGCACTCACTCAAAACACAAGCATAGACGCATCCATACACATATTTAAATACTAAATAAACGAACATACAAACACACACATTTAGACAACATACACACAGACAGCACTTACACCAGCACCCATCATCATACATTCACCTAACAACACAAGCAATCAAGCATCCATACACATAATTTAAAATTAACAAAATGAACATAACAAACGTACCTTTTGTCGCGGGTCCAGAGGTTCCAGGGCTCCAGCCACCTGAAAGCATGAACAGGAATCGGGAGGTTTCCTGGTCCCTGCACATGTGTACAAGGGGCCAGAGCGTGGGTCCAGAGACACCCCACTCCAACCTGCTCTGTCTGTATGTG
Organism: Ambystoma mexicanum; assembly: GCF_040938575.1. Taxonomy (NCBI): domain Eukaryota; kingdom Metazoa; phylum Chordata; class Amphibia; order Caudata; family Ambystomatidae; genus Ambystoma; species Ambystoma mexicanum. The sequence goes on along the minus strand of NC_090937.1, from coordinate 91,730,359 downwards.
TGAGGAGGCGCGGGAGCGCTCCGTTGCATATACAGACGTGCAGTTCCCCAGCCAGCATTTCAAAGGCACCATGCGAGGCTGGGGAAGAAAACAGCCTCAGCCTTGTATGGCTCATTGAGCTTGCGCGCATTGGATGTCATTTGGAGGTCACCAGGGGTCATAACTGCGGCCCCTGGGGCCACTGTTGCAACCCCTGGGTACTCACTTGCAACCCCAACTTGTTTTTAAATAAATGTTTTGTTTTTTTTGTGCAACAAAAATACAAAAATGGGTGCTCCTGGTGTAGCATGCCCTCCCGCGGTGCAGGGGGCCACGCTACACCAGGTCTGGTAGTGCCCCGGCCCAGTACTCACCCATCAGGGTGAAGGCTGGGCTGGGGAGGCACTCAGTAAGGAATGAAGCTGATTGTTACATGTGGCACATGTCACATGCCATGTTCAGTTCCAACTCCTTCTCCCTCGATCGGCTTCCTTGCAGCTCACATACAGGAACCAGGAAGCTTTATCAGCTTCCTGGTTCCTGTTTGTGAGCAGCACGGAGGAGCCGAGGGGGCCTGGAACGACGGGCTGAAGCTGCAAGAAAAAGGTAAGAAGGCTTTTTTTTGTAACATGATGTGTGTTTTGCATGTGTGAAGTGCGTGTCAGATGTATGTATGTGAATGGTAGGTGAATGAGAAGTGATGTGATGTGTGTTTTGAATGTTCTGGATGGGTGGGTGTGTGCCTCTGTAGAGAATGCACTGAGTGGATGTAAGAGAAGGTGTGAGTGACTGGTGCGAGAATGAGAAGTGATTTGATGTGAGTTTTTGAATGTTCTGGGTGGGTGAGTGTGTGCTTGTGCGCAGAGAATGTAATGAGTGGATGTAAGAGAAAGTGTGAGTGACTGGTGGGTGAATGAGAAGTGATGTGATGGGTGTTTTTGAATGTTCTGTGTGGGTGGGTGGGTGTGTGCCTTTGTAGACAATGTAATTAATGGATGTAAAAGAAGATGTGAGTAACTGGTGGGTGGGTGAATGAGAAGTGATGCGATGAGATGAGTGTTTTTGAGTGTTCTGGGTGGGTGTCTGCTATGTAGAGAATGCAATAAGTGGATGTAAGAGAATGTGTGAGTGACTGGTGGGTGAATATGAAGTGATATGATGAGTGTTTTTGAGTGTTCTGGGTGGGTGGGTGTGTGCCTGCGTAGAGAATGCAATGCATGGATGTAAGAGAAGGTGTGAGTGACTGGTGGATGAATGAGAAGTGATGTGATGGGTGTTTTTGAGTGTTCTGGGTGGGTGGGTGTGTGCCTGCGTAGAGAATGCAATGCGTGGATGTAAGAGAAGGTGTGAGTGACTGGTGGGTGAATGAGAAGTGATGTGATGGGTGTTTTTGAATGTTCTGGGTGGGTGGGTGGATGTGTACCTTTGTAGACAATGTAATTAATGGATGTAAAAGAAGATGTGAGTAACTGGTGGGTGGGTGAATGAGAAGTGATGCGATGAGATGAGTGTTTTTGAGTGTTCTGGATGGGTGTCTGCTATGTAGAGAATGTAATGAGTGGATGCAAGAGAAAGTGTGAGTGAGAAGTGGGTGAATGATATGAGATGTGATGTGATGTGTGTTTATGAATGTTCTGGGTGGGTGTGTGCCTGTTTAGAGAATACGAGTGGATGGGTGTGTGTCTTTGTAGAGAATGCAATGAGTGGATGTAAGAGAATGTGTATGTGTTTGACTGGGGGGTGAATGAGTATGAATGTGATGGTGTGTTTTTGAATGTTCTGGGTGGGTGTGTGCATGTAAGAGAAGGTGTGAGTGAGTGACTGGTGGGTGAATGAGCATACATGTGGTAGTGTGTGATTACAATTTCTGGGTGGAGTTAGGTGTGTGACTGTGTGGTGAATCCAGTGTGAGTGGGATTGAGAGGAGATGTATGGGTGAGTGACCAATGAGTGCAAGGGGATGCATGTGTGTGTAAGGCCCTGGGAGACTGGGGATCACTGGAGCATTTTTGCCACATTCTTTATTGACTTTGCATGTTTTACTGGTATTTTTAGGCAAAGTCAAGTTCATGTTTGCCAATCCCTGGCTAGACTTGCATTTTGGTGCAGTCAGTCTAGCCATTGCTTACTGTGGCATGACAGGTATTACTCGGCATCTTTAAAAAAGCAAGCATGATAAGTAGTGTTACCGCGCTAGACTGATGTTTTGGTGTAGCGGCTTGTATATTCTTCTCTGTAGCATGACTTTTTATTAACTGAGCATCTATGATGATTCAAACAAGATAAGTGTTCTTATGGGTCTAGACTGACTTTCATTGGAACCAGTTTGGACAGGTTTTCCTATTGTGACATGTCACTTTTAATGGCCAAACCAACGGGAGTATGTACTTACCTAGGAGTACTGGCATATATTGGCAGAGCCAGTTTTCTTCCCTGTGCCAGTAATTAGACTATAGAAAAATATCTTAAAGCGAACATAAGTATAGTCTTATATGGGAATACTAGCATATGTTGGTCGAGCCGCCATGGACATGTATGGACACAGACATCATACAAATGTTTTTTTATACTGGCATATATTGCAGGAGCCGGCAATGCCATGTGCACTTTTGGTGACTTGCATTTATTGTACATTTTTCATGATTTACCCTACACCCTACAACACCGATTGTTGGCCTTTTACCCAAATTGTTGGCCTTTTACCCAAATTTTCCCAGAAAGTGTGCCGTGTAATGCATCATTTTAACCCATTATTCAAACATTTACTCTGGGGAGGGAGAAGAATCCCCCCGGATGACCCTCCAAACCATTTACGTTAGTTTGGGCTCCCTCGATATGCTCAGTTGCAATAACATACTTGTGCAAATATTAACACCCTCCAAAAAAACCACTCTTCAGCCACCACTGGTGGCTGGTATATTTGTGGACGAGACACCACCACTTCTCTCTATGTTATGTTAAAGATTTAAGCTTTGATTGAAAAATATATTCACTTCTTTCACTTGCAGTAGTGCATGCTCCTGTAACGGCATAATCATCATGGACATTCCGCACACACTTGGTGGTCCGGACCCGCCCGGGCTGTGGCGTGCCCTGTGCTTGGTTAAGGAGCTTGGGGATCCGCCACAGCATGGCTCGCAGTGGAGCTACCAAATGTTGTGCTACGCCATCTGGCACCACTGGGTTTGACAAAGGGGTAGTGTGCAGTGCGTGCCTTGAAGTCTGCCAGTGAGTCCTTGGGTGAGAAGCAACTTGTGGATGTTTTCAATGTGCAGCAACGATATTATATTAAATGGTGTTTTTAAGTCCAATGGCACCCAGTATTATGCTTAGATAATAACAACTATGGGGGGTCTTGGGTATATTGAAACAACCTTTCTCAGGTATTATTCTCCAGCAAAGATAACATTATCAGGTGCACTCCTGTGTGCACGCAAAGCAGTCTAATAAGTTTCTTCTATTGTAGTGGTAGCTGAATCATATATACATTTATAACCAGTGAATTTTGTTGATACTAAACCCTGGTCAATTATTTAATTTTCAGGCCTTGCTCGTGCAGCATTTTTCTCCTGGTTAAACAGCAGCGCACGTCTCCCCAGGTCAGTGCTTTTTGGCTTGTTTAACACAACAACGCCACATATAACACGTACTTCTGTGTCCATTGACCTATAGATGTTTCATACACTAGCTATAGCCTGCATTACAGATTTCGGTTACCCTGTTAGAAATACTGCATTATGTATGTTTTACATATAGGCCCCACGTTGAATGTGGAAAATGGCATTCCCCAAATGTGTAATCGTGGACAAATCATGCCTCCCGCTGTGCCTCTGTTCTTATATCTGGCTGAAATGAGAGCACCTGGAAACACAGGTGCTAGATGCATCTAAAAAATCTGAAGGTCGTTTGCCATCACTTCCTGTGATGTCGCTTGGGGCTGGGGTCAAATTACATCACTTCCTGTGATGTCATCGGGGGGTTATGGGTCATGTGATGTCACTTCCGCTAGCACTGGCATTTAGGTGAAATGACGGTCCTTCTTGCATGGCTGCGGAAATTTAACTGTGAATGGGAAACTTCCTTTCACAGTTAAGAGCACTCCCTCAGCTGAAAAAAACAGCTGAGGGCGTGCTCGTATTTTACTGGGGTGGCTCCTTCATAATGGGCGAGAGGTGGCCAAGACCCAGTGTGTTGACGCCCCCTCGCCCATTATGGATGAGCTCCTGCTTGAAAGGACTCCACTTTCTGCATTTAAATCCCAGTGAGATTGCACACTTTTTTTGTAAAGATGTCAACCCCGGATTTTAACCCCCTCTGCAAATTAGGAATTTGACAATTCCTTCTGAACTCTACTTGGTACAAATAGTTAAGTTTTAGCTTTCAAAGACTACAACAGTACTCTCTTATAGTGCTCACTTTAAAAATACACAAATCCCATAGAAAAGCTTCTTGTCAATATGCAAATACTTATAGATTCATGTTTAACCAAAAGAATATCCCTTTACCTTTATATTCTACATCAGGGAGGGAACACTACATGTCCTAGAATGCAAAATGTTGACAGAGTGTAAAAACCCTCCTAGTGTACAGCACTGTGCTTTTAGAACTTTAAGAAATAAAGAGTGTCATTTTACTTAAACAAGTAAATTGTCCTTACGTGATAACGGGTCCCCTGCATGGCAATGTAGTCATTTGAACTATGAAGTTCAAAACGAAGGTGTAAATGCCTGTGCGCCTTTGCTTTTTTTTCACTTTGTAGTGCACATTGATAAATGCCACTTGTCATTTGCGCACGGCAGGTGGTATTTACAATGCATTCCTGCGCTTTCTTGAAAATCTCCTGCGGGCGTAAAGGCTCCAGACTTTGTATAATGGAGAGGGTGGGTTGGCGGAAAAAGCAATGCTGTTCTATGCCCCCTCTCCACCATACAAATGAATGAAAATGTAGTGCAGCGTAAAATGCACGTGTAACACTTTAACGGATACATTTTGCATATACTTTTTAGCTACGTCATAATCAACATGGTCACCAATCTAAAAGAAATTGTGTAAAAAGGCCACCTGGTATGCAGATTGTCACACACGATTGTCAAAAACTTCCAGCTTGCTGTAATACATGATAATAAGAACATTTGATATCCATATACAAGGACATTTTTGTTTTACATGTTAAGGCTGTTGATATCATGAGTATACACTAATGTTTAACAGGGGGATGTATTGCTTTACACAATTGTCTTGGCAGCAGACACAGGTTTGCTAGTCAATTGGAGCTGTTCAGGCTCTTTCAGTTGGAAATGAGCCAATCGCCCAACAATGCCTAAGAAAGGCACTGGTGATAAGTAATTGCGCCGACCCCCGCTGCGTTCATCGTCTTTATTTCATTCTCCTCATGTCGGTTCTGGAGGTCAGCAGGTCGCCAGGTGGTTTCAAGCATTACCCAGAATTTCGCCCATTGGGGGAGCACTGTGAGGGAGTACTTAGACTGTAACGCTAATACAATTGTTCGCGAAGATGACAGTAGGCGTTAGACGTGTTTTGTCTATGGTCGCCACGCGCCATCTAGTGTTAGATAGAAGAAGGGCATTGGGTTGGTGCAGCGCAAGGGAGCTATGTAAAAAGCTGATGCAACTGTCCACGACCATGACATTAAGCATAGCACAGCTCGTGTTTTGTCCGGGGCCGCCATCTAGTGGAAGAAGAAGGCCATCGCTATCTGTGAGATCTGAACGGACGTTCATGTAGTGCGATCCTTGACGATCTGGGAACAAATATATGAAGTGATTTCGTAGAAGATACATTCAGAATAAAAAACAGAATTTAAGTAGAAACCCAAAACAGCAAATGTGCAAAGATTGTGAGTGTTGCCTGCATCCCGGTCCCTCAAATATAACAACCATGCGAGCTTGATATCATTTGGGAAAACATTTTCACGTGTCGAGGAGGGGCCGGGCAGCCCACCCCGGGAGTACGGGACCGCGCTGCAGGCCGGGCAGTATGAATGCTGTCCAATTCCCAAACTCTTACAAATATATCCTCCATAACCCCCTGAACGCCTCTGTCTCCACAAGCCCGGGCCACAAGCACTGTCACAGGCGAAAGCAACTTCCTCTACACTCATGGATATAATGGCTCTGTGGCCAGGTAATGGTGTAGTGGTGTGTCTCACAAACCCTCTGCTATATATGATAATAATTCAATGAATTATGTGCATTTCATGTCGGATTGCTCCAGCTACATTTGTCCCATGCCACAGCACTGTGAACGTGGACAATTGAGCTATGCTTCTAACAATGTACAAAGTAGATGTTCACAGGCCATGTTAATATATATAGTTACATATAGTGCTTGGTACCCTGCTTCCTAGCGCCACTGTTAATATCAGCCATTTTGGTGGTACACAATTAATCTCCCCTAGAAGGATGAAACATTTAAATGGTCTTTTTGAGACTTGGAAACCTGACCTGAAGTGTGAACTTGCACACAGGTGTGATAAAAGTTTCAAATGTGTCTTTGTGTTCTGGTGTACAATAGGTTAAAATATAGCGTTTAGCGACTGCATCACCACTGCTGTCTCACTGCTGGACATACACAGACTGAGAAAGTAAAGTTCTTTATCTTGAGTTCACTGCTGCTACGTTATCTGAGGAGGAGTTGCTGAAAAATACCTTCTTATGCCTAATTGGTGGAAGCTACAAGCCTCATTAATTCTATTGGCTCTTGCTGCTGCTCTCGCCTCCTGGTGCCAGAAACTCCTTAAAAACCAACGGTGCGTGCATCAGCGCATGCGCATTTAGCAAATCCATCACAAGCGCTCTCTTGCTGCTGGACATACTATTATGATATGATATGATACGTCATTCATAACGCGCCTGTACACAAGTGTTTCTAGGCGCGACAAGACAAGGAAGGGAAAACCTGATGGAGGACAAGACAAACGATCTTACGAGGCCTTGTGTCATTTAGATTGTGCAAGTGCGAGAACGAGAAGTGCAAGGGGTGGGGGAGTGCCGCGCAGAGGGAAGGGGAACAGGGCAGCAATGCTCTGAGTAGTGCAGCCAGTGCAGCACGGCTCTGGGTAAATGCAAGGAGGCACGGGACTGTAGAGGTTACAGTTACAGCCCCTAAGTGCAAGGTAGGTCCGGAGGCAATGCTTGGGAGACTGATCAAGAGAAAGCCTGGTACCCAGTGAGACTCTGGGGGTAACCATGCAGCCAGTCAGTGCAGGAGACAGGTCAGTCAGGTAGGTCAGCAGAGGAGAAGAGGAAAGTTTTGAGCTGCTTCCGTAACTTCAGGTGATCTGTTTCAAGTTTGAGAGGGGCAGGGAGAACATTCCAGAGGGAGGCACCTGCAGAGGAGAGAGATCTATCACCCACTCTCTGTCTGGAGAAGCGTCTGACCCTTACAGAGTTGGAGGTTGATGAGCAAAGGGCTAGAGAAGGAAAGTATTTTAGAAGCGAGTGTTGGATATAGTTCAGGCCCCATCCCCAGAAAGCCTTGTGGACAATGAAAAGTGTCTTGAACTTGATCCTTGCAGCCACCAGGAGCCAGTAGAAATATTTCAAGGATGGAAAGATACAGTCCATGGGCTTGAGGCCACGGATAAGTCTCGCAGTCCTCTTCTGGATTAGTTGCAGAGAGCGGAGAGTAGAGGAAGGCAGGTTGAGAAAGAGGCTGTTGTAGTAGTCCAGCCTAGAGAGAACCCAGGATCTGGATACAGTGAGCTTCTGGGGGAAGGTGAGAAAGAGAAGAGTATCTTTGAGGAGGTGAAGCTGGTAGTGGGACTTCTTGGCAACGTCCGAGATGTGAGGAGAGAAGGAGAAAGTGGAGTCAAAGATGACACCAAGGCTTTTTGCCTCACAAGAAGGTGAAGGAAGAGGGCCTAAGGAGGGTGGGCAGAGAGCGAGAGAGGGAACATGGGAGCAGGGGTCCCAATGAGAAGGATCTCTGTCTTACTGGCATTAAGCAGAGATTGTTGGAGGCGTGCCAATCCTGAACCGTGGATAGACAGTCAGGAATGAGCAAGGAAGGAGAGGAGGCTGAGGGGAACCTGAAAGAGAGCTAAGTGTCATCCGCATAAAACTGAAAGTTAGAGCAGAGGGTAGAGATCAGGTGGACCAAAGGGGCCAAGTAGAGGTTGAAAAAGCAGGGTGTGAGGATAGAGCCCTGGGGAACGCCACAGGTGGAGAGAGAGGTGGTCGAGAGAAAGGAACAAAGTTGGATCTGGGAGAGTCGGTCCAAGAGGAAGGAGGTTAAGCACTCTAGGGACTGACCCATGATGCCCAGGTTCTCACAGATTCAATTGAACCAAATGGTGTGGTTGACCATGTTGAAAGAAGAGGAGATATCAAGGAGCATGAAAACAGAAGGAATGCTGGAATCAAGGTTACAGAGCAGATCTTCACAGGTATTCAGGAGAGCAGTTTCCGTGCCTCTGGCTACTCAGAAGCCAGACTGATGGTCATGGAGACAACAAACAGATTCATTGTGGAGAGTAAGCTGCGAGATGGCCAGCTTTTCCAGGAGTTTACCCATGAAAGGGGTGATAGAGATCGGGTGATAGTTTGCCGGATAGGTAGGATCGGAAGAAGGCTTCTTGAGGAGGGGGTGCACAAGGGAGTGCTTGAGGGGAGAGGGGAAATATCCAGTGGCAATGGAGTGATTGCCGAAATCAGCTAAGGCTGGAGCAAGGGTGTCAATGAGGTCCTTGATGCTTGTGGAGGAGATGGGAAGCACCTGTTTGAACAACACTTTCATAGATCAGACTTGTCTAGAAACCTTGTCAGGTGGTGTTAGAGAGAAAGAGGAGAAAGGGGGAGGAGAGTGAGAGTTGGCCAGAGGGTGGCTGAGAGAGGAAGAAGGAGAGGAAGAGGGAGAGGAGATAGAGAACAGGATGTTCTGAGTTTTACTGGTGAAGGGAGAGGACAGTGCCCTACAGTAGGCCTGGGAGGGAACAAGAGAAACAGAGACTGCAGCAGGATTGGCCAGTTCCTTGCAGATTTTAAAAAGTTTGTCCGTGTTGTTAGAGGCTGTAGAGGTGCAGGCTTGAATGTGGGCTCTATTCTTGGACAGGACAGAGAGTCTCTATTTCCTTTGGAGCAGGCGGCAGGCCAGTTTGTCAGAGGATGCGCCCGAAGCCCTCCACTTCCTCTAAGCCACCCTGCACGTGCGTTTCAAGGCGGCATGTTCGGAATCATACCAAGTGTCGCACTTGGAGGTAGGCTTCAGCCGAATTCTCATGACAGGGGCAAGGATGTCCCGCGTTTTGGCGATAGAAAGATGCAGATTAGAGAGGGCTGTGTCAGGGTGTGAGTTAGCCGCAGGGATAGGAGGAGCAGAGAAAGTGGCGGCAAAGGCATCCACTGACACACGCTTCATGGGCCGAATGACCGCAAACGTAGGTGGCAGTGCTGTGGAGGGCTTTGCCTGAGGGATAGAGAGTTTCAGCTGAGAAGCAGAGTCTCAATAGCATACCAAAATACATGGAAATATTCCTGTGTAAGCGCCCAATGAAAAATTACCTGAAATTTAGGCTGAATCTTTATGAAACAAGAGAAATACAAAGACAAAGGAGAAACCCGCTAGTGGTGGATCTCAAATATCGTTTCTGTCAAAAAGAAGATGAATCATTAAAACATCTGGTCTTGCATTGTTCAGAATTAAGGATGTTAAGAACTAACTATCTGGGCCAGGAGTTGAGCACTGGCATGACGAAAACCAAAAAAAGCGTTTCAGCTGAGCGGAGAGTAGAAAGTGTCGGGCAGAGTGTGTCGCACCAGAGAGCATAATGGAGAGAGAGAGAGCGTGTTGCAGAGGTTGCGGAAAAGCCCAGAGGTGGGATACTGTTTAAAACAGACTGAGAAAACAAAGTGCTTTACCTTCAGGTTCACTGCTGCTATGTTATCTGAGGAGTTATAGCTGAAACGGATCTTCTTATACCTAATTGGTGGAAGCTACGAGCCTCAGTCATTCTATTGGCTCTTGCCGCTGCTCCTGCCTCCTGGACCCAGAAACTAGAGAGTGCATCACGAGTGCTATCTCGCTGTCCTGCTGATGGCTGCGGCTCAGGCTCAATATTAGTAAGATTTAGTGGATTTTCTTGTTTATGATTTGGATAAGCTTATTGACTGAATTACTCGAGCTACTCTGGTATTGCTCTTCTCTTCCGGTTAATTTGTGGTGCTATTTTGCTCTTGCCGCTTGGTTAACTAAACAGCCAAAGTTGAGTCCATCTCCTATTTGATTGCCTGACTTGGTACTTTTATTCTTTCTGGCTGTTTTATATATAAATGTATTTTATTATGCCGGTCAAAACAAGGAAAAAACAGCTGAGAAGCACTGTACGTAAGGAAACTGCTAAGCCTTATTCTGTAAATAAGTGTTCTGGAAACAACGCTACTGCTGATGGTGACTTATGTACCATTAATGGCACTCCTTCCGATACAGCCAATGCTTTAACAAATCACACCAGTAAAACAACTGCGTTCTTCCAAACGAGAGAACCTGCTCTTGTAACAAATATGTTGTCCTGCAAACAGCCTGCAATGATTACATCTTCACCATCTATGCAGAAAATCAGTAATTATTTTTAATTACCTCCCATTGACAATAACCATTTGTTGTTCAATATGTGTTATTCACTTCATAGGCATTCATTAGGGGGGCATGAGTTTATATCTGTTCCTAACATGTTTTCCTCTGCTCAAGGTAATACTATCAACCCAGAGTATGATTGACTGTCTAAGCCCCCAGTGCTAGAAAACATTGTTGAAGATGTTTGTAGAGATACTGACTCAATGGGCATATTAAATAACTCTGGTTCTTTGCCTGACAAAATGATTGAATTATCAGCTACATGTAAGGCACTGTTACCACTTTGTTCTAAAATGGCATTGATCAAAAATAATTATTGTTTGTCACTAGCAAGATTGCCAACATCAGTTTGTTTAATAGTGGTATAAATTATGAGGGGGAAATAATTAGTATCTTTTATACTCCAAAGCCCAATAAACAAGGGGACTTGGCTCAAGGTGATGACGATCTGATAATACTTGAGCCTGATGTGGTAAGTACAACTGAGCTAAATGGTCAGGCAAGTGTTAAGTCCCCGTCATATATTCCTTCTATAGAAGTCACTGATTATATTCCTAGATCACAAATAAAATGTGAAAAAAGAGCCTTCAAAGACAGTGGAAAAGCCTAAGGTTAAAGAAACTGAAAATAAACAATTGTGAAGGAGTGAGTAATGATACCTGTAAGGGTATAATAACTATGCCGCCAAACATTAATGCTCCTGCTATATCAGTTCCTAAGTCAGTTCTGGACACTGCTCAACCACTTATAAACACTAAAGAGAAAAATATCATTAGTTCTATGGATCAATGGCTTATTAAAGGCAAGGCTATTTCTCTACCTAGTAGCAATTATGGGGATTCACAACTAAATATGAGGGACTCTTCATTGGCTATTAATCAAAATATATCTAGTGTGAGGAATGTTGAAAGGTTTCAACAAACTGCTTTAAAGAAACCCAATGGCCCTACCGGCCCCATAGTTAAGCTTAATAAATGGAATGTTTCTAAGATAAAATATTAGAGCCATGTGCAATGTATCTTAGTCTTTATAGAAATAGATCACGTGTCCTCGAAATTATGAAAAGTATTCCACAACTTGCAGTTAATACATTGATGATATTACATTCATTGAGCTTCCTCAATTGGTAACTGTTCAAAATTGGGCCATTGTTCATTTTTCATCTCCACTATTTGTGGACCATGTATTATAGCTTGCTGAACTTCTTAAAATCAATGCCTTTGAAGCACACGGCAATGCAAATGATTAAGGCTGACCTCGAAGCAGATTCTAAATGGAATTTCAAACATTGGAATAACTTAGAGATTGTTAAGACCGATATTGGAAAAGGAATTATGCAATTGAAATCTAAACTTGAAGCTTTTAAACTTGCCCTAAATCAGGAGGCTTATAAGGCACCAATGTTTAACTCTAATTGAAACAAGGTTAATGCTACTCATTCTGCTACATTAGGAGACATTCAATTTTTATCTTGGAATTCGAGGAGCTATCATGAAAGATATAGCTGCTTGCTAGGCTCTGATATATTCTGTCTGCAGTAGACAAGGCTCATTTGTCTCCGTCATGTTGATGGCTTTGTTCTCTGACAGAGATTTGCCACAAAATCGATTTGCAGGGCTTCACTGGTGTTAGACTCACCTTAACTCAACCATTATCTCATTGATTGATCACGATAAAGGCCACATTTTTATGGTTGTGGGGGACTTTAATGTAGTTTGTTATAACAATCCTTCTGCAATCTTTGATTCAACTTGCTCTAAAGTTAATGGAGTTATGTCCTAGTCTATGTTTCTCAACAGTTGGAATATGTCCTTTATTAACCCTGATGAAATAATTAACTGCAATAGGAATTGCAATGTATACACTTGGTACAGAAATGATTTTAGGTCTAGGATTGATTATATATATCTATCTTATCCATTGGCTGAAATTGTCTATGAACATTCAACGGTAATCACCAATAGAAGTGAACATGCCTTACCTAAAGTGTACGTACAAATCTCACATTGCATTAAACATAATCTATTGTTAGGAGAAATCTTCTGTAATTCACAGGGGAATTGACTAAAATGGTCGGTTGGTAACATCAAATTATTTAATACCCTTGTGTATAGACATTTGGAAAATTATGTTTTAGATATTGATAATTATGATTCAAGGTATGGTGATTGGTCTCGTGTAATTTTTCATTGTATTAATTTATCTAAGACCTATATTAGGAATAGTAACAACATGCTTAATCCAGTTGCTAAAGATTACAACTCCAACTTTGATGTTAATTTTGCTGAGAGAAGGAAACTGTATAGATCCACACTTAGGAAAATTGGATCATGACATATAAACAGTCCCAGCATGATATTCCTGGGAAATCATGTTTGAAGCATTACAATCCAGGGACAATACGAAGTTCTGGTCTCTTGTCAATAGGTATATGTCAAATAACGATACCAAGTCTAATCCTATGTCTGATGCTGTTTGGATTGAGTATATTAAGGAGTTATATTTTAAAGGTGACCTGCTTAATGTGAATATATCTATTGATAGGTCTTATTGTGTTGATGGTTGGTGCTATGACTGGAAATGGTTCTCGTTTGTGCATGATGATATCTTAAAAGTTATAGGCAGATTAAAATCTTCTCCTGCTCCAAGGCCTGGTGGGCTACTGAATATTATCATTTTAGAGCAACCTGAGATGTGGGCGGCCATTTTGTATAGACTATTTATGGATACAGCTAAAAAGGGTATCATCCCATTTTCTTGGAAGAAAGCTACATTGATTCCCATTTTTAAAAAAGTACCTCAAACTAATCATAGTATTTACAGGCTGCTTGAACTATCTGATAGTATCTCAAATATGTTTGCAACCTGCTTACTAGAGAAATGAAATAAATGGGTTAAGGATGATGGTATTTTATTCCCCCAACAAACGGGTTTTAGGGAGGGGATGGGGGACACTCTTTAACATATTTGTGCTTTTTCATTTGATTAGATCTTGCTTAACTAAAACAGATTGCAGATTACATGTCTGCTTTACAGCCTACACAAAAGCCTTCAACACAGTATCACAGAGCCTATTGTGGGAAACAATTGTGAGATTTGGTTGTGATCGATCCATTCTTCATAGGCTAAACAACGTTACAAAGACACGTCTGTCTGTTTGGGGCTGGATAAGGGAGGCACTATTTATTTCGTGATTAGTACAGACAGTGGTGTAAAGCAGGGGTGTGTTTTGTCACCTCTTCTTTATAATCTGTTTGTGGCTGATATGCCCCTCTGTTTTGAGGACTGCTGTAATTTCCCCCCCTATATTAATCATAGCCCCTTGGGTTGGCTTGCTTATGCTGATGATACAGTGCTTCTGGATAGTACCGCTATTGACTACAGAGAAGCATACCAGCCTTAGAAAAATATTCTGCATCCAATGGGCTTAATATTCATCCTCTAAAAACAATTGTAATAGAGAAGTTAAAACAAATAAAATGTGTATGGAAATGTGGTGATATTCCTATAGAGGTCACCCATAAGTATGTTTATTTAGGTGTCCCTATTCATACTATTCATACTAGATTATGTGCAGATATTCTGTGTGATTATGTTTTACCAAGACTTGGAATAAAAAAAAGCAGGTAATTATATCCTTTGTGTCACATAAGGGTGCTTATTCTGTTCCGGCCATGGTCAAGCTTTATAAATCCTGTCTGGTTCCCTGTATTCTTTATGGACTTGAACCATATTTTTTAAAAGAAGTAAAGTGGTTACATCAACTTGAAGGTAATGTTTGAAAATATAACCTTGGACTTCCGCAATGTGTCTTATAGAAGCAATTGATTGCGAGTTGGGTCTGTGCTCCCTACTGACTAGATAGAGAAATAATAGAGGCATTATATATCTTTGTTCAATATGAATAATGAAAAAAAATGTTGCTTACTTGTTTCTCTTCCATGGCTAAGGATGGAATTAAGAAAACACTGTTATTTGCAAATTAAGTGTTTGATATTTTTGAGGCTGCTGATTTTAAAACAGATATGCCCTTAGTATTGGGGTGTATCTATAAGAGAGCCAAAAAGTAAAGCTACTGACTGGGCTAAAAGTGTGACTATTGCCCATTTATTAACTAAAGTCAAGTTTAAGGATTACGTCAAACAGGGCTTTAACTTCCCCGTATTGAAAAAATATGTACTGTTTGGTAAGAGTAAGGCTGTTTGGGATTTTATACTCCGGTTTAGGCTTAATCAGCTTCCTACATTTGAAGTTACTGGGTCTTGGACAAGGCGGCCCCATGATGAGAGGCTTTCCCGACTCTGTGGTACAACTGTCAAATCCAGTCGTTATAGCCTTACAAATTGTCCAAGACTATTTGATGCTTATATTAGGGGCTATGGATCATTAGTGAGTCATCGTTCTAGTATTGCTACAGATCAATCCTGGAGCTTGTTTTTCTCAGGGGATAATATGGTAGCTTTGGCAGCTGCTTTTTATATATGGAAATTGTTCTTAACATCATTGGAGCAGAAATGAATGCATTTAACAGTCATATGAACGTTGTGTAATTTATTAATAATTGTATTGCTATATTTATATTAATGATAAGTATGGATTGTATTTTATTTGATTTATTTGTTTGGTATGTATCTAATGGTTGTAATAACCTGAGATACACAATAAACCAACATTAAAAAAAATATAGCACTATGGTTTTATTTAAAATGTGTTTTATAATCTTTGAGTTAGGTCAGCTCAATTAATCTAAATACTATCTTTAATGTCACTATTCGTATTTCCTGATATAAATGCCAGTGAACATCAGTCACAGGTTATTCAACGCGTGGAAACGTGATGCCCTGTGCAGTTGCACCAGGAGCGTTTCAACTGCCAGCTAAAATTACCAATAAACGATCTCTGACCCAAATAACCAGACAGACTCAAAGAATATGGCAAAATACTACTTTAGTATGAGCTCAAATAAAGTAGGGAAACCTGGTGAACAAATAGATTGCAGCTCACTCCCTCTCATCTACATTTCAATTCCACAAAGGCGTTATACCCCGATGTACGTCAGCTATGATGTCATCCTACGTGTCAAACAGTAAAAACCTATCGAAAGGAGGGTTTGGTTATGGGAACAGATATATCTATACTTTATTTAGGTGTTAGTAACATAATTAGCTGCTCCCTTTCAGGTGGGCACGGCACACCTTGAACTACCTCTTACTGCATATAATAGAGATTAATAGCAGAATAACAGCAACAAATTGGCTTCTGCAATAATATATGGTATACTGCTACATAAGCCCTCATGATTGGTTGGCATTCTCTCCCAACCTTAGGCATTCGGCTCGTTAGCAGCATGTAAGCAAAACAACCACAGACCACTGCCCACTTTGGTGAATTAGACTACCATCTCTCATCAGTTAGGCCCTAAACCAAGGCTTCTCCTCTGTAGACGACCTTGCTGACTGTTCTCTTCCAGGGGACATTTAAGGGAGTGCAGGTACATCGCAATCTTTAGTCGGAGCTCAATGAATAGGCCTTGGTTTCGAATCTTGCACCACGTGTGAGGAGACCACAATTTTGTCCATTGCAACCTTTTATTTAGTGCTATTTAATTTAATTAAGCTCCTCTGGTCCTCTGGTTGCGCTGTCTTGCACATGCTTTCTGCATCTTTAATTATCCAATACTTGGCACTTGCAAATGTTTTCTCCTTTCCTTAATCTAAGAAAAATATGTAGCTTCTCCTCTTTGACTCCCCTTGTGCCTTGCAATTGCCTCTTGATGTGGCATCCTTGATCCCAAGCCAAACAGATATTCTTTGTTCCTCGCACAAAGCTGTTTTCCATCGCCTGCCAGCTCTGCGGTTCTGGTCTCTCCCTTTAAGGCTTCTTAGTTCACTATTATACAAAAATGACGACCATCTTTCCATCATGGGCACTTTACTCGCGTTATATTTTCTCCTGCAGCAAGATTTTATATGTCTCATCTACCTTGCGCTTCTGGTGTATATACATTTGCTGATTCTCTGCTTACATTTCTTCTTAGTGTATATGATTTCTTCGCATTTACATACATGTTTCTCTTGTTACTTCAGTTGCATCTTCATTCTTTAAGTATTTATATATCATTTCAATGTATCCTAGTGTCTTCTCTTCATGGCGTCACTTTACTCTGGCCTGATTTCAATTATAGCTCTTCAATGTTCAGTGGTGTGTGCCGGCATCCTTCCACCTCATCAGTGCAAGGGTACATTTGATACGGTTGTCTAAGTGCATAACGTCTATTTTTGGTGCACTATTGGGATGATATTTGGTGTCACACACAGTGCTTTCTTGTTTTTCCAGTATGATGGAGGTGAGCGGGCGGGCACTAGAGATGACGTATCCATCTGCCTCTCTACAGCCACTTTTCCATTCTCACAAGCTAGCACAGGGAGCAAAGTCCTCGATAACAAACCCCAAACTTCCATGCCAGGTGCTGAAAAACCTTTGCCTTTAGGATGATACATGGGCTTATTTATAGTCACATGTTCTGGTGGAAAATACATTCAATTTGTTATTTTCTCCTAAACAAGAACCCCATCCTCCCTAATAGACAGAGCATGCTTGCTATTTTTTACCTTTATCCCCTGTGTTCAGGCACTCAGGGTAAACCAGTGTAAGCACATCTCAGCATCCAGCTAACACGCTCTGGGTCCGTCAAGTGGATAACTAGTGTCAAACCTTTTGTTGACAATGAGAACTATAGATGGGAGTTGCTTTGGAAAGGGTGAAATGTACCTTAGCTATGCTTACAATGCATGATTGCTTTGTTTTGTCAGGAAACCCTTGGCTTGATCGAGATGGGAGGAGGGCATTAACTGCATGCAGCGAGCCATCCCTTAACCAGCAGAACACCAGTCCCAAAGTTTGGTGCTGCTGGTTTGTTTAAGGCTAACTAAATGCATATTTATTTTTGCGCGGTTCACAATAAGATACAAATAAAATATGTTTTGCAATTCATTCAAGTGTTTGATAGTCAATAAACAGTCCATGCCTTTTTCTTTTGGCCTTTTTCCCTTTCAAAATAAAGATTCCCTTTCCTGGGGTCGTCAGGATGAGTGGGCTTCAATCACTCAAAGAGACCCAAACACAGAGCGTGTGATTACTTCATAACTTTATTGTCTAACTGGGGATCCTCCCTTCCCATTCATCACTTTCTATCCTCCGATCCTCAACGTGGCTCCACCCATACAATAAGGCCAACAGGCCACAACATGACATCTCCCTCCTTCTTAAATAATGAGACACAGGGGGTCATTACGACCCAGGCGTTAAGTGGTTAACGGCGCCATAAAAGGTTGCAACGCCGTTAACCCCTTAACACCTTACTACAAGGTCCCTTTGCAGCTCCCGACCTTAACGGCTGGTCTAGACCAGCCGTTAAGGTAGGGACCTGCAAAGGGACTTTGAAGGTAATATGGTACCGCAACTTGTGGTACCGTAATTACCGCCTTCCCCATTCCCATTGAGCCCTATGGGGCAAAAGTGGGAATGGGGAAGGGCCAATGGTAAATGGGGTATTACCGCCCTGCCAACCTTGGAATGGGGTGGTAATTCCCCATTTCACCATGGCGGAATCGGCAAGTTACCGGCGTTAACCATGGCGCTGATAGCGCCATTGGTTAACGCCGGAGCCGTAATGAGGGCCACAGTCTTCACCCCATCTCTTTGATTAGTCTCGCTAGTTTTAAACGGCTCCTTACTTGTCTTCGAGTGCTGTTAGGGAACACCTGGGCATTGCTTTGTGTCTCATCCTGCCACTCTTCATTTGATTATTCAGCATCTCCAAGGTATTACTCGTCAGTGTCATTTTCACTCCCTTCTTTATCCGGATAGGTCCATAATCATCCTTCTCTGCTACGACATCTTGTGAAATGAGATACATTTCGTGTGATTGATCGCCGGTCTCCATCCCCTGCTGTGATCACTGTGCCTTGTTTGCTTGACACTGCTGTTTTATGACATGCTGTCCAGAAGAATATGTAGCACAAGGAGGTAGCTTTAGGGGGTCAACAAAATATGGCTACCAAAGCATGGCTGGATATCATGGCTTGGAAAGCAGTGAAGTGAGGGTTGAAGATTCAACCAGGGGGAGAGATGAATATGCAGGTGTCACCTACTGCCTCTGCTATTCAAGGAACCAACTCCTACCCCTACTCCTCACCATTACTGTACAGGTGAGAAATGATACTAGCTGAGGCAGCCCTACAGCCCCATGAATCTAGGGTGAGAGTTGAGACAAACTAAAGCAGGTCATAAGAAACCATACTTTAAATAGTCAATGTACACGCTGCTGCCATAAGGAATTAGTTGCGTTTTGTAACACTAGAGGGAATTACAGTTAGACAGTAAGAAGCACAACTAGTGCGTGGTATATAGCACTCTCAAAAAGTACCCGCTCTCCGAATGTGATGCCATCTTTGATGTCCTGGGTGTTAGTCTTAGCAGTGCACGGTGGTGGCGCAAGTTATGGTGGCTTAGCTTACCGTAACTGGTGAATTTCAGAGGTTTTTCGGTTTTACTTGTAACCATAACGTCCCTTTAACAACGTTTTTTCATTGAATTTCATAGGATTTTATTAGTGCAACTTAACCATAAAGTCCCTTTAACAAAGTTTTTTCAGTGAATTGTATAGGTTTTTATTGGTGCAACTTAACCATAACGTCTCTTTAACAAAGTTTTTTCAGAGACCGCCATGGGTTTTTACCAGTGCATGCTATTTTCCTACAACTTACTAATATCATACTTACCCCCAATATAGCAATGTTTCTGTCCAGTTTACAACATTTCACCCTAAAACGCTGCCATTTCCCACCTTCTAGCAGCATTTTGAACACTTCTATACTTTTTCCACTGTTTTTGCTTCCGTCGACGCCCGCAAATGTCTGGCGTCATTGTGGAACTTCCGGACAATACCACGTGAACATTTGCTTGCGCGTGGCATGATGACGTGTCCATGAACGCGTTTGTACTTTGCATTCGGGTCCTTGCTTCAAGGACAGTTTGGAACTGCATTATCTACTGATCTAGGAGCTTTCAAGCTCAAAGTGTACCCTTGCACAGCCCCTAAACACCTATTCTTACTCCTTATCCATTAACAATCTAGTACAAAGCACATGCTTGGAAGAGTAATAGCACAACTGCTATTTATCTTAAACATGGCATCAGCTATTGCCATCCCTCCACCCCAAGAGCCACCAACAACACCAGCTGGAGGACCCACACAAGAAAAAAAGCACAGTATTTCCAAAGTCAATGAAGAGGACCAAGAAGATGAGGTAGAGGAAGTGTATAGCTCTAGCACCCAGAGAGAATCATGAGGGTGGCAGTTCTTTACCACTGTTGGGAATGTACCAAAGGCTAAAGCTACAAGAGTGAAATGCACTGAGTGCAACTCAGTCGCAGACTACCTGGAGATTACTCCTACGGGACCACCTCCATGCATTGCCACACCGAATCCAACTACCGCAATGCTCTCAGAAAGATTGTTCCTTTCTTTGCAAGTATTTTGCTGTCTTCCTCCACATCATCTTCCTCAACCAATATTGTAACCACACAGCCTACATCTGTGGGACACAAAATCCTGCCAGCTACATTGCAAGCAGTAAAAGAGGCTGTTGATCCAAATCTTTGGACGACAACAGTCCTCTGTATATACTTCAACACACCATTGTGCAGGGAGAAGCAATTTCGACGTGCGTTTGAAGCTGCAATCAAGGAGCATGAGAAACACTGCCCACTACCTTAGAAGTAACACACATGCGCAACATCAGGACAACACCCTGTCCACCTGCCCCTCCATATTAGTGCTTTGTGCCTCTTCCCTCATTTCCATCCTCACCTTACGTCCTAACGTCTCCTGCAACATTTTTTTTAAAACAACAAAAGAAAGGTTCCTTTAGGAACCACCTTTCACAGTTACAAAATAGAACTAAAAATAAATCTTATTGACTCCATCTACTTTACAATTCTCAGTAAAGT
This sequence comes from Ambystoma mexicanum, assembly GCF_040938575.1. Classification (NCBI taxonomy): domain Eukaryota; kingdom Metazoa; phylum Chordata; class Amphibia; order Caudata; family Ambystomatidae; genus Ambystoma; species Ambystoma mexicanum. The sequence continues at coordinate 91,709,773 of NC_090937.1, read as the reverse complement.
ACATAGACTCAATACGTTTTTCCAACATTTCCATTAGCATTTTGTGTTATGCTAAGGGGAACAATTCCAGGGACCGGAACGGGGGATAACGGCCCAACAGCCCAAGTTATCGGCCTAAGAAAAGTGTGTCTGTGTGAGCCCTGATGTCTGCAGGCTTTGACGCGGTATAATTGTATAAATAAATGATGTGGTCTCCGGAACAATATCCTCCATTGCAGCCCCTGGAATGGGGGATAAAGGCCATTAGCACCCCTGGTGCCCAAAGCAGGAACCCGGGGTGCTAAACAATAGATTTCTCTTCCTACAGGAAGGTAAATCCTTTTCCAAGATGGCCACCATGGAAAGAGAAGGCGGGGCTCCGTACAGAGCCCCTCTTCCCTTTCCATGACATCCTGCAGAACCCTATGACCATATTACCATGAGCACATTTTGTTTGAAATCTATCTTACTTTCGAATAACTTTATCACATAGTCGGTCCCAGGTGCACATGGCCGCTTTAACACAATTTTTCGTCCCTCATGGTTATAGGCATATTGTCCGCGTCATGACCTTATACCATGACCTGGACAATCTGGTCACTGCCCATGGCCACAGGCTATATCTCAGTCACCAAAGGTATATCACTATTTTTTGCACCTACATTATGTGCCTCATTATGACTCTGGCGCTCCCATAATGAAGGGTGCCGGTACGGGACCGGCACCGTTCATTACGGGATGCCTTATTACGAGGGACCCAGTAAGGACGCCTGGTCAGACCAGACATCCTTTGCGGGTCCCGCGATGGGTCCAGGGAGCTAATAACAGGCCTGTTATTAATGGGCCCGTTATTAGCTCCCTCCCAATTCCCATTGAGCCCTATAGGGGCTCAATGGGAATGGGGATGGGTTCCTTCAATGAGGAATTACCGGGTCCTCCAAGGTTGGAATGACCCAGTAATTCCTCATTGAAGGAACCCGGTATGGAGGCCCAATGACACTTGTCAAAAATTAAAACACAGGCACATTTGTAAAACCATGCTTTAAGGTCCTTGCCAATGTTCCTTACACGAGTTTGCTTGAAATCCGACCCATGTTTTATTTTTTCAAAAGTGTTAAAAATGTATGTACATATAATAGTCATATAACTTAGCACCCACTTGACAAAATCCATTCAGTCTCTACACAAATATTAAAGGTTGGGTCTATAATCTTTCTCAAAACTTTTGGCCACATTGGTCAAACGGCAACAAAGTTATAAGCCATCTAAAACTGTTGAGACGCCCCCTCTAATTTCGCCCCTCTTGAAAAAATCCCACCAAACTTTAGAAAAACATTTATAATATCGATCTAAAATGTTTTTGCAAACGTTTGTGTAGATTCGTCAACTAGTACCACATTTATAAGCCTTTACATTATTTTGGGACCCCCCCTCTAATTTTGTCCCCTCTTGACAGAATTCCACCAAACTTTGCAAAACCATTTATATCTAGATCCAAAATAGTTTTTGCCAACTGTTGTGCAGATTCGTCAAATGGCACCACATATATAAGCCTTTACAATATTTTGGAACCCCCCCTCTAATATTGCCCCCTCTTGACAGAATTGCACCAAACTTTGCAAAACCATTCAGAATTAGGTCTAGAATACAACTCCATGCAGTTTCATTGAGTGGCGCCAAAGTTATAAGCCATCCAAAAACTGATTTCACCAACCCTGTAATGCAGAAATAGGCACAGATGCCCCAGGAAATCTGGAGTGTTCGTGGACTTTCGGGGATGAAACCAACCTGTTTTTTGGCTTCTTATGGCCATATCCCATCCCATCCTCATCACCCCCTATCTCCCCAGAGATTGTTTGTTGAGGTTGACAAGTGCAATGGTATGTTTTTTTTCCTACTGTGGTGTCCACGGACACCAGCAAAAGTCTGCAAATCCAACATGGTGGGTGTTTCAAGAAAACAGACGCATTTCACGCTTTTCTGCATCCAATCAGCAGGCACGCCCGATGTCCACAGACTTCACGTTGCCCGATAGGCCAATCAGATGACTGTCCGCGTACCGAAAAGGGAAATGGGTCCGCGGACCGAACCCATATATCACTAATATTTTTTACTTGCGTTTAGCCCATTTTAAAGAAGACTACTGGACGGATTTAAACCAAATTTAAAAGAGCACGCTTTTCGGGACCAAGCCGCCGCTCCTGTTGCAAATTTGGTGAAAATCCGTCCAGCGGTTTGGGCTGTAGGCGTGAGCACAGTTTTTTTCCATTATGTCTATGGAAAAAAAAATTTAGGACCCCCTTTAACTTTGCCACCCCCTTGATGAAACCTCACAAAACTTACCAAAATAATTCAGAGCGGGCCATATACTTTTAAGTTTGGTGAGGATTCGTCCAGGGCAGCAAAGTTATAAACCGCCCAAAAAGTGCTCTTCCTATGGGTTTAGCAACTTAACCATAACTAGCGGCCGTTTAATATATATATATATGTATATATATATATATATGGCTCTGTAGACAGACATGATAACACTCTTATTAATTGTTGAAAATGAAAGTTGAGTTTTGTTCCTCGTGTCGGGACAGCTTGAGAAACCACATTTTTCTTTCCCTTCCCAGTGTACATGGTTTACAGCTTTGTCGGCAGGCACCATCTCGCAAAAATCCTCAAGAAAAGTAATTTCACCTGATGTGGCAAACCTCTCAGGTCCATTCACCTCTCATACCTTTTTGTATCCCTTCCCGGTGAACATGGTTTACGGCTTTGTCGGCAGGCCACAAACCCACAAACAAATTTTAACTTTTGCTGAAATCCATAGAAAGGGGTGGTATGTCCAAATGTCATGTAGCTAGTGATATCCGGTGTGTCCTAATAGGTCACTATGCAAAATTTGGTGCAGATTGGTGAAACAGTGTTGAATTGTATAAGGAACAATGCTTCGCGTCACAACCCCACAAACCCACACACAACTTTTGACTTTTATATAAATAGATAGAAGGGAGGAGATTTCTGGGACACCAAGAGAGGGACTCACTACACAGATAGGGCAAATTGAATTATAGGCAGAATTGATGCAGAATACATGGGCAGGGAAACCAACGTATGGCAAATGCACAAGGTGAATGTAACATAAACGGAAACATGAACAGACTAATCTAGGTCTCACATATGGAGACGAGAAGCACAGGAGTGTAGCCATTTTCTCAGCACTGAGGACGCAGCAGGCCTAGGAATTAGCAAGGCCTCAGACAAAGATGCTGAATTCACAAAAACACCTTCATTTCAAAAGCTTTAAAACTGCCCAGACAGTAGTTCATAGCAAGCACCAAGGTCAGATATACGGAAGGGAGTAATGGATGAGTAGATTGCAGAAACAAGATAACAGTTCCCAGGATGAAAAGCACAGACTCCCAAGTTAATTAAAGTAACCATAAGAGCACAAACAGCAATTGATGTCCAGATGCATGAGATCAGTATGCCAAAAGACTTTGGGCCTGATCACGACCTCGGCAGTAACCCTTAAATCCGGCGGTAGCGCTATTACCGCCAGATTTAAGGGTGCGCCGAATCAGGGCTTCGGCGGATTTTGCCCCAGCTCTTGGCTGGGGGGAAATCCGCCGGAAATTTGCGCTATTACCGCCGGCGGGAAATCCGCCGGCGGTAAGAGCGCGAATTTTCCCCATTGAGCCCAGTGGGGAATGGGGCATTCCCGAATGGGCTCAATGGGGAATGGGGACTTCCAAGTCCGACCAAAGCGTGATCCCGCGCTATTAGCGCCGGGGGCTATGGCGGTCGCGCTAATAACCCCCGCGCTAATAGCGTTAGCGTTACCGCCGAGGTCGTGATCAGGCCCTTTGTCACAGATAGATGAAGTGTGTCTCCAGTGCTCAAAGAGTACAACATGCATGTACATTTTAGCTAAAAAAAATGTAAATAAGAAGAAATTCATTCTCCAACACAGTCCTCTAGCATGTGATCAAGGCATGAAGAACACTAGCTATTCATTATAAGTCAAGTACAGATAAGACACCTGCTGAAACTACCTAGCCCACAAACAGACACAAGCTGATGCACATGGCCAAATACAAAGGAATCGATAGGCCACATGGCCTGGGAATGATGGGGAGTACTTTTAATTGGAATTAGTGCAGACCATGGACTTCTTTCTCCTGCTACCCTATGTGTCTCTCCTATCTTGATGTCTTATCAAAGTGTCCGAAGTTGGTGAGCTAAGTGCCAACCAACAGAAAGTTCCCTTGCCACACCACCTACGATGAACAGTGCCAACCAATCATTGGTTACTGTAATGACGTATTGAGAATAGTGTCCATAATGGAATGGGTCCAGGAGGAGCAATCAAATACCTATAACCCAATGAGGAAAGTAACACTTATGTAATCTATGTGTATCTTAAGGTATTAACCAATCCTAGCCCTCATAAATTTTGTAACCAAAATCGCAGCATGACATCATTGTTGATGTATTTGTAGTACAAAATCCGCTCACACTCATATTTTGAGAGCAGCCTGTATGCTGTCCCCAGCCAAGATTCTATGCTTTGAATAAAGCTGGGTTTTACCATGCACTTTGAGTACTCCATTATTGAGTATCGTTTCTTTTATGCTATTGGGAATTTGGGCCCATCTCTACAATACAATGACATCCAAACCACCCTATTACTCTCCCATTACATCCCACAATAAAATAATGTATGACACAATTATGCGATGGAAAGAAAAGAACTATGTACACAATCACCCAAAACACTGACTAATACCATAGTGAAATGGACACCCTCAATTTTGGGTAAAGCTCTGACATACTACACACTCAAATCATTGTTAGCCCTTAATATACTCTTCATGCCACCTTGGCTAAATCCTCATCCGAGTGCTCACTCTCCTCATGCTTGCTTCATACTCATTATGGTCCTGTGACCCCTCTGTTTCATCTTCACTAGGCCCAAAAGCACCTTCTTCATTCTTATGCAGTACCAATCTCCCCATGGGCCACACCTCGCCACCTTCAACAATCACTACACCAATGCGCGCAGAGAGTATTCTCTTAGGTCCCAGATACTTATTTCTTTGACACTTGTGACCGACCCTGGGATTCAATATCCACAAAATATTTGCTAGTTTTGGTATAAAGCACATGCATACTGAATTAAATCTGCTCAGTGCAAAGGGCCTAGTATGAAAACGTTCATCAGGGGGTGGGGGTACAACTTGTCATCAGAGCTAATGTACCACTCCCCATTCAGTGACTACGGTAACACTATTTGTGCCATTTAAAGTACGTGAACCAGGGACCAGCCTGTGCCCAGGATATTGGGGATTGACAGTGGCCATACCAGTGGAGAGGCAGCCGGTCATGAATATAATTACAGAAGGGCATGAGAGTTACAAGGGAATGTTTGACAGTGAGAATAAAACTAAACAAAGGGAATGGACAGTGGGAGAATTTGAGTGGATATTGAATCCCAGGGGCGGTCAAATGTGTCAAGGAGACAAGAATCTGTAACATAAGAGAATAACATCTGTGCGCAGTGGTGTAGTTATTGTATGTTGAAAGAATGAAAATATTCAGAGAGGACTTCGATTTCCACAGTTCATGAATAAGCTTTATCCTCTCGGGCATGAAGAGGATAATGTTGTGTCTTGATTGTCGTGTAGCCGAAGAGTCCTCTGTCCACAAGTGCCGCACAGAGAGAATCAAAGTCACTCTCTGTGCCGCCTTTGAGGCCACAGGTGGGAGATGTTCTTTCCGGAACTGCGGTACTCGTGGAACCCCGAACCACTGTAAAGGAAACACCGGTTAAGTGTCAAGCCAAAACAGTATCAACAACCAATCAACAAGTAAGTGGAACGGTCTTACCAAAAAGGTGTCTGTGGAGTGGCGGTTTAACCTATGGGAAGGTTCCGAGACCCAGCAAGGCTGTTCTTCCAGAATGTAATTATCCCAGCAAGGTTGCAAATGTCAGGCCCACCTGATGCCAGAATCCGCACAAGAAGGGCGGAACGTAGTAAGAGTCCGTGAAGCAGTCCGTGGTCGTAATAATGATCCAAAAGCAAGTACCAAAGCCAAGGGTTATCCGTTGCCAGTCCGTGAAACAAATCCGAGGTCAAGATCCAAAAGGGTGTGAAACAAAAGGGATGTAGCGCCGTACAGGAATCCGAAGAAACAGCTGTGAAGCACCAAATCCCTGCAACAGAGCCGTTTAAATACTGGCGCTGCTAATTCCTCCCAGTCACATGACCCGCGAGCGCATCATGTGAGTGTAGTCCAGAAACACGTGAGCGGAAGGCGGCGGTCATGTGACGCGGAAGAAGTCGGTCTAGCAGCCGCCACGGAAGACGCCAGGGAGGTAGACGTCTCCACGTGCAAAGAGCATGCCGACCCAAGCTTTGTGGCAGTCGGCGCCGTGGCAACTGGGGCGAAGAGACAACCTGTGAGTCCCGGAACCGGGCAAGAGGGCGAGGGGTGTTCGGGGCACGGGGATGAAGAATGGGACCCCCAGAGGGAGTGGAGTGCGTGACAGAGCCCCCCCCAAAGGCCCACGGCCCCGTGGGCACGAGGGATGGTCCCTATGAAACCGTGCCACCAAACGGGGAGCCTGGACATCAGTAGCCGGGACCCAGGACCACTCCTCGCGGCCGTACCCGGACCAATAAACAAGGTACTGGAGACGCCCCCTAGAGACACGGGAACCCAGAATGGCAGAGACCTCAAAAACATCCGGAGTGGATAGAGACACCGGGGCCCCAGGAGAGTGGAGCCGTGTGGGAGCGGGACAGGGCTTGAGCAGAGAAACGTGGAAAACAGGGTGAAGCTGCCAGGAACCTGGGAGAGCAAGTCGATAAGACACAGGGTTGATAACACGAGTAATCGTATAGGGACCCACAAAGCGAGGTAGAAGTTTGCAACAACCCACCAAGTGCAGATGTCGGGTGGATAACCAAACGCGGGATCCCACAGTATATAACGGGGCCATCACCCGTTTCCTGTCCGCCTGCGCCTTCATGGACGCTTGGGCTTCGACAAGATGAGGCGACACCCGAGCGTGGACGGAGGCCAGGTCCCTAACACATGCAAGGGCAGCTGGATTGGCAGAAGTAGGCAAATCCGTGAAGGGCAAAACACGAGGGTGCTGACCATAAAGTACGTAGAACGGGGAGAAACCGGTGGAAGAATGGACAGCGTTGTTGTATGCGAATTCCGCAAGATGCAGTACGCTCAACCAGGAAGACTGCAGCTGTAGGGTCAGACAACGTAAGTACTGCTCCAGCATCTGGTTCAGTCGCTCGGTCTGACCGTCCGTCTCAGGGTGATATGCTGAGGAGAAACGAACGTCCATCCCGAGCAATCTAGTAATGGCCCGCCAGAAACGTGAAGTGAATTGTGAACCCCTTTCCTGAGACGAGACCCGAGGGAAGACCGAAAAGACAAAAGACGTTCTCAAAGAACAACCGGGCCAGTGTAGCTGCCGAGGGAATGCCCTTACAAGGGATAAAACGAGCCATCTTAGAAAAGGAATCGATGACCACCCACAAGGTATCGAAGCCCCGGATCCGGGGTAGGTCAGTGACGAAATCCATGGTCAAGGTGTGCCACGGTTTGGGAAGAACAGGTAAAGGAAGTAAGAGACCCACAGGGCGACCCCTACGGTGCTTACACTGTGCGCAAACCGCACATGCGTTGACGTAAGATTCAACATCCTTTCTCATAGATGGCCACCAGCACCGCCTTCTCAGCAGCGCCAAAGTGCGTTTCTGCCCAGGATGACCATGAACCCGGGCGTCGTGAGACCATTCCAAGGCCATATTGCGGGTGTCTACCGTAGGCATGAATAGACGATCAGAAACAAAGGGAAGACCATCGTGAACCACCAAATCCCAATCGGACAACTGGCCTGGGTGTGAAGTAACCCAACCCCGTATTGCATCAAGTAAGGGCAGAGTTGGAGTACACAAACAAACCACCTTGCCGACGTCCAGAAGGGTGTCTGGAAACGTCGGCAAGGCCACCCCCCAGGGGAACGCGACAAGGCATCGGCTTTGCCATGGGTATTACCCGGGCGATGTTTGATCACAAAGTCGAAGGTCGCAAAGAAGAGATGCCACCTGACCTGCCTGCTGTTGATACACTTCAGAGAAGCCAGGTCTTGTAAGTTCTGGTGATCAGAATAAACCGTGACACGGTGCTTAGCACCCAAGAGGTGATGCCTCCAAACGCGGAAGGCATCCATGACCGCCAGTAGTTCCTTTTCAGTCACGGTATAGTGGGATTCGGCATCTGTGAATTTACGGGAATGGAAGGCCACAGGGTGAAGGCGACCAGAGGTAGGGCAAGTCTGTGACAATACAGCACCTAGAGCAAAGGATGAAGCATCAGCTTCCACTATGAATGGCAGTTCTGGGTCTGGGTGCTGTAAGATGGGGGCAGTAGTGAATGCTGTCTTTAAAGCCTCGAAGGCCTGTTGATGTGTGTCCGTCCATAGAAAAGGTGTGCGAGGGCTAGTCAGAGAAGTGAGGGGAGCCACCAAAGAAGAAAACCCAGAGATAAATCGCCTGTAAAAGTTAGTGAAACCAAGGAAAGACTGGAGTGCCTTCAATGAATCGGGGACCGGCCAATCCAGCACTGCGCGAACCTTGGAATTGTTCATGGCTAGCCCTCCCGACGAGATGTGAAAACCAAGAAATTCTACAGAATCGGCATGGAACTGGCACTTCTCGGGTTTGGCAAACAAGGAGTGCGTCCGTAGGCGAGACAATACTTCCCTGACGTGCTGTACGTGGTCCTTCATGGTCTGGGAGAATATCAGGATGTCATCCAAATAGACCACCACAAAAACGTCCAGGATGTCAGAAAAGATATCGTTTATGAACCTCTGGAACGTGGCCGGAGCATTGCACAAACCGAACGGCATGACCGTATACTCATGCAAGCCATAGCGAGTACAAAAAGCGGTCTTCCATTCATCCCCGGAACGCACACGGACCAGATTGTAGGCACCGCAGAGGTCTAATTTGGTAAAGACAGTAGCATGTGTGAGACCGTCCAATAGGGGCATGATTAGTGGAATGGGGTAGCGGTCTTTCTTGGTGATGGCATTGAGTCTGCGATAGTCCACACAAGGCCGTAAGTCACCCTCCTTCTTGGGGACAAAGAAAATGGGACTCGCCGCCGGGGATGTAGAAGGACGTACCTGGCCCAGACGGAGGGACTTTTGAATGTACTCTTTGAGGGCTAGATCTTCAGTAGGAGACAAGGAGTAGATACGACCTGTGGGGATAGTGCTGTCCGGAACCAGATCTATTGGGCAGTCGTACGGGCGATGTGGCGGTAAAACCTCTGATGAACCATGGTCGAACACTTCTAGATAGTCTTGATATTGGGTCGGAATGAGTGTGGAGACCAGTCCAACCGTGTGGTGTTTTGTGGAGGGGGCAAGGGAATCCTCTAGAGATAATTGAGCCATGACCCCCAATGTTTGAGCGGGTGTCTCAATAGTGGTGGCTGCGGTTAGACAGAAATGTTGACAGAGGTCAGATTCGAAATGCACCGAACCCTCTTTCCAGTCAATTAAGGGGTTGTGCTCCCGTAGCCAAGGTATTCCGAAAATTACACCGAACTGGGGCATTGAGATGAGATCGAAACTCAGGGTCTCCCTGTGTATAGCCTGTATGGTCAAAAGCATTGGGGCGGTCTGCTGTCTGATTGGTCCGGAAACCAGAGCAGTCCCATCCACTGCCTGTACTGGTTCCGGCCGGGTTTTGGCTAGCAGAGGTAGGTTCAGGGTTTGGGCCAGTGTGATGTCCATATAATTACCTGTAGCCCCGGAATCTATAATAATCGTAACTGGGTGTGAGATGTCAGGTGTGGGTTGTAGAATGGCCTGCACATATATGGGTCTGATGCGGCCGAAAGCAAACACAGGGTTCGGGGTATGACAGGGAGCGCTCAACCCGGTCCCCGAGTCTAGGGTTGAGCACTCCGAAAACCCGATGGTTTTAGCTTGGGGCGACGAGGACACTCCTTCACGTAATGACCAGGTAGACCACAATAATAGCAAGCATTGTCCACCCTCCTACGTTCCCTTTCTATGGGTGTGATCGGGCTCCTGATGCCCCCGATTTGCATGGGTTCGGAACTGGTGTTTGAGGGGGCCAAGGTGGAAGGAGATGGGACATTGGTGTGCAGGGGACCGGCCTCAGCCCTACGTTCAGAACGTCTGGCATCCAATTGCAGAGTTAAATCAACTAGATCATGGTAAGAGGTCGGTAATGAGGGAACAACCGCAAGGGCATCCTTCATGGCGTTGTTTAAGCCGCGATAATACACAACAGCTTTTTTGGATTCAGGCCAGGAAGTCTCGGCTGCAAGCTGATTGAACTTAGTAATGTATTCGATCAAAGATCCTCTACCCTCCCCCAGGTCCAGGAGTTCCAGGTCTCGGGACTGGACCTTATGGTGCGTATCGAACACTCGTGACATCCCAGTGACCAACAAATCAAAGTTGTAAAGGGCTGGTTGTTGTTTTCCAGGAGTGGATTGGCCCAGGCAGCAGCGCTAAATGAGAAAGAGTAAAAGCTGCCTTAGAGGTGGAGTCTGGAAAAGCCATGGGTCTACACAAAAAATGCAATTTGCATTGATTCAAGAAGGTTCTAAACTTGCAGTGATCCCCATGATACCTCTCAGGGGCAGCCAAAGGAAAAGGAGAGGACAGTACTACGGGGACAGGGTTAGGAAGGGGTGGGACGGGAGGTTGGATGGGCGAGGGGCCTGGTGGGGTATCCCCAAACTCAGCATCTGAGGGTAGAGGATGTCTAGCACTCTGGATGGTATCCAAGTGTTGGTGAATGGCTGTATTAGCTGCGGCCATGTCCGCACGTAACACGGTTATGGCCTGAACCATAGTGGTCAAGGGGTCATCTGTAGCTCCCTCCATAGCTACACGACAGGATGGCTTCACAGTCTGTTGTGTATTGACTGTCGTGTAGCCGAAGAGTCCTCTGTCCACAAGTGCCGCACAGAGAGAATCAAATGCACTCTCTGCGCCGCCTTTGAGGCCACAGGTGGGAGATGTTCTTTCCGGAACTGCGGTACTCGTGGAACCCCGAACCACTGTAAAGGAAACACCGGTTAAGTGTCAAGCCAAAACAGTATCAACAACCAATCAACAAGTAAGTGGAACGGTCTTACCAAAAAGGTGTCTGTGGAGTGGCGGTTTAACCTATGGGAAGGTTCTGAGACCCAGCAAGGCTGTTCTTCCAGAATGTAATTATCCCAGCAAGGTTGCAAATGCCAGGCCCACCTGATGCCAGAATCCGCACAAGAAGGGCGGAACGTAGTAAGAGTCCGTGAAGCAGTCCGTGGTCGTAATAATGATCCAAAAGCAAGTACCAAAGCCAAGGGTTATCCGTTGCCAGTCCGTGAAACAAATCCGAGGTCAAGATCCAAAAGGGTGTGAAACAAAAGGGATGTAGCGCCGTACAGGAATCCGAAGAAACAGCCGTGAATCACCGAATCCCTGCAACAGAGCCGTTTAAATACTGGCGCTGCTAATTCCTCCCAGTCACATGACCCGCGAGCGCATCACGTGAGTGTAGTCCAGAAACACGTGAGCGGAAGGCGGCGGTCATGTGACGCGGAAGAAGTCGGTCTAGCAGCCGCCACGGAAGACGCCAGGGAGGTAGACGTCTCCACGTGCAAAGAGCATGCCGACCCAAGCTTTGTGGCAGTCGGCGCCGTGGCAACTGGGGTGAAGAGACAACCTGTGAGTCCCGGAACCGGGCAAGAGGGCGAGGGGTGTTCGGGGCACGGGGATGAAGAATGGGGCCCCCAGAGGGAGTGGAGTGCGTGACAGATAAGCCTTCCCATCACTGTGGATGTAGAATCCCATCTTTCCAGCCTCACTGTGACACCTTCTATGACCCCAAAGATAGCAGAAGTACAGGATCCAACTGATTGTAGGTTGGACACCGCCCCCAAGAAGAACTTTCCTATGAACACATGCACACATGCTTCATATATGGCTAAGACTCTGTGTGAAGATTTTCATTGGCTGTATGACAAAATGGTGTGGTGGGCTGCATAGGAATGATTGAGAGCATGCACCTTCAAGCCGATTTCCTTTCTGATCTTGCCTATGATGGGGTAAGAGTGGTGCCCCCATCCATGGTTCTTTCTGTTGTCCTTATGCATGACTGGAAGGCACACAAAGAACAGAAATCGCGAGCCCTGCATCTTCTCTTCCAGGGCTCCAAGATCTTTGGGGATGCATTGGAGGACATAGTGAATAAGGTCGACAAACAGGACAAGCACAACAGGAAAATCAGGTGAAAATCCTGCTCTCATCCTCAGAGAATTAGGTCAGATCAGATTAGCAGACCACACTACAGATTTCCTGCCAGTCAATGGCATCACAGCTTCAAGGGCAGGCACTGGGATTCTCCTTAACCCTGATTCCACTCTTGTAAAATCTTAGTATGCCTAACTGTACCAGGACACCTCAGATGGGGGCCAGATTGTCACTATTCTGTACCCAGTGGGAGAAGGATGTATCAGTTCCATGGGTATAGTCAATCATGCAGGAGAAATACTGGACAGAATTCTCAGAGATCCTGCCAAAAACAGTTCTTCAGAATAGTCGTCTTCTGAAGGACAGTCCTCCAAGCAAAGTCGAGGACTCTTCTTCTGAAGGGTGGCATTCAGAGTGTTTGTCTGCAGGAAGATGGGTTGTTGTGCTCCTCAATAATTTGTGTTGTTCCCAAAAGCTTGGGAGGGTTTAGGTTGGTGATCTGGCTAATGAGGGTGAACTACTTCGTCCAGAAGATTGCTTTCAAGATGAACACTCTTCAGAGCAAGCTCCCCCTAATTTCCAAGTGGGAATGGCTAGCTTTCCTGAACATGATGAATGCTTAACTCCTCCTTCGAGTTTATCCCTCCTACCACTTATTCCTCTGCTTTCAGATGGGCTCTGAGCATTTTCAGCTTTTAGTTCTCCCTTTCAGTCTGAGGTCAGCTCTGTGAGTTTTTATGAAGATGTTGGCCCCTTAAGTAGGCTTGCTTCACTAACCTTACCTCAATGACCGGCTTGTGAGGGGCTCAGCACAAGGGCTGGTAACGAGGATTGTCAACCACACCTTGAGCTTGCTTGGCTTCCATGGCTTACTGATCGCCGTCGCAAAATCTCTGATTCTGACACAGAACTACAGTTGATAGGTGCTGTCTTGTTCACAGTGGAAGTTCTGGTTCATTTAAAAGAAGAAATGGCTCGCACATTGTGATGGGAGGTTTGAAATCTATTTCACTCTTATGCTGCAACCGACAGCACATAGATGCGAGTCCAAGGACTGATGGCAGCCACACTATTTGTTACACCTATACCTGCACCCTCTTTTGTCCCATCTCCATGATCACTGGCAACAGAGTTCCCAAAACCTTGAAGGATGATCCAGAAATCAGATGAACTGAGAACTCTTTTACAGTGATTCTTGGAATCATAAGGTTTGCAGCAGCAGTTTCTACTGAATCCCTTGTATCCTCTTGCTCTGACCATGGATGCTAGTGCCACTGAGTGGGGTGCATTCTTGGGGCTCAGGTCTCTGGAGCTGTCAGGGTTATTGGTCAAATCAGAAGAGAAGACTGTCCCTTGAATTGAAGAGAGGCTGTATTTTGAGCCTTTTGTGTGATTAAATGAGAGCTCCAGTGTTGGGCAGTTCTGGTTCAGATAAACAACACCTCAGCAGTGGTGTATGTAAACCGACCGGGAAGCGCAATATTTGAGAGACTGCAGCAGAATGCTTGGAAGCTGGATCTCTGTGGGTATGGGCAACCTTCCCTCCATTTGGGGAGTGAAACAATTCCCTGGTGGATCGGTTGAGTCACTCATCTCAACTTTGCCAGGAAAGAGACTGACCTGGTAGCTTTCCTCTTCATCCATTATTACTAGGGCAGGCCCAGGATCTACATGTTTGCATCAGGGGAGAATTCCCTTTTCCCTCTCTTTCGTTCCCTAACATGGGAGGAGGGTTCATAGAGGAAAGACACCCCTTTTCTCCCTAGAATTAGAAAGGTCATTTATACCTTCCCCTCGTTCCCTTGATATCCAGAAAATCAGGTCCAGCAGTTCCAGGTGATCCTAGTCAATCGCAACATTCCCAGAAGAACATGGTTTCCACATTTGGAAGGCTAAGCCTCTGATCCTCCCCTGATTCTCTTTCTACAACCTCCCCGGCTGCTCTCGGATGAACAGCCGTTGGAGATGGGCGGCCTCACTTTTGAACAGGATGGGTAAAATGAACGAGGTTGAAAAGTGATGTCTCTGTGTGGTTACATGCTTCCCATAGGGGTTTGACTTGTTGCTCGTTTGAGCACCACTGGGAGTAGCTTGTCCTGGGGCCCGGCTGGTAGTAGGTCCTTCCTCGGCACTGTGGATTCCCTGATTTCCTGCAGTTTCTCCAAGAAGGTTTTTATTTGTGCTTGGCTCCTTCTTCCCCGCGGGCACAATGGGGAGCTATCAGGACGCTCAGGGCCCATGGGGACAGAGGATGGTCAAGGCAGCAGAACTTATTGTATACCATCACCGGAAATGTTTTTCAGTTCTTTGGCCCAGGACTAAGGCTGTAACCCCCCCTTGGGATCTGCCCAGGGTTTTGTCAGGAACCCCTGTTTGAGCTCTAGCCTATAGCATCACATTTATCACTGTGAAGACTGCTTCCAATATTGTGATATCTTTGCCAAGAAGACTGTTTAAGATGGAGGCTCTTCTCTCTTCCCAACCTACTTGTTGATCTCCCAGTGTCAATGACCCTGCGCGCTACCTTTAGGCCCAGGGTAGTCCCTTCCTTCTATCTGTCTTGATCAGCATGGCCTCCCTCACAGGGGATCTGCCAGCAGAGGGTTCTCAGGTTATGGCCCACTTGGACATGAGGAAGGTGCTTCTCTCTTACTTGGACAGGACTGCTTCCTTTAGGATTTCAGTCTATAGCCTTTGTTGGTTCAGGTAGTGCGTTGAAAGCATCATCTTTGATCGTCAGTCAATGGCTGAGGGATGCTACTTCTTTGGCTTACACCCTGGAAAACCTTGTACAGCTCCCATAGCCACCCTTTCCCCAGGACAAAGTTCCCCCTGTTCTTCCCCATTTTCATTTATCACAGATACATTTCCCTTCCCTCTTGTTTGATAACAGATTAAAGTGTACATGTGATTTATAGTGGAGGGCGAGCAAGGACCATCTAGAGATTACACATTTAAATCAATCTACAATTTAGAAGGTGTGGTTTGAACCTAGGTTTCCAGCTTCTAAATGCAAACACTTAACCACTCTGCCACAGCTGCTTCTCTGTGAGTATAGGAGTTCCTGACAGACATGATTGCCTTGCGTTTGGAACCATCTCTTGAAAATGGGAAGCATGTGCAATGCAGAACGTACTACTGTGCAGCTGTCCCACCCTGCCAATTCTCTCATCATAACCCAAATGCAAATGAGCGCCAGGGTAAACAGATACTCGGCTGGAATCTGAAACTCTTAGTCCAGATAACACCTTTAGAGCTTGGTTGAAACTGCTAGGTGTTTAATTATTTACAACTGCGTCTATCTTCAGTTTCCTGATTGTTTTCATGTGATTTGGATGTTTGTTTAGAGATACAAAGATATATGTATGTCTGCGGGCCTGAGGGGACTATAACCCCAGGTCTTTTGGTTGTAGCCCCAGATAGAAGCTCAGGGGCTACAGCCAAAAGGCTAGCTAGCCCTGAGTCCCAACAGTCCTGACATTAGCCTAGCCCCATATCTTTACCAGACCTAGCAACACCCCTGCGTCTGTGTATTGGTGTAAAAGCAACTGTACAGGGTTTCATTTTTAAAAACTGAAAATGTGGAGTCAAGTCTGCCGACACACACTCCCTTTTTAATTTGGGCTATTAGGTGGCACGTGCACCACTGATATGCTGAAACTATTGCATTAGAGTAAAGATATGGAGAAATGGCATTTGAAGAGAGACACATCTGTAGGTGTTGTTTAGTTATTTGCCCACTCATTGACTACCCATAGTCATACTAATCCCTAGAGCCATTCCTACCCAGTTCCGCCCTTCCACAACCAAAACACCTCTTAATGGGAAGCTTTGTGCTCCCTTTCATCAAGACTTACCATGAAACTTGGCACTTGAAGTGTCTGCCAGTGTTTTCGCAAAGCAGTGTGATGAATCCTACGGACGCCTCACTAAATCCCTGCCTAAAGTCTCCTCCCAGGTGGGCAGAGAAAGGCAGATGCTTCCTGATCCTGACCTTGGGGGTGGTGTTCTACGGGAGGAACACCTGTGAGGATAAAAGGCCTAGGGGAATGAGAGGATTCTGTGGGTGGGACACAGTATTTGTCTTCTTCTAGTGAGGATGTCTCCTCAATGCCAACATATGTAATGGCTTGTTGTAAGAACCATCTTTTTGTTCCAAAAGAGAGACATATGAATAGGAGTGAAAACAATCACAAACTTCTAGACTAATCCTTATGATATTCCTTGAAAGAATATAAGGAATGGATGGGTTTAAAAGTAAAAATTCCCATAATTCCCCAAGTACTGGGACGAAGAGTAGGGCTGAAGAGGTGCAGTGTTGCAGGAGTGGTCAGATTGTTAATTCAGATTACCCATACCTGAGAGACAGAGGGGTGTAAAAGGCCCCCTTGGGTGCAGCCCATAGAGAAGAGCAGCGAGAGCAAGAAGCAGAAGCAGTGTGGTTCGTGCAGGCAGCCCAGGCAGAAGCTGGAGGAGGGAGAAGACGCTGAGACCACTGTTCGGCAGATATCAGCGACCGGTCCTGTGAGGGTCTGTGTATCCCGAAACCTGAAGTGCCAAGGTTGCGCAGTGGGAAGCGGGCAAGAGGGAGGCTTTCCCTCTGGAGGCCTGTTCTGAAGAGGCGGCGCAAAGAGAACTTTCCTTCCCAGAAGGCTGTCACCAGTGGTTGGCATGCACCCGAGGGACTCGAGGCTGTCTCTGGTGGCTGTTGTGAACCAGAGGCCCTCAGAAGCAAATGGGTGATAGCGGTCAATAAGAAGCAGTTTGCCGGGTCGCGACCAGCCACAGAAGCAGAAGTCCAGCAAGCGGCGAGGGTGTCGGAAGCTCATGCCTTACCCAGTGAGTTCACAAGCTGGTTGTGACCCTGAAGCGATCTGCATCCGCTCGTGTGTTCAAGGCAGGTGTTCATCAAATAAGCTGCACTCGTGCATGAGTGAAATTAGTTCTGAAAGTCATTTTGAATACCAAACTATTGAAAAGCAGCAAAAGCAGCACTCGCGTATGAGTGAAAGTGGTTTTCAAAGTAATCTTGAATACCGGACTATTGAAAAGCAGCAAAAGCCTTATGTAACAAAACAAAAAGACTATAACCTGAATCGTGTGAGTGTGTGGAAAACCCAGCAACCTGATGGGGCGATATTATTAAGAATGAATTACTACACGCATTGCCCAAGCCAAGAGAGAATAAAATCAAAGCAAATACAATCCAGCAGATATTGCCAATGGCAGAAGGGGGCTAATGAAAGGTCCATAGGTTTGGAACTTGTTGCCCATACTCTGTACAACATATGGCAAAAGCTGGTAAAAACTCACATTGCCAAAGCCAAGGGAGGAGCAGAATAAGACCCTATCCTTGTCAGTATTTGGTTACTTGTGCAGTAGGGAAACAACAGTGTAAAAAAGTCTACACTTCTGGAAACGGATTTTCAGAAGGAGAGGGGAGCACTATTTACAGAAGAGTATTAAAAAGCACCAACATGAATCTTGTTTTCCCTGAAGAGTTGTTAAAGGTTTTGAAGCTGCAATTTGTTGAATACTGTGAAGCTGTTGTGAACCTCTTGTCAGTTGATCTTAACCACAAAAGCACTTATTGTGAAACGCTGTTGAGGCAGGGGTGTATACCTGGATGGTAAACCTTTGGAGTGTAGGCCTGTCATGGGAGTACACCAGGTGTGAACTGAGGTAATAAGCCTGGCATGGAAGTAAACCAGGGGGTAGTTGAAGAAGTGTTACAAAGTGGTCCTGGCAGAGACAATTTATGCTGTTTATGGTGCTGAAGGGAAAACTGTGTAAAACTGTTACAAAGACGTTATATATTAAAAAAATATATATTATTGTTTTTGATTGATTCAAATCCTTAACAAAAATAGACCATTTTAAATAGTTGATACAATAGAATCAGATAAAAGAAATATAGAAAAACAGTTACACAAATACATAGAAGTAATATTCAGTTTTCACATTTACATTATCCATAATTCATTTCTTAAAAATTGATTTGACAAAGGAACTTATTGCAGTTGTACATCAATTATGGGTAAAAAGTGAGTACGGGCTATAATTAGTGTTTCATTTTCACCCCACATTAAATGTAACCCAAACATTATTCTGGAAATTTCAGATTCTCTAAGATTAGCAAGCCCAAATATGCCCAGCCTGGTAGATTCATGGTGGGGACATCTGGTTACGAGGTGTTTTAGTATTTCCAGAGATTGCGAACTATGGCATACTCGACAACATAAGGTGTTTTCTTGAGCCTTCGCTACAGCCCAATATTTTATTCGTTTTCTAGTTGCGAAGTGATTGAATTTAAAACCCATGTACAGTGCTCGTGCATGATTGCAGGGAAAGCGCAAAAGGTAGGAACTCAAGTTTTACCTTTATGGGTGAACTATGCATACTCTTTGTGAAGTTTATAGCCACTTAAAATATTAATGGTAATAGACCACTCATAGTTAAAAAGCTTTCTTTTTACACTCCCTGGATGACAATTAAGTTCTTCCGTTGCGTCTGTGTCATACAACAGGGATTGCATTCTTAGCCTAAACTTCAAAATTGAATTAGTTGTGTTTTCCTCATTTTATTTAAATCCTCATATAAAGAGTTGGCTGGTGGAATTAAGATTTTGGAGTAGTTAAGTAGTAGTCTCCAGAGCAGTTGAGATGATAGAGATACTAATCCCAGCTCATGCCTAATTATGGCATTAGGCAGCTCACATGAAAACCCCAGCACTTCTTTCCACAGATGACCATGCAAACTATTCAGATATTCCCCCAAGTCAAGAAGACACATATCTAACCCATATAGCAGAGTAGGTTCTACTTTGGAGACATAGTACTTGATTACTGGTAACATAGAAACTTTGCAGAGGTTGCTATAGATGCACTTCATCTGCGACACCCAATTTTGCACCTTGCTGACAAGAGATTATTTCCACATTTTCACAGACGCTGAATTACACAGACTATAACCCAAGTAACACAGGTTTGTTACGCGTTCAATATGTTCAGTACCCAAGGCCCAGATCATAGGTTTTACCTGTTTAGATCTTGAAAATCCCATGATTTTAGATTTTTGAGCATTGGCCTGTAAATTGTTGGCTTGGGCATATTGCATGAATAGATTGAGTTTAGCTTGCAATCCAATAGGCGTTCTGTCAAAAAGATCAAGTTGTCAGCAAAGGCTAACCAGTGGAGTCGCAAGAAGCCCAGTTTTACAGGCGTTATTTTTCGTCCTTTCCAGATTCCGTCCATATCGGACAAGTAGACGTTAAATAGTGTTGCAGCCATACTACACCCCTGCTTTACTCCTGTGTTTGTACTAATTGGACGAGTTACTGCTCCCTCTTGATTAATGCAAATTCGATACGTGGTCTCCGCATGTAAAATGGATACAAACGGCATCAAATCTGCAGGAATTCCATATCTTTGTCACAAAATTGCTCTTATAACCCAGTCAAATGCGGAAGTCTTGTCAAGAGAAGCCATACAAATTGGATCTTCTGAACTGTTCTTAACCGTATCTAACATATGAGCCAAGATGTTCTCATTGAGTGGGGTCCCCAACTTCTTCCCGAATCCTACTTGAAAAGGTGATACCATACTAGATTGCTGAATATTACTCTCTAGATCTTTCAAGATTAAAATAGACAAAATCTTGGAGGAGGCATCTGTGAGTGCTATGGGCCTATAATTAGCAACATCACAAGGGTCACCTTTTTTTAAGATAGGCACTATTAGTGCTTGTGACTAGGTGCAAGGTAGGTTATTAGTGCAAAAAATTGTATCAAATTTTATTTTGAGGAAGGAGGACCATAATATGGGATCTCTTTTTATGACGTATTCTGGAATATCGTCTGGGACAGCCGCTCTTGATGAGTTTATTTTGTTTATTGCCCAGATAATGTAATTCTTGCTCCAGGGGCATAGGCCCCTTAATGAATGTCCCTCACAAGGATCATTAATTGCATTGAATTCTAATGACAGTTCATATTTGCTGGTGAAGAATTTGACCCATGCTTCCTCAGTAATAGAGCTATCAATGAGGCCCTTATCCTTTCCTGTTATTGTTTTAATGGATGACCAAAAGGATCTACTGTTATGTTTGGACAAATATGAAATCATAGCTTGGTTGTCACTATGATATGTTTCAATTTTCAATGATTTAACCAGATTTCTATGGGTTTGACAGATGTGTTTTTCCCCTCTAAGTATTGAACACTTGTATAACCCTGAGTTAGCAACCCCCTTATTTTTCTGTTTTTGACTCTTTTAGAGTTAGCCACTAATGGATTATAGGCATGTCTCTGGGGTCTAATATTTTTTTTAAATTAGCCTGGGCCACGCATGTTTTAAGACAATTAACAACAATTTTGGTGATACTGTTCGCATTATCCTCACCATTTATGTTATTTGGATTCACTGCATCTGTTTTGTGGAGATTTTTTCTCAACAGATTCGTAAATGTATTACAAGAACTGTTCTTCCATCTAATCATGAGCCCGGAACGTTCTATATCAACAAATGCAATTGCAGGGACATCTCTGTGACTGGTGTTTTATTATGTAATTTAAATTGCAGGATCAAATGGTTGCCCAGCCCTGGGTTTGAAATCTTGACAGTCCCACGTTTGATTCTTATAGACGAAGAGACATAAAAATAATCGATCCTGGACTTTGCACAACCCCTAGACCAAGTATAAGTCAGAGTCTCTTTAGCAGCTTCCAGCTGCCATACATCCCAATCTGCAAACAATAGATTCCATTCCTGCGCCCTAGAGTCACTTGTGGCTCCCATTCTATTCAATTCAGGATAATTACTCTGCTCTGAACCCTCCAGACAGTTGAAATTACAATCCCCCCTATAATCGTGGGGCACTGAGAATGGTTAATGACCCATTCCTCAAGGAGTAAGGTCAATTTGGACAGATAGACCGCTAATTCGAACTTGTCCGGATTCCAATATATGTTTACTAAGAGAATAGTAGATTTATCCGCCAAATTCAATTTAACTTCCAACAAATCTTCACATGAATGAATTATTTGAGTCTTACTTTTGATCCCCCTGTCGATAGCAATAGCAAGTCCCCCACTAGGGCAACCAGCTAGAGCTCTCTTTGCCAGGCTGGTAAAGGTGTCATAGTCATTGAGATGAAATTTGTTAACAGCCATAGTCTCCTGAAGAAGCATAATAGTAGGTTTGATGGAGAGCGTAGGATTATAAAACCATGTATTCAAATTATTTAGGCCACATACATTCCATGACATTACCTTGATGTATTGAATGCTAGGGCTGAGTTTGACCTTGCTGTAGAGTCATTGTTTTTATAGCTGACTCTATCCATGACCAATCTTGGTCATTTGTGGCAGGGTTAAGTGACAGAGTTTTCATCTGGTCATTAGTGCCTATAACTAATTAGATTGCACATTATTTTCTTTCTCAGAGACTTTAGCATGAAACCCTACAGATGTATTGGCTTCTTCCATGGAGTTCATTGAATGGAGCTTCTATCCCAAAGTCAGAAATGCATCGCGTTTGTCCAAGATAAGTTTTGATAATATTATTCAATGGAATTCGCATATCATCCGATTATTGTTTGTTTACGGTAAAGTAATCCAGTCTATATCATCGGAATTCATAGAGCTCAGAACTGGAATTTGTTTAAATAGGTCTAATAAACAAGATCAGTTGATTCTTCGGTTCCATTTTATTTTAGATCGCTTTCCCAACCCATAATGTTTGACAGATGATTTTCTGCTTTGGGAGATCACAGTTGTGTTGCAAGCGTACTAATAAAGGGGGTATCATTTTCAGTACAGTTAATCACGTGGGGAATGGGGTTATTGGGCTCATTCTCTAGAGTATTACTAATAGCAGAGATGAGAATACTTTGACTAGCAGTTTCCAATTTGGGTCCCGAAGCAATTAACTTAACTTTAGCTTTTTTAGGATTAGAAGGAAATAAAGTTGTCATTTGGCTTTGTTTTATGCTGGTGTCCCCACTTAGAAACCGCAGTGGTAAGGTCATTTCGTCTATCTCTAGATTTTTGGTATTGCTAGCCGTAATAGCAGGGCCTGTATTAAAGGAACACTCCACTGGAACAGAGAACTGCATATCGGTTTGGGTTTGTATCAACTAACAACTCAGTGGGCTGTCTGGATGATCCTTTGATTTAAGTTGCTTCTCTTTCGACGGTACTTGCATATTGTTCTAATCAACTATTTCATCCACCTCAGGCAGGTTACATAAGTCTTTAATTATAGGGTTATGGGCCACAATGTTGGTTGTTTGCATGTTTTTCATTTTTATTTATGTCAAACCCTTATTGTTGTTCTTATTGGCCTTTCTTTTCGCCTAGTTCTCTGGGAGTTTAATGCCATATAGGCAGGAGAACCTGAGGATACCGCTTGGAGTACAGTACAATCTAGATCTTTTTGGTCTGTGGTCAAATTGGACTGTTCAATGAGATCAGTCAGCGGTGTCGGACTATTAGGCAAGAAATTATCCTCACAGTCAGATCTCTGTTGACTTTCATAGTGTATTGTCTCAGCTTCTTCATTGCCCCCCATAGAATACAAGAGGATGTTCATGTTCTCCTCGGGTTTGGCAAGTTTAGCAACATTGATGTTCAGTATGTCCCATATATTTTCACCTACTTCTTGAATGGTCTGATCTGACACTTGTCTGTTTGCATCTGAGTACAACATTCCTATTTCCTCCAACAAATTTACCCCAGACTGCGTCATGCCCTTTGTTGCATGTGTTGGAGAAGTCTGAGAGTCCTTAGTGGCACAGAGAGCCAAATGCACTTTTCTATCATCTATCAGCTCTGTCTGAGTAGCTATAGTAATACAGAGCCTCTCTTTTTGTGCTCTTGTGTGGTAGGAGTTAGTATGAGTTTCACAAGCCAATATGAAACTTTCTAATTTGTCCATCTTGGCAAGGATCTCCGATAAAGAGGATTTGACTTCACAAATTTCATAATGTGTGACACTGTGTCCTTTATCCAGGAGATTCAGAATTCTGCTATTCACTGGAAAATAATAATTATCTGTATAACTGGAGTCTTGAGGAGTGCTATTATTGGCCTGGGGTGTAGATAAAAGGGCCCTACGAGGCGAGTGAAGGTTAGAGTGATTTGATTGTGGTGAATTAAGCATCTCGTGATTACCATTCGAAAAAAACTGTACTCTCGTTGTGTAACATAGAAGTTTGTTTCTTTGAGTTACCCATTTTAGGCATGGTGTGAGAGCATTTGTTTAAAGGTAATGGGTTTTTCATCTAGATTAGACAAAGACGCATTTGGTTTATTAAACAAACACACTTCACCCATAGCATATGGCAACTTTGCGCATGGAGTGGGTGGTCCTAAGGATAATCTCACATGTTTGGCCAACTCTGCCATCACAACGGGTGCTAACACTGAAACATCCGATACATAATTATTGTCCCCACAATACAATAGATCCTCAGGATTAACATGTGTTAAAGAACAAAAGGTAATCCCACACTGGGATTATGCTGTGAAAGCACCTTTTTGAATCTCTAGTTCATGTTGCTCATTGATTTGCATCACCGATTCTGTGACCGGTTCTTGGTGAATCTGTACCTGACTCCAACCAAGTGCAACCACCTCTATTTTAAGCTGTGTGGGTATAACCTTCCCATTTTCACCTTCCAATTGCTTCACTTCGCAATCCCCAGACTAGATTTATCTGGTGTGCAGTCTGTTGTTATGGCTTCAGATGGGATATTAGAGGAAAGTTGTCCTTGATCAGATATTGTAGTAGTAATAGGGGTTTGCGGTGCGAAGCACTTCCCACTTCTTAGTTCAACAACCATGGGGTTTGCTAAGTTGGTGTAAACTGAATGTTAGGAATTACTAGGAGTCACAGCCCAATCTGGTTAAGCGCCTACAGCTGATTCCACAAAGGCTCTATACACTAGTAATCAGCCTGAATACACCATTTGCGTTAGTGCAATCGACAAATACTGACTGTCACTGTCTCCCTGTGATAAAGTTGAGAACTTTTACAGTTGAAATCAACAATATTAATTCAGGTGCTGTGCAACTTTATAGATCAACCGCCCGAATGACGGTTCATAGAACCTGTTTTCGACCGTCCCAGCTACCCTGCTTGCAAGGTTGAAATGATAAACAGATCAGCGACAATTCTCACATTTTTAGTTTCTCTAATGGGGCAGCTTGGTAACCAGGCAGTATATTCCCCTGAGGATAAGCAGATAATCACAGGTTACACTTCGAGAATATTGTGCCACTATAGCAATCAATTAACAAGCCAGATAGCAACCGTAAAAGGAAAATTCTTTAGCAGGTTAGCCAGTGATCCTCCATTGATTCCCGAGGGTTTTGATGAAAATATGAATAGATACGGGCTATGGCAGGCAATGGGTTGAATCACACTCCTGCACACACTTCCGTAACAATTCCTTAACAGATCAAATAGCAGCCGGAATTTAAATGTTCTTGCACGATTAAGAATAGTTACAGGCTATGGCAGGCTATGATTAAACCACATTCTCGCACACACTCCCTTGATAGTTCCTTGGCGAATAGATAACAGCCGAGGATAGAAAATAATTATTCTTGAGCAATTGTGAATAGAAGCGGGCTATGGCAGGCTATAGATTGAACCACACTCCTGCACACACTCCTGTAAGAGATCCTTAACAAGTCAGGTAACAGTTGAGCGAAAGAAATGTGCAGGTTAACAAATGTTCCTCAATTGATCTCCAAAATGTTTGATGAAAAATATGTGTATTTACAGGCTATGGAAGGCTTTGAACTGAACCACACTCCCGCACACACTCCTTTATACTCTGAAGTACCTTTGATTGTATTGCTAGGAAAATGCTAAATCACGCAATGCTTAGAGAACGAAGATCCGTCAAAAGTCCAAGGACATCAATAAATAGCCAATACTACGCCAAAGCTTACTTGTGAGTTGGCCGATCAATATCACCCATAGGGGTGGTATGCTACACTGATAGGTCCCTTGGTCACACAGTCAACCGAGCACCCAAAACACTGTTTGCGCAGAGTCACAAGACATCAGAGATCCCTGTACAAGCGTGCTGTGTAGAAATAAGAATGGCAATTGTAAGTTTACTGCTACAGTCTTCAGCAGTCTAGGCGATATCTGCTGGAAGATGGGAGTAGCACTGGGAGCATACTTCACAAGTCCACTCGCGAACACTCGCAAACACTCCTGAATACACTCTGCTACCCCGAGGGGACGGGATCTTAAAGCAGGTGGCTCCTCCTCTGTAATTGCAACTGTAGAAAGACTGTGAGAGTTTTGGAAATAGCAGAACACTTGCAAACACTCCCGAATACGCTCTGCTTATGCCAGGAGCCAGGATCTTAAAGCAGGTAGCTCCTCCTCTGTAATTGCAACTGTTTGAAAGACTGTGAGAGTGTTGGAAATAGCAGAACACTCGCAAACACTCCCGAATACGCTTCGCTCCTGCCAGGAGCCGGGATCTTAAAGCAGGTGGCTCCTCCTCTGTAATTGCAACTGTAGAAAGACTGTGAGAGTGTTGGAAATAGCAGGACACTTGCAAACACTCCCGAATACACTCCGCTTATGCCAGTAGCTGGGATCTTAAAGCAGGTGGCTCCTCTGTAATTACAACTGTAGCAAGACTGTGAGAGTGTTGCAAATAGCAGAAAACTCAAAAACACTCCCGAATACACTCCCGAATAAGAAGGTATATCTCTATAGAACTCATCAGTTGTGGCAAATCATCCTGACTAAGCCAATTAATGTTGCTATTGATGAACTGAGAAACTGTCCTTTATCTAAGGAGGATAAATTGTAAACTTGTTCAGGTAAGAGGATGAGCCTTCTATTTTCTTTATTGAATCACTGGAGTGTTGGAACTTTCTGTTGACATGTTGAAGTTGCAAAGAACTGTGTTGGAACTTTGTTGCAAACTAGGTTTTCCTTATTTTCTTTTCTTGAACTGTGAAACAGAATCCCGCCTAAATCTGGGGAAGGTGAATTCACCCAGGATATAAGGAGAGACTATTGTTACAATACGAATTCAATCATTATTGTTTTGAAAGGCCATGCATTTCCTCATTTATTTATGGTATGTGTAATTTTGAGGGACAGATATCCCTTGTTAGAGTGTTTCCTTTAGTCTATTTTAGGCAGGGAAATCCTCATCAGGGTTGGGATAGTGAGGCATTTTTTCCAACCTTCTAATTTAATAAAATGGCATTTGTTGAGAAACCTTCAAAAAGTTGCCCGCCTGACCCCTCATAGCACTCTTCTGAGTTAATGACTTAATTGGAGCTGTAAACAAGCTACTGATATAATAAAAATGTCTTAACCAGGACTGCCTTCAGCCACTCGATTGATAAGCATCATGCGTGTCCTTCCCAGAAGTCCACAAAGCAAGTTTTGACAAAGCCAACAGTTTTGGCTTGCGTATTCGTATTAGGCCTTCACTAGGCACTGCTATTAGATGCACAGGTCTTTGCACCATTTTGCAGCTGCTACCATCAGTGGCCAGTTAATACCACTACGGCAGTGCCTGGAAAGTGCCTTTCCCATACCTACACAAAAGCCCAAATTGTTGGCATTTCCAATGCTTGTTTAGCTATAGCTACTCCCATTTTATCTGTTTTTCTTTTTTCCTGAAAAAGAGAAAAATAATACTTTTGTGTAGAATCATTACACAGATGCAAAGACAAACAGATATTTGAAGCCACAAAAAGACATGATGCCAATAAGGCTTTTGATAGAGCGAACCGGTAATTTATCTACCAGGTTTTGGAAAGATTTAGCCACTTTGGAGCTTTATATAATGAATCTAAAGCTCAAGTTATTGTTAATGGGTTACGTTCTGATACATTTTGGATCATTGCAGAACCCGTCAAGGTTGTCTGCTCTCACCCCTTCGCTTTCATCTTTATATAGAACCTCTCGCAGCACTGCTTAGTTCTCATGGGGGTACTATACTTCCCGTGGCGGCTGGTGACTTTGAAAGGTGGTGGGGCAGAAAAAAAGCGGGCCGAATTTGTGATTGAGGGAAAAATGGATTCCAAAATGTGCAATTTGACATGTCATAAAACTGCTGACTAGCAACATGGTGACAGTTGATAAGGGCCCCCCTAAGGCTGGAGGCCCCTTTCATTTGAAAGGCGAGGAGAGTGTTCGATCGTAAAGGGGTTTCTAACATGGGCCGGACCCCACATTGGCAAGGCTGCTGCAAGAATTGTTGCCCTTCTGGTGAAGTGGCATTTTGGTTCACCTCATCCCTTGCAATGGGGACAGATTTGTTGTTTGAGGTGAACTCTGGCACCCATAAGTGCTCCCTGCAAGTGACCCCCTAGCCAGACTCCTATACTTAACTTGTTTTAGGACCATGTCTGCCCCAGAAAAGGGTTCAACGATTGTGCCAAGAGAAGACGGCACTCGATTGTAGAATGCAAAATGTAGGCACTGGGTGGCGGCAGAAGTAAACATTTGTTTTGTGGTGGTTCTTTTTTTTCTTCTTTTTTTTATTATTAAGAATGTGTTTAGTACACAAAGTACTTTTTACATGAAATCATAGTTACATCTTCACATACACGTATCACACACAAATATAAAAAAATGTCAGTGCTTTCTTACACCTCTTACAAACCTTACTACATTTACACCTCACCCAAATCTTTCTATACAGTATACTAATATACAATAGATCGCCACAACAACACGACGTTCCAAAAACATAGAAAAAAGAAATTACTAGTTGTGCCTGCCACATTATCGACAAAGGTTGTCATAAAAATGTAACTAAAGCCAACAAAAGTGACTGGTGGTTCTGTAAAATGCACCTGCATGCTTTTTAACGGAAACCTCACAGACCTGCAGGGCGGAAACCTCGTACCTGGCATGACTCTTTATCAAGCTCAGAATAATTATCTTAAGTTCTCAGAAAGCACCATTTCGATTTGTCTGGAGGGACCATTTTAATTTCACAATATTTGGTATTGGTTTGAACATTTATGGTCTGCTCTCAGCAAAACTTGAGCTAGTTTATGAATCGATCCGCACTACACTTTCACTACCGAATAATGAAACTGCCTAAGATAGCCCCTAATGAGAAAGTCTAACAACTTGATATGGAGCCATCGGGCGACTTGAGCAAAAAATGTATTCTGTAAACCCCATCTGTCCTTCTATCTCTGGAAAGACACGCCATGTCTAAAAGATATTTTAAAGGCGACAGGTTTGTAAATCACGTGTTTTACAAGCAAAACATTTGGCCACAATGTCGTTATTTTTTTTTGCAATGCCTTCTGAACGCATGCAAACTTGTTTCCTTAAGGCAGTGGTCTTCAAACTTTTTAGGATTGGGCTCCCCTGAGCAAAATGTGGGCAGGCCGGGCCCCCCCAAAAATGCCACATGGACAGTAAGCGCTTCCTGCACATGTGTGTGCAGGGACCTGCACATGCACAGGGGCCTGCACAGGCCTGCGCATAGGAACTGAAATGCGTGAGTGCTGAAACGTTGCACCAAAGGCTCCTTTGTCCGTATGTGTGAGGAGGCGCAGGAACTCCCCCTCGCACATACAGACATGCAGTTCCCCAGCCAGCATTTCCAATGTGCTATGCGAGGGTGGTGTAGCAAAACGCCCTCAGCCTTGCATGGATCAGTGAGCATGTGAGGCTGGGAAACTGAACTGCAATGCCCGAACCAAAAATGTGGGCCAATTTTTTCGAGGTCAAAATGCGCCACTTTTTTGGCCAATGTGGGCCAGTTTGATGAGTTACTTCACTATGCACCTAGTAGTTTTGACTGTTGTTGCTGAATGCTGTTTTAAATATCACAATTTGCTTACATTTTAGCAAAAAACACCCCCTTGGGTACTATTCAAACAGTCTGTCACTAAAGGAATGAATTGCCATTTGCAACTGTGGGCCACTTTTTCATTGGTGCCCGAGAATTCGTTCTTATTTAAAATTTCAGGCTGGGCTCTCGCCCCCCGACCCCCACCTAGAATGTGGCCGCCCCCCACAGTTTGAAGACCTCTGCCTTAAGGCATTGGTAGAAATTCAACATTGAACTATGTTTATTGGGCCCTGAAAGTATGGTGGCTGTTTGGGATTACCAGGCCATGGAAACCCCAGGCTCCGTTTCAGGCTTTCCTTTTACAAATGATTGTTCCGGTTCTTTACATTCAGATGACCAAATTCTTCGATATCATGTTGGCACTGATTTTCTAGTAAAGGGTTTTCGTACAAACAGTAATGCATTCCGGGAGTGGTAGTATGGTTAAATTCATTTGAAGCATGCTCTTTCTTTTTTTTTTTAAACTAGCCGCTTTTCGTGCCCCTGGCAGATGGACTGGTGTGAGGTCATCAAGGAGGACAGGGGGTTTGACAGAAGATGCCATGACATGCCTGGAATGTGTGATTTTGTGAACCACAGAACTTAATCCAATGGTCCAGAAATAGTAGTTCTCTATATTGGTTGGCATGGAAACTAAGCATGTCTTTTGGAGCACGATATGTTAGTAGAACAAAGATGATACCAAACATAAAACATATCAACCAGGATGACTAACTCATGTCCAATTGTTTTTGTTTTTCTTTCCTACCTTTCATTTTTCAACTTTGGTCGTCTTCTTCCTTCTGGTATGCAACCCATTACAATGTATTTTATATGTGATATTTTATTTGTGGTGTTTTGAATCTGTTTTATCCTTCCCTCTCTTTCTCATGTGATGAACTTGCTCATTTGTTTATTTTTTGCTTAATACATGGAATGTATTCTTATATTGATATGTCTTTAGTGGTTTTGTAACAAGCCGTGCCTTTAGAAAGACCCAAAGGGGTCGAAACACATGTTGGCAAAGGCGGCATAGGCCAAGTTTGGCCAAGATTATACCAATCACAACAACCATTTTGTAAATAAAAATGGGACTGTCAACTGTTAAATTTGTGTTTTCTTCCCACGTTATCTCATGTGACAGCACATCTCCCATGGAGCAACAGTTTGTTTTGTGTTTGTAGACTGGGTTGTGGTTACCCACTAGTTCCATTAGTTTGCGGCAGTCTTCTCTGTTATACTTATTGAAACATTGATTGTTTTGCCCAAGGGCGCACTTACCTGGTAACCCATATTCCTGTTTCTAACTAGTGTGACAACGACAAATGAAATGTCCCTCGAAAAATTCCCTGAAGTAAGCACACAGATTAAAAGATTGAAAAGGAGTGTGCATGATGACTCAAGACAATTGAGCAAGTATATTGATGATTCTGTCCATGTCACCAACAATACAAGCATATGAGCAAAGTGGGGAGAGAGAGGTCTACTGAGAGTTGTGTTGCGTGTTCCAGCATCCCTTACACAGTGCTTTACCTAATGGCCATTTAAAGGCAATAACGAAAAGGTGGCTGAACTACGGCTGGCCGTCAAGTTGTATATGTTTACATTGAAATCCTGGAATACTCTGAATTCAAGGTACTTGTTTAGCAGATTTTGTGGTGCTATGCTGTTCCCGAATGGGAATATATGCAAGGTGCTTTATCTATTAAGGATGCCTTTTGTGGAATGTTGATGTACATTACTAGTAGAATAATTTATGAAGAATCAGGTGTACACATAATTCTTAATATGCCTATATGTTTTCATAGATTTCACTAAAGATCAAGTCAAGATCCACTCCTACCAGGACTAGAGGGGGACGATTGTTGTATAACATTGAGAAGAGCTAGCCCTGATGAATGTCAGACACTTATGAGTCACTGGACAGAAACATGTTGGGTCACACATGAAAGGCAACACATTGATTTTTTATTAATGTTTGAATGTTAAACGTTGCTGGGTTTTTTCCAATTTTGAATGTGTTATGTTTGTTTTTTGTATTTGACATTTATGTGCTGTATGCAATCGTCCTGTCAAAAAAACTGGTTTTAGGGTTTTCTTAGTCTGTGTATTTTCTTAAACACAGTTTTTATGGGAATGATGTCTCCTTTTCTAAAATAATCTTTTTTTTCTAATGAATTAGCCTTTAGGTGATATCACTGTTTTTTTTTGCTATATGACAACTAAATCTGTTCTTCCTTTTATATTATAAAATATTGTCGTGGTGACCCCAGACATTGGGGAGCAGGAGGTTCATGCAATAGACCTTTTTGTGGGGTCCTTCTGTGATTTGTTTTAACTCTTGTGTATTGGCCATCATCCCTTATGCCATGAGTGCCTCCAGGATGTTTATAGCAACAGAAGTACCAGCAAAAACCGCCCATTGCCTAAGTATGACCAGGGGCCCTTTTCGCTTTCAGAATTTCACAGTCAAATGTATGCCTGTACGACCTATTATTCATGTAATTTAATTAATCAACCAGTTTGCATTGGTAATGAATTTTAGTCGAGGCATCCACAAATGTGTCTTAACTTGTCGCAGATGCCCTGTGATCAGAAGTCCCCATCATCACAATATCTCCAGGAACAGCATCTGGTACATAAGATATTACAAAGTGTTGTATTGAGCATCTTCAATTGCTCATAATATCTGAGTACCCAATTTGTATGGCCTAGAGTTAATCCTTTCCACATTATTAGCAGTCCATTTTATATGATTAGCAGCTTGATTCAGCTACACCATATCTGTCAGATCAAGATTCAACTCCATCTTTATATCAACAACGCATCGTATTAATATGGGACAGTGGTCACTTTCCTCCCTTGCTTCTATCGTAATTTCTTGTACATATTGAACATCAGAGCCACTAGATAATATATAATCCATGAATAGATGCTGATTTACCTGTTACCCTGGTAAACTGTCCTGTATATCGCCATTACATTGGCCATTCAGCATGTGTAAGCCGTATGCAGCTAGCAACGCATACCATGCCAGACACTTACACTATGTTGTCTTTAGATTTAATATACTGTGTGAGATGTTCCATATTCCATCAAGCATGTTCGAGTCAGGGTTATTTTGAGACACAAATATTCTAGCATTGAAATCTTCTTATACCATCAAAGTAGTTATTTTTTTTGTCATATGTGTCTAACTCAAGAACTTTTTCAACACCTGATCTGTTAATCTCTGTGGATTTGGCACCACGTGGAGCATGAACATTTATAACTAGCATTTCCCTTTCATTCCCTGGCAGGATTAGCCCTGTAATTAGGCTAGCCAATACACCATGTGTTTGGTTATCAACTGTCATTTCATGCAGGGCCGTAGGAGACACATAAAATCTGGGGGGGACAGGGGACACCTTGGGGATGACACGATCCGTCAGACTAGGCCAGCAGCCGGATAGTCCACGTTGTGCGCCCTGCTGATATACGGGTTGTTACGTGCGTCTCCATCCCATTACATAGCAACCGGGTTCAGGAAGTTGTCTCGGGTCTCCCCCTGCCTATAGAAGCCGCGATTCCCTATGCAATGTTTTGGCATACGGTGCCCGCCCTTTGACGGCAGATGGAGTGGGTAAAATATGGCCCTGTGTGTTGCGTGGGTGTAAATGGGCCGGGGACAAATGCCACATAATGGTTGCCATTGCTTCTTCCAAATACTGTCCAAGTGGTTGTGTTGGCCCAAAAAAGAAACACAAGTGGTTTTAATGAGCCTGTATGTTTCACCTGTGCAATGTTTCTGTGGCAACTGGGAGCGCTGGGATTCTTCAACAAGAGGAGCCTGAATATGACTGCATGACCAGGGCAATCCAACAGCATTAGACCAGAGAGCATGGCACGGTAAAGAGTAGGTTAAGATGCTCACCCCCCCTTGAATGGTGCATGTAAAGTGAGAGGCACTGGCAGTGGGTCAAGGAAGAAGACTAGAGTGATTTGGGTTAAACACAGGCAGCGTGAAATGGCTTGAGGGGGAGTGATGCCAGTAACAGCGCAGAGATCATATATCCCAAGAGCTTGGTGATGGGAAAGAAAACAGTTCAGGCAGAGTGTGAGGGAAGGGGGCAGGGGAGAGAATGAGTGCTGTATGCAAGGATTGAAGAGGAGTTGGGAGCCAGGAGTATGTAATTGGAGAGAGGACAAACAGAATAAACAGTCACAGACGGAATGGAACTAACATGGGAGAAAGCCGTCCATGAGCGGATAATTCTGGGCAACAAACAGCTAATAATGCCCAGAATTCCACAACTCTAATTGGGTGGGTCACCATAAACATTCTTGAAAGGGTCTCAAAATATATTTGTACCTATGCTGATCCAACTCTATGTTCTAGCTCATATTTCTGTTTGTATTGTTCAACTGAGGCAGAAAGTGGTGGCATAACAAAGCATGACTAGCCAGTGTGTCCCAACCAGTAATGGCCCACCATCTGAATTAAGGCGCAAATGCAGTGAGGGCTGTTGGCAGGTGCTGCACAGTGCTCCTTATTGCCAGTACGGCCTTTCAAAGCATGCTTTATCACCACTATCACTCAATTTGTTTGTGGCAAACAGATGCAACCTGGAAGTGCAAATTTGTTTTTAAAAAAAAAAACCTAGATTTTATTTTTTTTAAATAAAAGATTACAATTGTGCATTTTATGGCAGAGCTTTTTTGAAACAATGGGTAAATACCTATAGAACATACAATTGGTTGGGTGGGGTATCACATGAATACAACAATTGGATACTAGGTTACCAACAGTACACAAGAGCATTGTTCAGTGCATTTCTGGATCCTTCTGCACACAATATATCCCAGTAGTCTGCTATTTTCAATCTCCATGTTTCAATATACGCCAGTATTCCAAAAATAAGAACACACTCATGTTGGTATTGTCCATAATGCCAGTAATGCCACTGTAAAAAGAAAAGTTCACACTGGCCGGACTCATATATGGCAGTATTCCCACATATGTTAGTACTCCCATGTAAGAATACTTATGATGGATTGGCCCATAATGTTGTTGCCACATCTTTGTTGTGCTAATTAAGGGCAATATCCTTATCTAATAAAACTCAAATTGCCTTTTCATATAAAACCTCAATACTGCCATGTAACTAGATTAAAAAAAAAGTGTCAATGTTGGCTGTGGGAATAGTGGCCAGTATCTCCATGGAAGAACCCTCATGATGCCGTTGCCAATAATGCCAGTAATATTACCATGCCATTATAAACATGTCCATGCAGGTTATGCCACTATAGGCCATTGTCCCTCCTAAGAAAACTCACATTTTCTTTGCCAAAAATGCCATTATTATTGTCATGACACATGAAGAAAGTATGCCCATGCTGCCACTGTAAACATGTCCATGCAGGTTGTGTAACATTTACCCAAATAAGAATACTAATTTTGGCTTTTCCCATAATGCCAGTAACATTGCAATGACACAGCATAAAAATATGCCGATGCAGGCTGTGCCAACACAGCAAAGTAACTACATGTAATAAAACCCATGTTGGCTTGGCCCATAATGCAACGCACATTGCCAGGCTATTGTATAAAACTATGTTCATGCAAGCTATGCCAACATAGGCGATAACACCCTCAAGAACAGTCATGCTGCCATTTCCCATAATGCCAATAATATTGCCACGTCACATTAAAAAAAAGATCAATGCTTGTCCACGTTTACCAATCACCATCCTCTCACAAAGTGGCCATGCACCAGCTCCTTCCATCACAACCCGCAAACCCCTATCTTTTTTCATCACATCACAAACACAACATCCCCACGCAGACTAAATCTCACTCGAGAATTCACACAAGCTCACACACAAATACTCTAACACAAACTCACACTTAAATTGGACACACACATATGCTCACATCCAGGCCCGGACTGGCCTATAGGGCAACAGGCCCATGGCCAAACAAAAAATACAAAATGCTGGTGTGGAGCAGTTGTTGGTCAAAATGAGCCACTTTTCTGACCAATTTGGGCCAGTAGATGAGTTTATTCACTCTGCAGCTAGTAGTTTTGACCAGTGTTGCTGAATAAATATTCTTTAAAATGCACGCTATCAAAAATCTCCTCCTTGGTTAATATTCAAACCGTTTCACAAAAGGAATGAATAGCAATTTGCAACTGTGGGACACTTTTTCATTGGATGTTATGGCCCAGTTCGACCCTGCTCACATCGCACATTCATACACCATATAGCACTTGCACATGAACAGTATCGCTTTCTCTCTCACAGAGACCGGCACACACATTTGCCTTCAGGCCGCAGTAGCAATTGTTTCATCAAAGGGCTTTGAGTATGCATGCACTGTACACACAGGTAAGGAAGGGGTCAGGTGCCTCCCTTCAGTCCTCCATCTTATTACTCTGAATCAGACTGGGGGTTGGGGGGGGGGCAGTAGGGGAAGGGAGAGGGGTGGGTGAAGACATTTGTTTCTGGCCATGGACAGGCTTTCCAGTGGCCATTCTGGGAAATATGTGTTGTGCGATTCGAAGTACTTTTATTCTGCAGACAGTCTGCAGAACTTGTACTTTCTTTTGCACGCTGCAGCCTGCAGACATATTTTTACATGCTGCATGATGCAACTGCAGACAGTGCAGAGACACAGTGCACTGCACTGTGCACAACAACACTTACATATTCTGGGGGGGATAAAAGCCATTATATCCCTCCCACTTAAAATTGTGGGGGGGATTTATCTCCCCTGTGCCCCCATGTCCTACGCCCATGATTTCACGCATATGATATTTTATTTTTCAGTTTAAAGCTTTAGTCAATGCAACTCACTCAAATAGATTTACAGCACATCAAAAACGATACGAATCCCTACAACCAGCAATTCATCGTACAATTCATCAAGCGCTATGGATGTCATGGGTGAGACTCACAAGAAAAGGAAAGTCCTCAATCATGATACAGTGAGTAAGCGACTAATCAAGTAATTCATACCGACCCATGCTGGGTGAATATATTTTGTCACAAAATAAACCGTGCTTGTCATCTTCAGTCCTTTGGCAGAACAAAAGTGCTTCTGCTACTGTATTAATTCGAGCCTTCTTGAATAAGGGAAGCAGGTAGATCGCTCTCAGAAACACACATTAACATGAATTAACATATATGCATTAAAGATTCAACACAAGTACTACACATTGGACAAATAGCAGAGTTAAAACCCCTCCAGTTACAGGTGAATTTAGCAACCTTAAGGCTTTTGGTCCTAAACTCCATCTAAAGTGAACGTGCATAGGTAGGACATTTAAAATACAGGTATTTCTCAGGGCAAAACTCATTTTTTATGGCCAGCTAGTGCACCCCTGTTTTAAGTCGTAAGCACAACTTTTCCAGGTCATCCCGCATAAATCGCTGAGCTAGAAGTTTCACCTCGTGCTTGCTACTTTTATTTGTCATCTCAGGGTTCGACCAATACATTTGTAAGTGGAGGGAATACAGTTGATGTTTAAAATGGCCCCCCAAGGGAGAGAGTGTCCTCCCACAGAACCCAGAATGTGAAGTAGGGCCTCTTTGTACTTCTCTGGGGTAACTCGTAAACCTACCCAATAAAAGATTGGCTTAATGCCAATCAGGTGTGGGATTAGAATCAACTCACACTACATATGTAAGGGGCCAGTCGGAAAGCTCATGGGGATCCTGAGGAGAGACTGCAGAAAAGTATTTTTAATGAGCACCAGTGCTTGACTTTCGCTGTGACCCCAAAGTTCTACTCCATATGGAGCTGCTGAAGCCGTCTGTAATTTATAAACACTGATGGGGGGAGAAACAGCCCCTACTCCATGGTTTACGAAAAAGCTCTTCATGCCCCCACAGGTTTTTTCTAAAGTCTTACTGGATTTATCGATCTGAGCGTACCAGGAACCAGTGTTTGAATACCTTACACCAACCAAGACAGTCATAAAATGCAACCTGTTCCAGTTTAGTGCCATACTTATCCAGATGGCAATCATTACATTTCGAACATTTCGGCCTAAACACCAACACCTTAGTCTTTATTTTGTTCAGGGACAGCTTCAGTTCGAGAAATTGAGTATGAAAGAACCATGGCACAGCTAAATCCCCAATGGTGAGGGTAACAGCAAAACTGCGTTGTTGGCAAAAAATGATGCTGGGAATAAATCAGCACCCAGCCTAGGGTCGATCTAATGTCTCCATGGTACACTTCATCAAAGGTTCCAAAATGACTTAATTTATAAACATACAGAACAGGAGAAGGACAAGGACATGTATGTGCAAAGTTGACGAATGGCTGTCAGAAGTGGGGCCGGCAACCCCCTACAATTCAAAATCTTCCAAAGCTGCTCACGAGGTATGCAGTCATATGCGGTTTTAAGGTCCATGCAAGCCACGTTCACCTTCATTTTGTTAAGAAAAGCTGATTTCTGTCTGCTTCTGCACTGGGCACCTGGCTTCCCTCTGAACCTGTCCCCAGATCCCTGCCCATCCAGCTGCAAACCCGCACTGCCTCCTGGCAATCCTTGCACTTGGATCTGTATCTGCAACCCAACAGTCTCCGTACCTGCACTTATTAGACACCCGTTGTCCGCGCTTAATTCTTGAACTTGCCTCCTGCTGGCCGCACTACCTGTTCTTGTTTTGTTCACGTGTTCAGCACTTTCCACTCCTCCCCTGCCCTTTGCAATTGACCCTTCTCAATGTCACTGGGCCTAATAAGATCGCTGTTTTGTCCTCCCCGGTACCCTTCACTTGCCTCGTCGCGCCTTTAAACACTTGTGTATGGGCGTGCTATGAATAAAATATCATATCATATTTTTGTAGATTGAGAGATAAACGGAAGCGTAGACCAATGGTGCTGGTCACCAGTTGAAACCCCGCCTGGGGCTTTATGACCCTAATAATTGCAAGTTGAACCTCACCTACATTAATGAATAGCCCCCGAAATCCCCTACACATGAACCCTTGCCCAGGACTCCCACAAAGCTATGATATTCTAAGGGTTGGGCTGCCTCATATATCCCACGAAAAATGGTTGCACCAAACTTCATGGGCTATACTGCACTGGGCTGTGTTAGCACCTGGTTAGTTGATTACCCGCCACAAGGGACCAAAAGGCCTTTGTGCCCCCAGTAAGTTCCCCCATTTGGATCTATGAAAGGCATCTTTTTTCTTATTAATTGTTAGCTTGTATTTAGCTCTACAGTAGTGCAATTCCCTTTTGTTAACCTGTCCAGTTTCAGCCAGGCACTGCATTAAATCCCTATTGGCTGGTCCGCAGTCGCTATCAAACAATCCTCCTACCCTTACTGTTGATTTCCTGATCTCAGCTGTTGTGCATGTTAACAGTGGGTAGAAGCCGGAAATCAGATAATCAAATTCCAGCAGTACTTGTGCTTCGTTGAGATTACCATTGCGAATATTCTCGATGTTCCCCAGTACTGTACTATAGATAGCATGTTTTGCCCCAGGATGAAGAGTCGGTTTAGACTTGAAACACGTGTCAGGCTACTTTGCAAATAAATCCATCAGTCTTATAACCACATCTCTCTTCAATTACTTGCAACACATGCCTATATTGCACTCTTGGGCGCAGTGCGACTGAGAATTGTCTGTGCTCTACCCTACAAGTTATCCCTGAGGACAGATGAGCATGGTGCGCAAGGCGCAACGCCTGAGCGAACATAGGAACCAGGGCTCATGTCAGGACAGTTTTGGGGGAGGGGGGAAAGTAGGCGAGTTGGGGTAAGCCTAGGGGGGGAGGCGAGAGAAACCGGGAACCACCACCATACTTATGGAGCATGTCAAAGGAAACAACCAGAGAATATTCATTTAGAAACGTGATGGGTACCAAGGTTCTAACATATAATCAGAGGTCTCAATTCTCCTGTCAAAAGAAAAAAGTAGAGCACTATCTGAAACAAAACAGATATGATATTATCATGCTACAAGAAACACACATAAAGGGACAACCATATATTACAGGCAAACGCTAAAGACAAAAAGGCGGGGATTCTGATCGCATTCAGGGATTCCCTAAAGGGGTGCTCCAAACAGAGGCGGATAAACAGGGCAGATATTTGTTAGCTAACACGGTAATAGAAGGCTACCCTATAACTCTGGCAGCCGTCGAAGCCCCCAACACAGGACAGGAGGGATTCCTTAAAGACATGCTTGAAAAGCTGGAACGCTTTCCTTCAGCGGAAATAATATTGGAAGGAGACCTCAATATAGCATGGGACCCCTCACTAGACAGATCAACCCCCAGACAGCAGGGGCAATGTCCTCCCACGGATGCCCTAAAAAAGAAAATGTCCAACCTGGCACTGGGAGACATATGGAGACACATAAATACCAACCTCCGAGGATACACATATTACTCACACGTAAATCATACGATGTCTAGGATAGACTATCTGTGGGCCTCACCGGGCATCCTAGGCAAAACACGAAACACAGACATCGGCTCCATATCACTGTCTGACCATGCCCCTTTATGAGCTGAGATAGCGCTCGCCCCACGGGCGACCGGGTTATGGAAATGGCGACTTCCCAATGAGATCATTAGAGATCCTGTAATGGGGAATAATGTCCGAGAACAAATCACAGAGTACCTCACAAACAACAACCACACATACATATCGATTGAAACACAATGGGAGGCCTTAAAGGCAGTAACTAGGGGTCACTTAATTGCATTGAAGGCCCAAAAAGAAAAGCTTAATCACCAATGGGAAAGGGAACTGGAGGCCAAATTCGGTAGTATTCAAGCAGAAATATTGCTGAACCCAACCATAAAACTACAAAAAGCCCTGAGGCATGTCCAAGGCCAGTTAGAATCGATCCGCACAAAAAAAGTTGAAAGGCACCTGCTGAGGCTAAAACACTGGTACTATACCAAGGCTAACAGAGCGGATAAACTATTAGCCAGACAACTGAAGGGGAAACAACAAGATAGGACAATAATGGCTCTCCGTGATGACATGGGGAATAGAAAGACCCAAACAACCGGAGCGGTTCAACACAACTTTGTACTCCTCAGAACATCCGGACGAGAATCTCCAAAAATCATATCTGGAGGGGGTGGACCTTACAGTGCTATCTGCCACAGAGAAACACACATTAGACAGGGACATAACACAAAAAGAGGTCAATAAGGCGATTATAGATCTCCCCAGAAATAAGGACCCGGGCCCAGACGGCTACACAGCATTATTCTATAAGGAATACAGAGACATACTGGCCCCCATTCTAACCGAGTTATATATTCCTTCAAAGATAAACACAACATTACCCCAACGATGAATGAGGCCAAGAGGCCAAGATGCTGGTGATACACAAACAGGGGAAAGACCCCGAATTACCATCCTCTTACAGACCGATAGCACTGATAAATCTAGACGCTAAGCTGTACACTAAAATCTTGGCCTTCAGACTCACCCAGTTGCTCCCAAAACGGATCCACCAGGATCAGTCAGGATTCGTCTCCGGACGACAAACACATGACAATATTAGGAGGGTCCTCCACATCGTGGAAAAAATAGGAATAACATGCACGTCGGCGGTGATACTAACATTGGACGCAGAAAAGGCATTCGACCGAGTAGAATGGTCCCTACTATTCCATCTACTGGGGAAAATGGAGATAGGAGAAACATTTATCAAAATGATAAACGCCAATTATAACTCCCCTAACATCAGGGTAGCCGTGAATGGGTCCTTATCCAACAAGATACTTATCGAGAGAGGGACGAAACAGGGATGCCCACTATCCCCCCTGCTGTACGCAATCTTCTTGGAGCATAGACATGGGAGGAACTACGCACGAAACAGTAGCGTACGCAGACGATATGTTGATAATGTGGGGAA
This sequence comes from Ambystoma mexicanum, assembly GCF_040938575.1. Lineage (NCBI taxonomy): Eukaryota > Metazoa > Chordata > Amphibia > Caudata > Ambystomatidae > Ambystoma > Ambystoma mexicanum. The sequence continues at coordinate 91,668,756 of NC_090937.1, read as the reverse complement.
TCCCATAAGCTCTCTTCCTACCCTGATGCAGGAGATTGACACATATGGTTCCATATCCGGACTTAAGATAAACAGGCAGAAATCAGAAATCCTGATACTTGCGGGTAATACAACACAAATTCACTTGGTAGCAGACAACTTCCAACTAAAAATAGCTAAGTCAGGGACCAAATACCTGGGTATCACCCTTACACATAAAATACAGCAATTATATTCCCAAAACTACCCGAATCTGTTGCAACAAATTAAAAGCGACATGGAAAGGTGGAACCCATCATCGATTTCATGGTGGGGGCGGATAACGGTCATCAAGATGTCCATCCTACCCAAACTTCTATACCTACCCTACCAATAAGACTCCCAATAAGACTCCCAAGGTCATTCTTTAAATCTTTAACGAAAGCAGTCAAGGAATATATCTGGCAAGGGAAAACTCCTAGAGTCTCAAGCTCGGTTCTAACCGCCTCCTGGAAAGACGGGGGATGTGCACTGCCCCACTTTAGAAGATATTATGAGGCAGCCCATCTATGGGTCCTGAAGGAATGGATACCGAATGATTCCCAAAAATTGTGGGTAGCCCAAGATAGGGCAGTGGCGACTACCCCAACAAGACATATGCTATGGGCGGGGAAGACACATAGACATCCAAACCTACACATAAGCGAAATCATGCAGGCAGCGTTGGAAATATGGGACGGAGCAACTAAGAAAGGTACTCTAACCAAGGACCCAGCCCCATTCATGTGTCTATTTAGAAACCCGGAATTCCCACAGGGTCTAGAGAAAAAGGCTTTTCAAAAGTGGGAGGAAGCGGGATACTATATGGTTGGGGGCATGTATCAGGACCAACAAATAAGGTCCTTTGAAGATTGTACTGCCCTAATGCACCTGAAGGGGAAGGATAGGTATAAATAAGACCAACTGTGCCATTGGCTGGACACACCGAGAATACGACAAGCGGCCACCAGAGAACTAGCCCCTTTCGAACATTATATCATGTCAAATGATGGGACAAAGAAGTTTGCATCAAACACATATAGATTTATCAATTCCACAGAGGAGAAGGTCACCTGGCAATATATCATGAGATGGGAAAAGACTTTGAGAAGGACGATCCCAAGGAGTCGGTGGGAATATACGTGGGGGATGATATCCAAACTTACTAGAGCAATACACTCAAAATAAATGTGGATGAAAATCCTCCTGCAATGGCACTACACACCAGACAGGCTCCACAGGATGTTCCCTGACTCCCCCAACGTATGCTGGAGGGCATGTGGAGGGGAAGGTAATTGGAGACACATTTGGTGGGACTGCCCAAATCTACAACAATACTCGAGGGATGTTAAGAACCACATGACCTCAATGTTCCAGGGGGTAGGGGCTCTGGGAGAGGAGGTGTGGCTTTGTGGGATCTGGGACCCAAAGGACAAAACCCCGACCAAAACACAGAAAATAAATTTCATGGGTCTTCTAATTGGGGTGTGGTTGGAAATCGCCCAAAAATGTAGGCAAAGAACCCCGCCCATCGCAATAGATCGGATACGCAGAGCATGGTCCCACATAACAATGGAACACATCACTTACAAGTTGCAAGGGAACTATCAGAAATTCAGGGAGGATTGGTCGGACACGTTGGAGTACCTACAAAGTGACTATATGGAACAATGGTGCCCACACAAAATTAGAATTCTTGATATGTTCAGATAAGAGACTGACTTTACAAACAGAAAACATACTGAGGGGTGGAATTTCCCAGGGAGGTCTGTAGGGGGGAAGGAGGATGTTTCTCTAACTGTTTATGTTGTAAAACCTAATAAAAATATTGTTAAAAAAAAATCAAATCCTCAAAATCCAGCAAAGTTGATGGCTTATGTCTAGGTAGGGCAGCTCCTCCATGAGCCTTATGAGCATGTGGGTACCCAGAGCTAACTCTGCTAGGGATACTCTGGAGTGGATGGGTGCACACATGCTTGGAAATGGTGTCTGAGATTGCCTTAACCCACTGAGGGTTCACCTGTACTTGCTAGTCCCCTTCGGGGCAGTAGGTCCCTCAACAAGAGCCTTCTGTTCCCTGTTTTTTTACTATGCCTCTCTGTGTGGGCACCTGAGGGCTCTGTCATGGGAATAGATTTATTGATGTTGGCAGGAGTGTCTCGGGGGTGGTTGGAGATCGCTTTGACCGGTACTATTTTTAACACTAATAATGATTCCATCTTTAACTCTTCATAATATCCCCTTGATAGCCTGCTTCAGGATAGTGTTTTGACCATCCATGGTAATAACATCAGTAGACCAGTTTGCACACTTTTAAAAACCTCCTACATCAGTATAATTCATGTCCACATATATTCAAGGATAATAATGTTACCTAATGCCTTATGTAGTAGGGTTCCGCCCACTACTAAAAAAACCTGCTCTCGACCCTCTACAACCAAACAACTACAGACCTATAACAACTGTGCCTTTCCTTCTTAAGTTACTTGACAAAGCCGCACATAACCAGATCCAACACTTCCTTGAAACCCACCCTATCCTAGGGACTAGGCAATCGGGGTTCAGGAAAGGACACGGCACCGAAATAGCCTTAGTGGATCTAAAGAACCAGAACCCAAATCATGGACAAAGGCAAACTAGCCCTTCTACTGCTCCTAGATCTCTCGACCGCCTTTGATCTGGTTAATCACAAGACTCTCACATCTCACCTTACACACGCAGCTAACTTCTCCAAAGAAGCAGCTCTTTGGGTCACCTCTTTCCTGGAAGGAAGAGCAATGAAAGTCTTCTCGGACACAGCAAATGCCACACCCACTACCATCCACTGCAGAGTCCCACAGGGATCCTGCACAGCACCCACATTATAGAACTTGTTCACAAAGCCTCTCTTCGACAAGCTTGACTCACTAGATATCGCGTACACAAACTACGCTGATGATACACAGGTACTCCTACCTCTCTCCGGCTCATACCACACAGACGCCGAGGTGCTTCACACAATTAATTCCACCATCCAGGCCTGGATGGCGGTCAATGGCCTCTGCCTCAATGGGGATAAAACAGAAATTATGATATTGGGTCAAAAGAACACCCTAGCCAAAGTTGATGAACTGTACACCAACTTCAGCATTGACCCATTGTGCTGATTGAACATTCTAACCAGTGTTATTAGATTACCTCTTGCATTGCACCCATTGTGCTGTTTGAACATCTTAACCAGTGTTACCTTGTGAATATAGATTGCCTCTTGCACTGCACCCATTATGCTGTTTGAACATTTTTAACTAGTGCTACCTTGTGAACATAGATTGCCTCTTGCATTGCACCCATTGTGCTGTTTGAACATTTTAACCAGTGTTACTAGATTGCCTCTTGCACTGCACCTACTGTGCTGTTTGAACATTTTAACCAGTGTTACTAGATTGCCTCTTGCACTGCACCTACTGTGCTGTTTGAACATTTTAACCAGTGTTACTAGATTGCCTATTGCACTGCACTCATTGTAACCAGTGATACTAGATTGCCTCCTGCATTGCACCCATTGTGCTGTTTGAACATCTTAACTAGTGTTACCTTGTGAACATATATTGCCTCTTTCACTGCACCTATTGTGCTTCTTGAACATTTTAAATTGTGCTACCTTATGAATTTAAATTGCCTTTTGCACTGCACCCATTGTGCTGTTTGCTCCCACTACATCTTGTCACTTACCTGAGACCCTTTGGTCGCCTGCCACTGCATTTTGTTACTTACCTGAGACCGTTTGATCGGCTCAGCGAAGACTCCCAGCACTACGTGCCCCTCTGACACAGTCCTCTGTTAGCTATTGCAGATCCTATGACTGCTCAATGCATAAATTCAGCTACTGCGAACCCGCCTACTTGACATAACTAACCGCTAGACTTGGGAACAGCCCACTGCCAGACACTGAGCTGCACTCTTAACTTAATTACACTTAGTACTAGCCCTTGCCCCTTGCCTAACCTGCTCTTAACTACCTTGCCCTCCACTACTACCCACTACGATGTGCCTTAACAAGATCCAGATAGCATCTCTGCTGTGCCTTACCATATTCAGCATTGCTATCATTATGTCTTCCCTTAAATATGCACCGTGTCCCACCGTGGACAGAAACAACAGACTTCGAGCTAGACTACCCCGCCTTTACGAGCCCATATGTCATAGCAACAAGGCCTTTAACCCCCATCATAAACTTACCTCACGGTACACCAAGCCATACCCCAACCTAACTACACCCTGCAACAATACTACTCAGCCCAAACTCATTCCAATAAAAATCCAAAACACACCTAATGTAACCATACTATCTACTGCATTGATCAATGCCAGGTCCTTAGTGGCCCACGCCACTGAAATAGCAGGCATTCTATCATCTGCTAACCTTGAACTATTGGCAGTCACTGAATCATGGCTGCATGAAGCTGCAGGTCCTGCACTTTCCCTAGCTATTCCTGAAAATGACCAATTAATTAGAATGGATAGACCTAACAGCAAAGGAGGGGGTTTAAAGGAATGGTTCGGTCAAAATTTCTTATTGTCCCTACGGGTCGGCCATGTGTTTTTTAAGCCTAAGTCGCTCAATTTTAGAAAAATTTCCTATGGACCTTACCTGAGTTTTTTCGTCCATTAAACGCACGCGAAAACAGGCACCAGGGCGCTGCCATTTTGTGATAATCCTATCACTTGCCGCATCTCCCTGGCTGACTTGCTTTTGCAGCACTAAATCATATCCCCCACCCCTGAGCCTGACATTAGCAAAACATTCTTATTCCCCGCCTATCTCCGTGACGTTACTGTGCTGCGTAGGCAAACGCACCCAGTCGTCTTCTACGCAACTTCACACAGAACCCGGAAACCAACACAGATCAACTCACAACACAGCGCGCCACAATTCGTAATATGAAACTGTACTTTAAAATCAAACAGCAATACAGTACATTTGGTAAAGTACATTTATTTGACATTAAATGTTTAGAGAATATTCAGCAATTGGCATATTAAATCGGAATGGAATTTTTTTTCTTTTCTCTCGATCCGCAAATCCGTAAAAGTTTATTGTGAGTCACGCGCTGTTCCTTTATGGTACAGCAGGTGTTGGTTTTCGTTAAAAGAAGCACTTTGGACGCACGGTGAACCGCAAGGCTGTTCCATCAACTAAGGGCATATGGCTCTTTGGCGATCGTCCCATAAAATGGTCAATGTAGTGCAGTTGTTTACAAGAAGCTGCAGCTGGCGGTTGAAGAAGCCGTCTGCCGGGGTCTGGAATAGGTGGCAGTGGCAATATGGTAGGATGTACCTGTTTAGAAAACATAAAAATTGAAATTAGTCTCACCAGCCGATCTTTATTACTATTATTCATTTTATTTATTACGGGCAAGCTGAAACTATTTGCTTGCGAGGATAGTGCAATGGAGTATGTTCGGCTCTAAAAGCAATGCGAAAACTAACAAAATAAATCGAGGGAAACACACAAACTAATGTTTTTATTTACCGTTGAACCACTGAGAAACGACTGTTTGTCTACATGCGTGTCGAATGGGCACATGCATGCCAATGTGCCTGGTAGAAAGACAATCCCACAAATGTTGTACTTGCTCTTCATTCATTCATTCATTAATTAATTAATTCATTCATTCCGGTATAAAAGCGTCTAAAGAGTTACTTACATTATATTTGCCATTTCCATTGTATCTCTGCGTAATTCAGTCCGTAAATCCCACTGTGTTCGTGCCAACGATTTTTCATATACTGAACTAACATGAAACTCGGTCTAGTTTCAGAATTTTCAGCCTTATCGTCTCTTACGTTATTGCCCACCTCTTTCAAATGAAGTCCTTTCGGCATGGTCCCTGTCTCTCAAGGTCAAAAAACAATAGAACCTTATACTGCAGGTGCGATTCGCGGGCCTCTTCAGCCCGCAAGCATAAAATCAAAGCCGCTGACCTTCACTCTGCAAGAGCGTACATTCTTACTTTGCAACATCCCTTGTAAAGCCAAGTGTGAGAACTTGAAATTTTCGACTCCATGTTTGTACTAGGCATCAATATGTGAAAAACGCCTCGCTTGGCGCATTCTAAGGCACATTTCCCGTAGTCCTAGACTGTTCACGGCCCACATTCTCGTTATGGGCCAAGACCGCTAGTAGAGTCCTATGTTTCATACCCTGTAAGCTGAAATGCAATCGCTTTGGCCTGTACGTTAGGCACATATTGTGGAACACCTCCAATTCTCCTGTGTGAAAGAATTCTGTCAGTCCCCTCAAATCTCTTGATAGAGTTTTATCGAAAACAATCTTCTCAATGGCTTTGTGTGTAGGTGAAGATGCAATCAACCACTTCTTCTTCCGTGCCTCCTCTGTGGACAAAGGGCCATGTTCACATTGGTGGAAATGTTGGTTTTCTGTTCAGCGGTGAACGTTGGTACAGTGGTGCATCAGTGACCGCCATTTTTCAAGTAGGATTTCCACTGACCCTTCACAAGTTTTGGAGCTCCACCAAAGATGGTTGCTGATGGACTGGGACCACTGTGAAATACTTTCAAAACCTTTTTTTCCCTGCAGCCAAGATTTTCTTATTGATTGATTTAGCAAGATGTCATACGTCAAATTGATGTTTAATATGTGGGAACTGCTCTCTCATTGTCTTGGCAATTGAAACGTGTCTGTCTGTGGCTATGAGGTCGATGTGCATTCCCCTTGATTGTAGATATTGCAATGATTTTATAAATCCTAGTTTCTCCATGGCCACTGAGGATTTACATTGGGACACCTGCACGACCACCGAACTCACAATTTTCTTACTATCCATGTCCTGAAAGTGGTCGCCGCAGTACTTGGCAGAAAATCCAGGGCTGTCGCACTGCCCATCACCGGCTACCCTGATTCGTTTCCCTTCAAATGTACTTGCTAGAGACAATTGTTCAATTTTCCAAGCATCACTAATGGCCGGAAACAGATAATCATGTTGGTATTTGTAGCACTGCGTTTTAGAAATGAAATGGAGTCCCACAAACTGAAAGAAAGACTCTAACTTTCTAAAACTGGACCCACTAAAAAGCGAGGCAGCTGCACACAGTAGATTGCCTGCTGGCAGCTTCCCCAGCATCGGTTGTGCAGACCATGAGAACGCATGATTTAATCTGCAGGCGGCATGTATTTTGACGTTACTGCCTTGTTTTTGACGAGTCACATGAATCAATGGCTCCCCACATACTTCCCCTCCAACTGAATGCCCACATTTCAGCATACTTATAATATCCATCAAACAACTGTCGAATACTATGTATTCGCCCTCTTTCATTAGCCTGTCATCCGGCGTGAAAGTTGTTTCGGACTGTGCCGTTGAGGACATATCAAGAAATTCGAAAGAAATATCGCTGATATCAAGTTCTGATGCGTCGTTGGGTGCTGCTGCTGGTTCATTCTCTGTCATTTCAACATCTGTTACTTCAGCATTGATGGGAGAACACATTGTCGACAGCTTTTTGGGTGGCATTTTTTTGGCGGGTGTAGATTGTGTGAATTGATCTGCTACTACTTCAGAGCTATCTTCAATACATTCATTGGGCCTCATTACGACCCTGGCGGAAATCCAAAAACGATGGCGGAAATGCAATACCGCCATCGAATAGCGCTCGGTGCGACTATGACCCGTCACCGCAAAGTACGAAGCCATTAGCGACACCGTAGTGAACGCCAACGCTAACTGCACCAAGCACGCGCGCGCGCGCCATGCCAAACCGTAAATACCACCATGGCGCAACGGTACGCCAATTCCGACCCTAGCGGACATGTACCTAACGCCATCAAGCACGGCGGAAAGCACCATACCGCCATGGTGAGAAGTACGGCATCGCGAATCAACCGTAAACGGCCCCACTGAGTGCCTGTACTCCACTCCCTGGCCACATTGCATAACCCCTGGCAGGCGCAATGTACTCACACAATGCAACCAGTGAAATCCACAATTCACCCATGCATGCCAACGTAGAAATGCATGCAGGGGCTCAAAGCGCCCCGTGAGTGGGCATCCATGTACGGCATGCCACCATAGCCGTACTGATGCAGCACAGGCATGTGAAGGTACAATACATCAAAATGAAAATCAAGAACACATGACACAAAACAACAGTAGTCCCCCATCGCTTGCCACCAGCGCAAGGCAACATCCAAAACAGCATCCTGAGGGGGACTGCACCAGCCCTGTACTCTTGCCAGTAAACAAACCAACCATCAGCAGAAGCATGTACCACACAAGTTGGCAGAGTGACTGAGCAGCCAGGCTCATCCCAAGAGGGGCCGATGGGAGCTGCAGGGCACAGATGGCATGAATACAGAAGCTATTCCAATGGACATGACCCCAGTCCCCCTCCAACAAACGCACGCAAACACAGGCACCTGTGACCAGCCACATTCTGAACATCCCATCATTCCACCAATCGACCTGGCTGACAGGCACCAGTCGGCCAAAAGCCAATCCCCCGCCCCTGAACAGCACATCATGTAAACAGTCACAATGGCAGCCCCTATCCGTGACCATACTGTGCTACGTAGGCAAACGCGGCCAGTACAGTACCACACAACTCAACTCAGAAGGCGGAACACAATGCAGATCATCTCGCAATACATACCGCCACAAATCGAAAATCGCTACATCACCTGCAAAGAATAACGCAACACGCCAAATATCGGAATACAATTTAAATGCACATCCAAATGACAAAGGCCTCACAGCAATTTGCAAAATAACACCAAAACATCCATCATCACCGAGGGCTGCATCTGCAATAATTGACCAGCTTCCACTTGTGTGACGCCCTGTACCATCATGGCACACAGGGCCTACATCAACGTTCCAAAAGGCAACATGGAAGCGGCAAGAACCGCAGGTCCGTCCCATGAGGCAGGCACTAGTCCAGCTGAAAGGCCGAAATGTTGCACCTAGCCACCAGTACAGCGTAAGGGCATGTGGCCCATTGGCGATCGTCCCATAAGATCGTAATGCTGCTCCACTGATTCACCCGAAGCTGCAGGTGTCGAGAGTAAAAACCATCTGGAGGAGTGGCGTACAGATGGCATCTGCAATAGGGCAGCAGATACCTGTCACCCAAATGAAACACAAATTAACCGATTGCATTACGGGACTCATGATGCATTACAATCTTCATTCAACACACCAAATCCAGACCCATATGCATGCTAGCCCACTCCAAAGGAATATACACACCCCTAAATCAGTATCGATTCATAACGAAATCAATCGAGGTAAATACACCATTGGCAACGTCGGTTACTGTGCATGCGTCCGTCAAGACAGAACCCATGACATGGGATTAGTAACGTGCCTAGACACAAGTGTATGAAGGCGCGTCGAGACAGGGAGGATCCGACAAGGGCAGATAGACGTAAGTCCCACTATGGCAGCCTTGCATCACATAGCGCAGGGGAAGGGGATTGATTCAAAAAACCCATGTACATGGCAGACCCTAAATGGAATCATCTGTCCATGCATCCATTCATCATTCCCTCATCCCGCAATGAAAACGCATGAATATTCACTCACATAATATTTGAAACTTCCATCGCGTCTGTGCGTAATGCAGTCTGCAAAAACCACTGTGCTCCTGGCCGGATCTGTAGTGTTGTGAAGCAAGATGGATTTGGGAACGTCCTGCCTTATCGTCCACTACGCCATTGCGCATCCCATTCAATTCATATCATTCATTGCTTGCTCGTTATGGGCCCTGTCCCAAGGTCATTCAACAATAGAACGTTACATTTCCAGGCAGACCTGTGGGCGTCTCCTCACCGCTACTTCGAAACCAAAAATGCTGGCCTTCGAATTCCACACTTGCAACATTACGTCGAAAAGGCTTCTGTGAACGCTTGCATTCACAATTACATCAATGTAGTGCGGCTGTGTGTCATAATGCTAACTGGCTGCAATCACAAATGGGACGCCACGCCCGTCGGTGAAGTACGTTACTGTGCTGCATGAGGGTCGGCCATCGATCGAGCCCTACATACCACTGACTCTTCACAGGTATGTAAGCGGCTGCAATTATAGCATGTGTAACAATGGGAGCATAGCATGAAAATCAGTCAAAGTACATCACACTGCCATCGGGATTTGATACATGATTCCTATCCCAAGATGCCATGCGGCCAAATGCAGCCTTACGTGCGGGACGTGCTCGGCCAGAAGGGATTGCATCTGCCACAGATTCATTCAATCAGCACAGGTGGAGGCCATACAGGCCGACAGCACATATATAGCAGACCCAAACCCCTCCCACAACCACTCGCACTCCAAAATGCTACCGGCAGGACTAGCGATGTTGGCCCTGGGGGACCAGATAGCACTGCAAGTGCTACAACTACAAGAAGACGACGAACAACAACAGGTACAACAACCGGGCGCACAGGGGAGACGGAGGAGAAGGAGGAGGAGGAGGGCAAGGCAGGGTCAGCAAGGCCCACAAGCACTGCCACTACCACCACGCAGGCGGCCCGCAATCCCACGCCTCCGAGCTGATCCGTTCAACCTCACTGCTGAGCAGATCCACACCCTCTACCGTTTGGACCGGGACACCATAATCGCCATTGTGGACATGACACATGCTGACCTCGTGAGCATGATAGATAGCCCAACCGCCATCCCACCCCTACTGAAGGTGGTGTCTGTACTCCACTTCCTGGCCACAGGCACCTACCAGCACACAGTCGGACAGTTGCATGGCATCTCACAGCCACTGTTCTCACGGACACTCTTCCAAGTGCACGATGCCCTCCTGAAGCACGCCGACGACCACATCACACTACCACGCACGTACCAGGAGATTACCAACGCAAAAGTGGGATTCCATGCACTTGGCGGCATCCCGGGTTGCATTGGTGCCATCGACTGCACCCATGTTGAATTGGTTGTCCCACATGCCATGGAGGTCCAGTACCGCAACCGCAAACAATATCATTCGATCAATGTGCAAATGGTGTGTGACTCCAACAAGATCTTTATGCATTGTAGTGCCAGATTTCCAGGATCTACCCATGATTCTATGGTCCTGAGGAACACAAGAATACCACGCTACATGGAGCGACACGCAGGGCACAGATCCTGGCTACTCGGTGAGTCTCATTCCATGCATGACATCGTGGCCCATTTGATGCGTCAATGACCTTGCAGGAAGGGGGGGGGGCTACTTAGCACTATCATTCCACTGACACCCTTTATTCGTCTCATACAGGTGATGCCGGGTATCCACTGAAGAGATGGCTCCTTACACCAATCCGGAACCCACAGAACCAGCATGAGGAGGACTACAACCATGCCCACTCACGTACCCGTGTGGTCATTGAACAGGCATTCGGCCTACTGAAGGCTCGTTTCCGCAGCCTCAGCAGGTCTGGCGGGGCACTCATGTACAGCCATGAGAAGGTATCTAAGATGGTCATGGTATGTGTCATGCTGCACAACATGTGCATACGTAGGAATGTGCCCATGCCCCCTGACGCTGTACTGCATGCACCTGAAGATGATAATGATGAGGGTGGGGATGTGGAGGCACCTCAAGGAGTCCATGAGGCACAGGATGCACGTGCAATCCGACAGAGCATCATAGATGCATGCTTCTAGCAACCACGCATGGTGCCTATTACATGGAAAGGGGACCTGTGGCACTGTGTGTGTGTAGTACGGGCACATTGTGGACTGTACGCCTATGAGGGCCTCGTACGCAAATATCAATGTCCACACATGTCATTGGATGATAATGAAGTACTGTATTGTTGATGTGATTTGATTTATACACCCTATGGACCCGCCACCCAGTGAAGCCCAACACACCCCCTCCACCCTACTACCTCCCCCCCCAACACCAGTGTCCAAATATGCATGCTGTCCGTGGGTAGACGCTATTGCAAGCCCCCTCTACGGGTATCAGGGGCACCCCTGCCCGTGGAGCGCAGGTTCCTGCCAGATCTGCGTTGGGGGCTGCCCTGGACGGAACCTGCCACGGATGATGACTCTGCCTGCTCGCGTCCATGCATGTCTCTGAGGGTTTGTGAGAGCTCCGAGAGCACACGGCGCACAGCAGCAAGTTCAGCACAGACGTCTTTGGACGTCGCATGCAGTTCCCCCCTCAGGCTCTCGGTGCTTTTCTCCATTTGTGCTCTCAGGCTCTCGGTGCTTCTCTCCATTTCTCCCCTGAGGCTCTCACTGCTTTTCTCTATTTGTGCCCTGAGTGTCTCGGTGGATGTTTCCATGGCTGCCCTGGAACCCCCGCATTCATTTGCATGGTCCTTGAGTAGCGTGGACACTTCCTGCTGTTGCTCGATCAGCAGGTCGAGGGACTGTTGCCTCTGCTGGGCCATGGACATTTGCGGTGGTGTGACAGGGGGGCTGCTCAACACATGTTGGCTTGGCACGGGACTTGTGGGGGTTGGCCAGTCGTCGTCTTCAGGGTGCCCCTGCGTGGTTTCGTCATGGTGTAGGGGATGGGACATGCAGGGGGATTGGGAAAGGTCATGGATGGTACCTACGTCGCCAGCACTGTTTTCCGTGTCGGAGCATGCTGGCATGACAGCTGTGTCACCTATGGTGCTGCTACCAGCAGAGGCAGTGCCATCAGATACGTTCTTTGGGGGGACCTGTGGTGCTGGGGTTGTGGACTTGCTGGCTACTGGGGTGCCTGTTGCAGTCCCCTCCAGTGTGCTGCCACTTGATTCCTGCTGCTGCCGTGTCTTGATCCTTGCACCTGAGGTGGAGGCTCTTGGGACGTTGGTCCTGGCCCTCTTTGCAGGCGTGCTGGTCGGGGTGTCCTGCAGCTCGTCGTTGGTATCGGACCCTGTGGTGGAGTAAAGAGGGGCGAGCGTTAGTTATGGGTCTGTGGGATTTGGAATGGCAACGTATCATATGCATTGGGGTGGTACATGAGGGTGATTTCGGACTGGGCCTTGGAGGTGGTCTCATTTTCGTGTGGATTGAGGATGCATTCATTTGGCTGCCTGCAGTTAGGGGGTGCATGCTGCACATGTAGGGGTTGTTTATGGCATCTTGATTAATTTGTTCATTCTTTCTGACTTTTAGAGGGCGCTGTCAGGGCAAAGTATGTATTGCACTATGGGGTCACATGGTACTGCACATGTTCGTGCTTTGTGGATTTCGCATTGTTACTCTTGACCAACCTACCTGATTCTCCGGATGTCGGCACTCCTTTCTCCATCCCTCCGACTCCCTCTATGCTCTCCATTCCTATGGTGGAGGCGCAGATCTCCTCCCAGGGGGTCAACTTGATGGGCGACTCTGATCCCCCCCCGGTAGCTGTGGCGATGTTCCTGTTCGCAGAAAGTATGCTGCGTACGCGAATCCGCAGGTCGTCCCACCGCTTGCGACATTGCTGTGGCGTGCGGGGTGTTGTCCCCACCGCACTTACGCGCTGTGCCACCAGGGCCCATATGGCCTTCTTGTTGGCAAGGGCCGTCCTGGTCATTTGACTGGAGAAGACGACGGCGCCATTTTCCTGCAGGGTCTCGGTCAGCACGGTCAGTTCCTCTCGGGAGAAGTGGACCTGCCGCTTGCGATCACACGCTTTCTTGGCTACCTTTCCCATATTTATTTTTTTAACTGGGGTTGCTAAGGGGTTGGGATGTGTGTCAGGGTCGGATTTTTAATGGTTGTGTTGGGATTCGGTTTTATAGTTGTGCGGCGTGCTGTTTCCCGTTCCGGCCACATGCTTTTACTTCCGTTTCCGTATATTTACGGTGCCCGCTCATTACGGTGCCCGCTCATTACGGTGTCCGCTCATTACGGTGACCGCTGAGATGGGTGGCGGTATTGCACATGGTGCAGCGTACGGCGGCGGTAAGGGCCGTTTTGGGGTCATTTCCGCCATCGCAGCCTTTCGGATTCCGCCATGGCGTAATGCTCGTGCCCGATGGGTCGTAATTAGCCGCACTTTGCTCCTTCGTGCAATGGCGGAAACGCTATTTACGCTGTTGCGGTCCGGTCAGTCACTTTCCGCCAGGGTCGTAATGAGGCCCATTATCATCTTCTTTGGGTGGTGCAGTCGAACTGTAGCAATGGTCCAATACAACTTTACTGGATTCTCCGGACACATTCAATTCATGTTCTGGCCATTCGACATGAGCATCCCGAGTCTCAACACGCCGCGTCTGAATTAATAGTTCCTCCATAGTGTAAATGGTCTGGCAAGCAACATCTCTCATTTGCTTCGCTGTCTGTGTATGTATAGTTCGTACACAAAAGGGTACCTAGAGGACAGATTGGAAAAGGGATGTTCATTTTAAACACAATATAAAGTATAGTACCTGCACGCTGTCTTGGTGCATGAGTGATTCTTCCTGCTCTATTGTTGGAGGCGTGTGCTCGGAGGCGTGGACCTAAGCCCTCCACCCTTTTTCTTCTCAGTCTTCCGCGAAGCGGACCGCAAAGGGACTGACAAGGGCAGTCTGCAGTTCGCGGGCCCGCGTGACTGTGTGACATTTTCAACAAACTTCCAATAACTTTTAACAACGGAAACTCCGCCTTCCAAATCAACTCGATTGGGCAGACCTCGGACGGAGCCGGCGGACCGGCGCATGGCAGCCCAGGACGAGTCCGCAAAGCGGAAACTTGGTCTGGAGGAGCAGGAAAAGCGCTCGCTCAGAAGCACTAAATCCTGCCTGCCGAGCCGTACCAAGGACTGTGCGATCTCGCCGGAAGGTGTGGAGCAGCCAGCAACCCAGAGACTCCAGCGCAATACCCGCACTAAGCTCGCGGGTAAACTGTCACAGGCAAACATCATGCGACCAACCGAGCTCAACGAAGTAAGTGACTTCATTTTTCCCCCGATGGAATCTTTGGGCCTGGATTGTTCGCCGTCTCTCACTGATGTTAATACGGGACAGGACTTACCTATTTCTCAGCGAGCTTCTCCAGTGGTCGCTTGTCCCGCCACTCCCTTTACTCCCCCCTTACCTTTAACTAACCCTAAGGTCGGAGGTCTGGATTCTGATCTGGGCCGCCCTTCACCTTTGGAGTCGATCCCATCGTCCAGTCAGGTGGTGCAGGAAATTGAGTCTGGACAGTCTAAGACCCCCTCACAGGGCTCCGAGGGGGAGGGGGTGCCGCCCAGTCTATCTGGTCCTTCTTTGGACCGTGTCTCGAGTCTTGGCGACAGGGAAGTACCCCGGGCAGGCCCCGCTGCGCTAACACTCCCGGGGATGCAGGTCGTGATTATGCTTCATAACACTGAGGGAGCGGAAGATCTAAAGACGCCCCCGGGATTAGATGTTCCCCAACCCTCTCCCCAGTTGTTAGATCCTGCATGTGAAGAGGGAGGGGAGGAACATAGGGTTGTAGCGAGCGCGGGGCCCGCTTTGGAAGAAGGTGGTGGCCAGGCTATTTTGACTCCTTCCCGGTCTGAAAGTCCAAAGCGAAGCCCAAGACCCTTGATATCCCTGCAAACTTCACCAAGTGTTCCCCCCATTGCCTCACACGATACTGTCGCTTTACAAGTAAGTGGTAACCGGAACCTTGGCAGCACGCCAAAAACTGCGGGAGGCAGTCAAAAGATGATTTCCCGTAGGACGGTGAGGGCTAAAGCCCCGTATAAAAGAGGGCAGGCGGGATGTAAATGACCAGCAAACCCTCAAAGTGTGAAATCTATGTCAACACTGAAAGAGTTCTTTGGCAAAAAAATACGAATGGAAGGGGAAGGTTGTCAGGACGTATCAGACGCGGAGCTATTGGCCATAGTCGAAGATACCGCCACGCACCTCTAAATCTTGAACTTTCCTCTCAAGAAGCCTTTTTTGACAGAAAAAACTGCCAGTAAGTCATCGCAACTGATCCCCGGGGGAGCTGGTGCCCTAAAATAACAAAGATGGGATCCGATGCCCCGACGGGGAGGAGCGTAATAGAGCCTATCCTTTGTGGTGGAAATAGCGGTCCGCAGAGCATGAGGCCTATCGCACTCCAGCCGAACTCTGATGCAGTTCATCCGGGGAATGGGGTCCGGGGGGGGGTCACCCAGGTACCTGGACCCATACCCTGTACGGACATGCAAGCAGGGGGATTAGGGCCGCTTGGGGACCCAGGGGGGGTGATATTTTTGCCCCGGCCTTAGAGATCGGCTCCCCTGTGACACCTAAAGTGGCCTTACCCATCCCTCTCTGGCCTTTAAATGCCAGCCTGGAATCGCGTACGGGGGGGCGGGTCCTCCTCATGACAAAAGTTTGGGGCACACCCAAAACTGTGACTCCCCCTCCCTCTTACCCCCAAGACGTTTAAGTGAAATTGCATCCAGACCACCGATGGAAACCCCCTCTAAAAAAGTGGACCCTATGACCATTTTATCCACAGTCACTATCGCGTTGGCCCCGTTTGGGAAACTATATGAAGCAATTAATGACACCCTAAAAGATCAAACCACTATGATTGCATACATGCACACTAAACTGAACTATTTAGAGGGGTTCATCTCTGCTTCTCAACAGCATAGGGGCGAAGACACAGGGCGCTTGAGTGCTGGGAGTAGTGCAATCTCATTGGCCCGAGCAGCCACCCCCCTACCGGGTCTGGTAACTAGGCCTGTATGTGCCCAAGGTACACAAACGATCGAATGGCCTCGCCGGAGGGAATCCTCTGCGACGGACCCAGGTTCTAAGCTCTTCCTGGAAGAGGAGCTAGCCGGACGGCCCCCAGAATGGTCTCCCCCTCCTGCGAAGCGCACAGTGCAGATGGAGCGGTGCATAAAGGGGGGATCAACCTCAGAATGGCCTGACAAGTAAACCATCAAAGAAAAATTGATCGGTGGCCTTTGCTCTTCCAGAAAATGCAGCTATTCAACCTGCCGCAAAAGTAATTGACTTCTCTACAGTGAAAATTCCTTCTACTTTTGAAATCTTCCAACACAAAGGACAAAGTGAACCGGTCCGTAAACGTAAGAAGGCCTTGAAACACAATTCCTCTCACCAACCCTTGCATACAAATAAGCCCGAGATTAGAGGGTCAAGTAACCGAGAAAAAGATACTCCACCAACGCAAAACCGTCAATTGTTTAAACTAAAGCCTCCGGACAAGATGCGGTCAGCCCCTCTGAGCCCAGATAGGTCGCGAGAGGTCTCATGTAGTTCAATTGATCTAATGAACATGAGTATATATACGGTCGAGGAATCCGAATCAGAAATTCCGCTGGCCTCCCAGCAAAAAAGAAAAAAACAGAAAGTCGTGATAATAGAGAAGTGGAAGAACCGAAATCAAAGGCCCTGCTCCTTGACTCTCCCTCGACCTCGCGGCGGGCCTCGGAAAAGGCGAATCTGCCTCAAAGAAGGCCAAGCAGGATGTTGGCCCCGGGGCAGAGTAAGGGGCAACAGGGGAGAAATCAAGGTGAAGGTCACCTCCGAAATTCACAGCAAAGATCCAGCCCTCCTGCGGCGAAAACACCTTGGGCACAGCAAGTCAGAAAAAAGGACAGGAGTCCTTCTGTGGATAAAACTAGATCCCGTTACAGATCCAGGGTGCACGCTCCGAGGGGGCCTACTGGTAGGCCGGTCGACAGAGAAAACTGTGCAAATTGCTCCCCTCCGTCCACGCGAAGAAAAATGACGTCAAGAACGTTCAAACTGCAAAGGACACAGGAAAAACAGGATAGTTGGACATTGAACCGTAAGGCTTTATTCAAACTGTTTCAGGAGAGTCGTCTGTCCCAAATTGACATCACAAAAGATATAAACATCTTGGAACCTAATCCTAATGGAAGAAAAGACAGTTTGTTTCTACATATAGGGTCAAATCATATCCAAGAGCAAATCTGGAAAGCAAGAGGCAAACTGTACAACCTTGGTTTTGACCTGATAAATGTAGTAGAGGGTAAAACATTGCCCTTGTCTCCCCAGGAACGGGCTCTTTATCACCCTTCAATATCCCAGTTTAGATATCAGGAATTTGAACAAGGCTCTCCCCTTCATAGGAATACATCCAGGGTTAAAGCTCACAGTGAAAAAGTTGAAAATTGGACTTTTAGAAAAATTCACATCCCCAGTATTCGACGTGATGCGTATAGGAGAAGGAGCCCAGAGAGGTGTCACTCTCCGTTAGCACACTCTATCCCCAAGTCCACTCGTAGAATTTTTCAACGTGTGGATAAATCGGATGAGGCAATGAAGCATGGTAGAAGCCCCGCAAGAAAAACAGTCCCCTGCAATGAGGGAACTAGACACAACAGGGGCTCCCTGAAATCTCATGTAAGAAGGCAGTAGCCACCAGACGTCCTTTTCTGCGACTCCTCCCGGAAGGAGTCGGTTTCCTTGGAAGCTTCCGAGGTGATTTTGAAATTGGGCTTGTGGAATACCAGGGGATTTGCTCACTTAACCACTAAATCAGACGTCAATTTTGGGAGTTTCGACGCCCTATGTTTGCAAGAAACATGGCTAACCGAGTCACCTACGTTGGACGGATTTCAAATGGCTCATTCACCGGCCCACAAAGGTGAGAGGGGTAGGCCTAGATCTGGCCTTATTACTGTCATAAGAGTGGGATCCGGTTTGTCACTGTCTAATGTACTTATGGCATCAGAATTTATTCTGGCGACGATACTGGAGTGGGAAAGGCCGGAAAGCCCCTCGGAGCCTAATCAATGTGCAGAGATCCTGCTGATTAACGTTTATTGGAACCTGAAGCGAGTGACAAACGACTACTTCCTCGCTCAAATCGAGTTCCTAATAGATGCTTTCTTGATTTCATCCAAGTCCAGCTACGTTATCATTGCCGGAGACCTGAACATCGATTTATCTCAGTGTTCCAATGCGCCCCAAAGCAGAAACAGCCAGTGGAACATTTTACTGAATTCAAGAGAGATGCATACCCTCAAGCAGTGGGATGCTGTGGTGACCGAAGTCATCCCCACTTGGGAGAGAGAGGACCAAGTGGCAAGAATCGATTACATCCAGGTTTCCCGGAGCCTACTGCCGGAGCTTACATCTTTTACAGTTAGCAGGACGCAGCATAGTGATCACAAGTTGCTAACCTTCTCGTGGTATTCACGAAGAAGAGAGCCGGTTCACGGTACTCCGAACCTAGTAGTGAATCAGAGCAGCATAAGGCTAAGATTGTCAGAAGCAGCCATCACCAACCTTACCAAGCAATACAGGGAACGAAGTAGGGTTGACCTCTCTAACCCGGCAAATTCAGTCGACTACTCGCCTCTCCTGACAGTATACCAACGGAAAAAAGGAGTGGTGAAACCGGGAAATAAGGCTCCACAACATGCATATAATGTTCAGCTGGTGGCACGAAGAAAGTGGGTCAGAAAATTACAACGGGAGGCTGCAAAATCAATCTCTATAAAAAAGAAGGAAGAAGCTATCACTGCAGCAAAATCCTATAAATGCTCGTTGAAATCATCAAAAGCACAGAGGACCTAGGCAGACGCTGAATATATGCTCCGCGCTATCTGTGGTCACAAGGCACGAGATTTTTGGTCATTAATAAAGGGCAACTCTAAAATAGTGAACCAGGCTCTGCAAAACTCTATTGGTGAGAAAAAGTGGCTAGCTCATTTCGTAAATATCTATGGAGTCCTGGACAAGAAGAAAGAGAACTGGGTCCCAAGTCCAGGGGAAATGTGGGCAATCCCTCTGGATCTGAATACAATCAAATGGAAAATAACCCATCTTAACGGGTCTAGGGCGGCAGGCCCGGATGGAATAACCAATTTTGACATAAAAAACAACATGGAATTCTGGGCCCCATTCATAAAGGAGGTATTCGCAAATTGTGCCCAATTCTTGACCATTCCAAAGTCATGGAAAAAAGCGATCATGGTACCCATTTTTAAAAAGGGAGCCAAAGAAAACCCATCACACTACCGGCCGATCGCATTACTTGATTCCATAGGAAAACCTTTTGGTGCTTTTATCCTGGACAACTTCAGCAACTGGTTCTCCGCGACTGGCCTGTCGGATCCTTTTCAGGCTGGATTTGTGAAAAACTTCGGAACCATGGTTAACATCCTGGCGGTGAGTACATTTAAAGCTAAAGTGTTCGAGGGCAGCCCGAAAATTTATATGGCCTTCATTGATCTGGTTCAGGCCTTCGACCGGGTAAACAGGCAACTACTTTGGTCAAAGTTCCCCCCAACATTGGGAACCAGCAAAATTTCACGTCTATTATATGCGGACGATATAATACTTATGGATGTAACACCAATTGGCCTCCAGAGGCAGATAAATAACCTTGACTCCTATCTTAAAGAGAACCAGCTCCTGATGAACCTGGAAAAAACTAAGATCATGACTTTGGGTGGAAATGAAAGGAAGTCGGAGAAATTTTCTTGGTCGGTAAATAACACCCAAATCGAACTGGTGGATAACTTCAAATATCTGGGTGTTATCATTAACAAAAGCAGAAAGGAAACGTTGATGCAGGAGAGCATCATGTCAAAAGCGAGATTGCTCATCTCACAATCTCGGGCTATGATCAACAAGTACGGCAAGTTCACTATGGCGTCAGTTTTGATCTTTTATAAGTCGAAAGTGATTCAAAGTCTCACTTATGGGGCAGAAGCCTTACCTAAACTTCCAGCATCCTTTTGGTTAAAACTAGAAGGTTTCTAGTGGAGAAAGGTTCTCAATCTTCCTGACTCACTCCCAACTGTGTTAATAAGAAGGGACCTCTCACTACAATCTTTGGGCTCCATTGTGATTCGCAATGAAATAATGCTATTCCGAAAGATTCTACTCCCAGGACCCACATTGATCTTGAAAGAAATCCAGCTGTTCGTAAGTTCCCCCCAACATTGGGAACCAGCAAAATTTCACGTCTATTATATGCGGACGATATAATACTTATGGATGTAACACCAATTGGCCTCCAGAGGCAGATAAATAACCTCGACTCCTATCTTAAAGAGAACCAGCTCCTGATGAACCTGGAAAAAACTAAGATCATGACTTTGGGTGTTAATGAAAGGAAGTCGGAGAAAATGTCTTGGTCGGTAAATAACACCCAAATCGAACTGGTGGATAACTTCAAATACCTGGATGTTATCATTAACAAAAGCAGAAAGGAAACATTGATGCAGGAGAGCATCATGTCAAAAGCGAGATTGCTCATCTCACAATCTCGGGCTATGATCAACAAGTACGGCAAGTTCACTATGGCGTCAGTTTTGATCTTTTATAAGTCGAAAGTGATTCAAAGTCTCACTTATGGGGCATAAGCCTTACCTAATCTTCCAGCATCCTTTTGGTTAAAACTAGAAGGTTTCTAGTGGAGAAAGGTTCTCAATCTTCCTGACTCACTCCCAACTGTGTTAATAAGAAGGGAACTCTCACTACAATCTTTGGGCTCCATTGTGATTCGCAAAGAAATAATGCTATTCCGAAAGATTCTACTCCCAGGACCCCCATTGATCTTGAAAGAAATCCAGCTGGAAATACAATCTGGGTCCTGTAAAATGCTAATGGAATGGGCAGTAAAGATCAATACATTCTTAGATAGGGCTGGCAGCTCCAAAGAAGAACTAATCCATAACCCTTCTACGGTCAAACAACGCCTCCTAGAGAAAGATTGGATAGACACTTTGGAAAAAGCAGCAGCCTCAAATCTGATAAAAGATCTTCCTCCGCAGCTGTCAAAAGTGAATGAATTAAAATCTTATTTGACAAAAGGCCCAGACTCAAAACTCCGGGAGAACTTTTTAAGAATCCGTCTCAACATCCTTCACACAAGGGAAGTTCTGTCAAGAAGAAAATTGGTAGCGGAGGCAGCCTGCAGATTTTGCAAAAAACCAGAGATGGTGGAAACTATAAGACACCTCCTGCTAAACTGCTTAGGGGTCACGGGCCCCCGTTTGACACACCTGGGGCACTTGTTTGAAAATCTACATTTCTATGATGAAGAGGAATGGTGGTGTCGGCTCCTGAGTGGGGAAAAGACCACTTGGGTTGTTGCGGTGGTGGGCTTCTTCCGAGACATCGGCCTACTCACATGAAGGTCGTGATTGTCGGGCCCGGTTGAAAGAAAATGCTATCACCTTAACACCTCCTAGGGGGACTTCGATCTTGAATTTGAATTGAATAGGATTTTCTTCTTTCCTTCTTTTTCTCCTTCCTCTTCTCTTCTCTTTCTTTCTTCTTTCTTCTTCTTTTCTCCTCTCCTCTCTTCTTTAATTGGCATCTGGTCTGGTCTGAATTTGGAGGCGAATTGGGAATGGGATGAGGAGAGAATGAGCGAGGGACCGAGAATAGTTAATGTGGGGATTTTTGTTTTGTTTTGTAAAAATTGTTTTATACAATTAAATCAAATAACATTTTTTTTAAAAAAAGTATAGTACAATTGACAGGAAAAAAACATAATATAGTCCCCAACACAAAACAATTCCTAAAATTATGAACTGTTTGTAACAAACCTTATTTTTGTATCTTTTCTTTACAACTTTCTTGACTGGAACTTCAACATCTGCACGCTGTTGCTCTGATTCGTTTCCGCATGTCTTCCCTTCCTCTTGCGCTGCAACGACTATATTTTCTGGATCCGCATAGACAGCACGGAATGACGCTCCATCGACTCCCTGAAACATAATACTTTCATTACTATGTATCACAATATTGAAAACATAAAACACACGTGTGGACGAACACACAGGTACATCTCAATAGCTAAACACGAATTAAACATTCTGTAGAACAATCAAACCACAAGTATTCGAGCTCTGATGATCTAATTCGATGGAACTGTCAGTATCCATACCTCTGGGCCCGCATGGACTGCCATGAATGGTTGTATTGGAGAGGAGGCATCAGCAACTTCCTGAAACACTGTACTTGCATTAGTATGGTTTTCAATATTGGAAACATAACACACACTTGGGGTCGACGGCACAGGTACATATAAAGAGATAACCACAAATGATGCATTGTCTAAAAGAATAAAGGAATATCTAAATATGAACAGATTTCATCGACTTATTTCTCCGATTTCTTTACATCTGCATCACCTACAAGGGATGTTGTAATTGTAGAGGAGGCTCCGTTGTCTCCCTGAAACACAGTATTTGCATTAGTATGGTTTTCAATATTGTAAACATAACACACACTTGGGGTCGACGGCACAGGTACATATAAAGAGATAACCACAAATGATGCATTGTCTAAAAGAATCAAGGAATATCTAAATATGATCAGATTTCATCGACTTATTTCTCTGATTTATTTACATCTGCATCATCTAAATGGGATGTTGTTATTGTAGTGGAAGCTCTGTCGTCTCCCTGAAACACAGTACTTGCGTTAATAGGGAAGAAAGTATAGCAAATGGAATCACGTTATATGATGACGCTCGATGGAGCTGTCACTATCCATACCTCGTGCTGCCGAAGAATATGTAGGGATGTTGTAAATGTAGTGCGCACTTCCGAAAGCTGTTGCGCTGATTCGTATACACAAGGTCCCGCTTCCACTTCCGCTGGAATTACTTGAATGTCAGGCTCTGCATCAAGTGCAGGGGTTGGCACTCCATCAACTGCCTGAAAGATAGTACTTGCATTAGTAAGGATTACAATATTGAAAACATAAGACACACTTGGGGTCGACCGCACAGGTACATATCAATGGCTAACCACGAATGAAACATTGTGTAGAACAATCAAACGACAAGTATTACAGCTCTGATGATCTAGTTCGATGGAGCTGTCAGTATCCATACCTCGTGCTGCTGAAGAACATCTAGGGATGTTGTCAATGTGGTGGACGCTTCAGCATCTCCCTGAAAGACAGTACTTGCATTACTATGGATATCACTAATTATAACTGAAAACAAACACCAGTGGACGATAACTAAGGTGTATATCAATTGGAAAGCACTAACCAAACATTCGTTAAAATAATTACACGATACAATAAAAATATTACTTGACATGCATAAAACAAGTCTGTAGCGGAATAGCCAAGTAAGATTACCTTATACGCGCTAGAAGTGGTTGATAACTGTGAGCACGTCACGGATGTAGAATGTTCTTGCTTCAGATTCAAGGGATAGTCAAGAAGTTGTAAAGGTAAATTATTGATTGATAATGAAATGCCAATATTAAAAATTGCCATGTAAGGAGACAGAATACTTGAGAGTAATGCTATTGAAAATGCGAAATATAGCACAGTTCCCTGTGCCCATATATAGATTTCGTTTGTGGGTTCTGAAATCGAAAAATAATATATTGATAAATGTCATTATTCAAAAAGCTATACACTCATATCAATGTCGAAAGTATTACAAGGGACACAACACCTAAAATATCAATGAATCCATTCGGCTACCTACACACTACCGCAAGGCCTAAAGCTAAATCCGGACACTTGACTCACCAGTGGCGGAATGTGGACGAATAGAGTGGGAATAGCGTTCGCGAGCAATTTTCGTGTCGTTCGCCGTTTATTCTTCTTTGTTACCCAAGATGTTGTGTACATGTTCGAGGAAAAGTGCCGGCTGCAGATGCGGTATCAATCACCCCTCTTGTCCTCTAAGACTTATTGGACTCTACTTTCCAGCTCATCCAGTGGATATCCGCAATGTCTGACCCATTCTCTTATTCGATCAACAGTTTTCGGGAATACATGCATT
Organism: Ambystoma mexicanum; assembly: GCF_040938575.1. Lineage (NCBI taxonomy): Eukaryota > Metazoa > Chordata > Amphibia > Caudata > Ambystomatidae > Ambystoma > Ambystoma mexicanum. The sequence continues at coordinate 91,644,121 of NC_090937.1, read as the reverse complement.
GTAGTGCCTTCAGATTTAGCATGGGTCTTCGGAGGGCAACTGCTAATCGAACAGGCAGGCATTGTTGAAAATTCTGAAAAGTAAATATCGACATTATTATACAATCTTGATGAATAAAAATGTGATACAAAAGTAAATGAACCATACAATGTTCAATGCAAGGTTTGTTTTGGTCGCAGGAACTATACCAGTTCATCATGTGCGGCTTAGCATTTGCATAAATTGCAGAAATTTATAAATGATGTGACTAAACTCTGAACATGTGACTCGTCCCTTGGATGTTCTGTCTTGCAGAGAAGGAAACATGCTTACATTATAGACTGGACCCCCGAAGGATGCAATTCGATGACAATTGACACAGATGAAAATAAATAGATCTATTGATAGCATAACAATGGAAACTCAAATCAATATCAATGAGACCAATGAACATAGCACTATTGAGTACTCTACTCGCAAATAGATAGAAATTTAAAAATCAGCTAAATATGACTAGGATACATGGCCTTACCTTGACCAACAAACAGCTGGATTCAGCAAGCAGAGCAGTATGTTGCAGGAGAACAGGTAGATGGCCACAGGTAGCACACTGACGAGTTTGCTCGAAGCGGTCACAGAAGTTCACGGATAGCACGACGACGAGCAGATTAGCATAGATCTCAGTGGTTCTCAGGTAGCACGTTCAGGAGTTGACTTGCAAAGCACAAAGATGTTCTCATGAGACATATCAAGTGGTTTATAAAGTATTACAAACAGGGGTGTGTTTGTGAATGAATGATGTGTGTATGTCGTGGTATTATGTGGTTTTCCGGGGGCCGTCCAGCGTGAGGGGTGGGGGGGTCCTGGCCGGACACACAGAGTCTGAGGAGGCCATGTGAGCGATGGGCCCTTGGCGTGGGATACCTTTTGAAGTGTACATGCTGTTTGGCACCTTGGCCGTTCGCCCCCCTGACAGCCCCCCATGGCAGCGCGCCTCCACTGGCGCAAACCGCCTTTGATAGAGGGGGGTGGGATGGAGGGGCCTGGGGCGTGCAGATAAGGCACAGGAAGACTGCTGAATGGAGACACACTTGATTCATTTAAAAAATAGAAACAACCGTTGTTAAAATATATGTGATGTTTTATTTTGTTTCTTTTTTTGATGGCACACAAATACAAAACTTTACACATTGTACAGATCAGGTTGCAGCACAGCGAGGGAAAATCCCCTGTACTGACCGCTGTCACTCGGGAAAGTTTCTCACGGCCCAGGCGGGTATTACTCTTCGAACGCGGTGTCCAAGCCTCCCGTGAAGCCACCATGTAAAGGAACGATAGGCCACCAGCCGGTACCACCTGTGAAAAATAATGATACAAACTGTTTTTAAATGACCAAGATAAGTTGATTAAACGTTTGTTGTCAATGACAATTCTTGTAACTAATGGCATTCTGCTCGGACAAATGCTATCTAGACACTGCACACTATTGAACGACTTTCATGCGTTACAATGATATGTAGATGTAATTTTGGATATAGGAGACGACCATGAAATAGTAGTGGCATCACAAGCAGATTATACTTACTCGTTATTCGGATTACGAGGACGAACAGTTGCGCGAAGTTCGTGCATAAGCACCATCATTATCCTCAACACGGACCGTGTGAGGCAGGCTGCCCTGAAGTCTGGCAGCTCGGTGATGCATTGCGGTCGTGGCTCGCCTTCTGAAATGTAGGCCACGCATCCCAAGTTTTCACAGCAGCAGCAGTTCTCCTCCTCGGTTGGCATTAGCTCGCACCGATTGCATGTGCACCAGGTGGAAACACCGTCCATGCGACTAGGTCCAGTGTCTTCATCCGTTGATTCATCCTGCCAACTGCCGTCCGAAGCCTCATCGTTTTCGCATGTTTCCCTTTCCAGTAGTTCCTCCTCGGTATACTCGGGCTCGTACATGTAGGGCATTATTGTAGCCATTGTGTGGTAAACAAACTAAAATAATTTATAGCGATGGTACAGGTGTTCACACGGGCTACAAGCGGCAAAGGTAGCTGACCAGAGCACAGAAGCGAGTTACAGAATACTCAAAGTAACAGAGAGAGAGGAATGGAATCGAAAATCTGCTGCTGTGTGTTGTGAAACGGTCTGTTTATACTTATTGAGGAAAGAGGCGTCTTGCCATTTCCATGGCGACACGTCATTAGCTGAAGCACAGCGATTGTTGACACGAGACGTGCTTTGGCGTTGTGAAATGGGTGGTACGCGTCTGCTGATGACAGGCTCAGAGGTGGCGGATATGATTTAGTGCCGCAAAACCAGGTCAGCCAGGGCGATGCGGCAAGTGATAGGATTATCACAAATGGCAGCGCCCTGGTGCCTGTTTTCGCGTGCGTTTAATGGACGAAAACTCGGGTAAGGTCCATAGGAAATGTTTCTAAAATCGAGCGACTTAGGCTTAAAAACACATGGCCGACCCATAGGGACAATACAAAATTTTGACCGAACCATTCCTTTAACTATTATAGCTAAAACTAAACTTGCCATTAGACTACAAGTCTCATCTCCTCTCAAATCATGCAAACTCCTCATAGCCAAACTGCCCATCTCTAACTGCCACACACTATCTACCTAATATAAAGGCCACCTGGCCCCATTGGGTCCTTCGAAGAGGATCTATCCAGTCTCCTAGCCAATAACACCAAACACTCGTCACAAATCCTATTACTAGGCGACCTTAACCTAGGTTTTAACGACCCAGATGACAAACCAGCCCAATCTATAGCCACTATGCTAGCTGAACACGACTTAAACCAAAAAGGTTGTCAACAAAGGAAGGACCTTGGATTGGGTTACTACCCAGAATTGTGATACCGCTATCACCAAAATTACCCCTCAACACTGGAAAGACCACTACCTGATCAACTGTACCTTAACTCTAAATACACAAACACCAAAGAGAAAATCATGACACCCCCCTACCCACTAGAGCCAAAAAAAACATAACTCCAGACAATCTCCTACCATTGCTACTACCTACTATCAATGCTCTTCCAAACAACCAGCATCCTGAGCTCCTAGTAGAAAGCTAAAATAATGCTATGAAAATAGCATTAGACACCATCGCTCCTCTAAAACTAAAAAAAGTAAACAACAAGCTCACCTAAACGCCTGGTTCACCCCACATCTAAAAGAATTAAGAATGCAAAAAAGGAAACTAGAGTGTAAATGGCACCATACCCCATCTGAAGAAAACAAACTGCAACTTAGACTTTTCGCCAATAAATACAAAGAAGAAATCCTACTCACAAAAAAAACATCTTTAATGAAAGAATTTTTTTTTTTATTGTGTGTAATCAACTTGTGATTTTTACAAAGACAAGTAATTTTCTAAAGACTTGATGAAAGTCATAGTTTCTGTTCTTTTCAGCTTTCATATCTCTATGTTTCATGTGCTTTTATTTTGTCAAAAATGATCGTCAGAAGTTTTGTTGTCGCAATAGTCCAGTTTGTCTTTTCTCCCGGCATTAATCTGTTCCACCACACCTCTTCGTCTAAAGCTGAAACTGACATCCCAAGAGGTAAGAGATAGACGCTTCTTTCATGACTAAGTGCTTTGCAGTGCAGCAACAGGTGCTTCAGATTTTCAGGTTTCTCTGTTGACCGACACAATCTGCATTCTTTGGACGCCGACTGGAGTCTGATGCAGAGGATTTCGCGTGTGGGCAATAAGTTCAAACGGGCTCTTAAAAAGATCTTCATTAGTTTTTTGTCCGGGAATTTTGAACAATAAGGCAGAGGAACTTTTAGCCGGTTGAATGTTGAATGTTGGAGGCAAATGTGTGGTCAATTTTTTTGCTTGTGCCTTGTCAACTGTGCCAATCCAGTCCAAGAGGTACATTTTTCTTGTTATTCTTTGTGGATTTCCGACCAGTTCATCTTCGGTGCAGGCTATTTCTTCCAATTTTGTTTTCTGCTTTAGCGCCCATTTTTTTAGGATGTTGTTGCGGCCGGTTGAAAGTTCTGCGGCTATCAATTTATATATTGGAAGTGTCTGGCGTGATGATTTTTCCATAGATTTGCATAGAGTTCTGTTCCACCGATGCCAGTAAAGACTGAAGGCCCAAATCACGCCTAATGTTTGCAATCGCTGCCGAATTTGGTAGACCCAAAACTGAGCGCCATAGCAAGCCCTCAAGTTTAGGCCAGATTGAAGTCGGTATTGACAGGGTCGCGCCCATTCCATAAGTTAACGCCGGGACAACTTTGCCTCTGTAAAATTGGATTACAGGCTCCAGTGAGAATTTGCCGTATCTCTTGTCGATCGATCTCATCTGGGCTGCTAAGTTCCTAGTTTTGCCCCAAAGAGTAGATTGCATACATGTTTCCTGTGCTGAACTGTCTATCATTATACCCAAGTATTTGTAGTATTCGACAGTTTCAATCTTGGTATTTTCCAGGAACCATCCTTTGTTGCGGCTCTTAAAGGTATGGGTTTTCACCAGGATCATGATTTTTGTTTTAGATTTGTTAATTTCCAAGTTGTTGGCTTTTATGTAATTTGCCAAATTGGTCAGTTGGCGCTGTAATCCAATTTCAGTTTGGTCTAACAAAATTAGATCATCTGCATGGAGAAGGCGAGATATGCTCGTATTACCTATTTTCGGTGGAAAGGCTCGAACTAAGTTTTCAGTGTCCTTGAAGTCGCCAAGGAAGCTAATGAAAACTGCCGGAGCTAGGGGACATCACTCCCCTTTCTACCGGAATCTCTTCAGATAGTGTTCCTTGTTTGTTGAGTCTGACTCAAAATTTGTTGGCTGTGTGTAGTGATTTGATTGGATATAGTATTTCATTTGGGCATTTCCATTTATGCAGTTTGGACCAAAGCAGACTCCTGTCCACTCTATCAAAGGCCTGTGAGAGGTCTATAAAGGCCAAAAACACTGATGAAGAACCCTGCTTTACCTTAGCTTTAATTAGGTTTAGCATCATGATATTTACTGAGGTTCCGCCGTTTTTGAGGAAACCCATCTGAAAAGGGTCACGTGCTGGAGATGCCTTTGCCCAGGTTTGGAACTTTTTTAGCAGAAGGGTTGCAAATATTTTGCCAATAATGTCTAACAGGGCTATCGGCCTGTAATTCTGTGGTTCTTCCCTGTTACGACGTTTGAATAGTGGGACGATAATTGAGTGCGTCCAGGATGTTGGGATGGTTCTGAGTAGTTTGCTGTGCTGGAATAAGATACTTATGAATCTGGCCCAGGTTTCCGGGTGTTGCTTAAGATCGATGTTGCTCAGACCGTCAGGGCCCGGGGCTCTCGAAGATTTGAGGTGTTTGATGATGTCGATAATGTCTTCTTCGTCTGAGACGCTGGTCCATCTATCACTGGACTTTTCTAGTTCGATTTCGAGCTGGACCTCTGGGGGAGCAAACATGGTTTTGAAAAAATGTGTCCACTTTTCCTCCATAACTGAGTTTACCAGTTCGCTTTCCTGTCTGTTCATTGCTGGCTTAATAAGGGCCCAGAAGTCGCTAGATTTTTTGGTGTTTAGTATCCTGAGCATCTTTTCTGCATCGTTGTGATACATTGGGGGTCATTCCGAGGTTGGCGGTAAGTATTGGTTTTTACCGGCATGGCGGAAAGAGCGAGTCCGATCTGGTACCACGCCGCTATTTACAGGCTATTCCGACCTCGCGGGCACGAGCTTTCCGCCATGCCGGTAAATCCCCTAGCGGCATACCGCTAAAGGGCCCGTTAAACCCGTTACCGGCATGAAGCGAGACGTTCTTAACAACACCGCCATCTAAGCTTCGCCGTCCGTAATTAGCGGTGAGCGTAATTTACGGATACCGTAAATTACGGTCACCGCTAATTAACGGATACGGAAATTACGTCATCGCACAGGAACGGGAAGGAACGCGGCGGCCATCTTTAAAAACACAATCCATTGCCATTCTCTTCATACAGGACCCAGAGGCATATTTGGATCGGAAAAATAGCCATTAGAGACCAGCATCATGCCGAAAGCACTGAAAAAGGGTGCCACCCGCATAAGGAAGGAGCGCTTTACACAGGACGAGCTCCAGGTACTGGTGGACACTCTGCACGAACATGCAGAGATAGTATTCAGCAGTGACATGCGTAGGCCCACCGTCGTCAGGAAGGAGATCTGGGACTTGGTTGTACAGAGGGTGAGCGCCGTAGGAAACACCCCCCGCACCACGAAGGACTGCAGGAAACGGTGGGATGACCTCCGTCTCAGGGTGCGGGCCATCCTATCGGCCAACCGAAGGCAGGCCCTGGAAACAGGAGGAGGCCCAGCTTCTCCCATCAAAATGATGCCCTGGGAGGAAACGTGTGCGGTCATGATGGGCACAGAAGCCATAGAAGGGGTTGGCGAAATGGAGTGCGGTGCTCCGTCATCCGCTGATGGAGGTGAGTGTCATGAGTCAAGACAGTAAATGCATTCCTAATGTAAGGCACCGCCAAGGGCTGGGCAAGCTGTCACATCATGTATGGGAACCCCCCTCCCCCCCAATGAAATCATGCCGTAACAAGTGGGACCCAGGCTGATGTCAGTTGCAAGGCTGCAACCCATATTGGCCATACCACACAAAGAGGCTGTCAATGTGAGTCACCACAGTACTCCGCCAACATGAGTGAACCAGACATCTGCATGCATTTTCCATCCAAGCCCAGATCACTGTCCCACTCACCACCCAAATGTCAACTAAACGCTGCAATCCCATTGTGATACCATAGGCTTGAAGAAATGCTGACCCCGAAATCATTGCTCATGCCGTCTCTCTCTTCCCCCCCACAGGTAGCGGGCATGAAAGTGAGGACCAGGAAGCCACCCGGGCCAGTACCTCCAGGGGCAGAGCCAGGGGACACTGTATATCTGCAAGCAGGAAGAAAACACATGCAACACCACCTGCTCCAGCAACCCCCAGGGAGGATGCACAACCCCCACCCGCACCCCTACCCATGCCTGCAGTGCCGCCGGATACATGCCCCACGGTGCACTCTGAGGAGTCCAGTGTGGCAGGGGAGAATGCTGCCATGTGCCTCCTCGATGTGCCAGACAGCCCCACATCAATTTCCGTGGCCAACGTGGAGGACCCCAATGACATTGGACATAGCCCAGACACTCCATCATACAGCTAGGTGGCACACAGCGACTCCGGGGAGAGTGACACCCCAGGGCTCACAGGCCAAGGAGTACCACCTGCCTTCCTGGATCCACTTCCCCTGCAGAAAGTCCCGAAAGGGCTGCAGGCTCAATACCAAGCCTGCCAAGCACATCGGCCACACCGGCCATGGATGCAGTGCGCTCCCAGCACATCACGGGCCTGATTGAGGAGTTCATCCGGGACAACCGCGATTCAAGGTTGGAGTGGCACAATGACCTTCAGGCTCTGGGCGAGGTGATCACTGCGAGCACAAACCGGCTCTGTGAGGTGCTGGGCCGGATCGCAGATGCCCTGGAGGCAGCACCCCCCAGACCACAGCCCCAGTGGGAGTACCCACCCTCCGAAAGCTCCTCCACGCAGACCAGCCCTGTCCGTCGGTCACTGCGTACATTGCGCCGCCACGACCTGGATCCCCCTGGCTCTGGGAGTGCACATTGACCATACTGCCACACACATGTGGCCTATGTTGCACTGTTGGGACTATTGTGGGGTTGTTGTGGGGGGAGGTGAAGGGGGGTGAGGGTGTGTGTGTGGGAGTTGGGGGGGAGGGGGACGGGGGTGAGGGTGTGTGTGGGAGTTAGGGGTGAGGGGGTGAGGGTGGAGGTTTTGTTGTACACGTTTCTACATTATTATTCAATACACTGGTTGATCATCCCTAAAAAACAGAGTGGACATTGATCATTGTGCGTGTGTCTTTTAATGTCTCACAGTGCATGGTGTACATGTATCCCCACACCCAGTGCCCAATGTCCTGTCATCCTCACACCCTCAGCTGACTTGTGAGTCAGAAATATTGTCCGATCAATGATTGCCGCACGGAACGTCCCTCCTGTGCATCGGCACCGTGATGCTGTCCTGCCATTCCTTCCTCCTCCCCCTCATCATTATCTGGTGGTAGCAGTTCCACGTCAGGGGGCAGTGGCACATTCCGACGGATGCACATGTTGTGCAGCATTACACATGCCATGGCGATCTTGGACACCTTCTCGTGTCTGTAGATGAGTGCCCCACCCGACCGGCTGAGGCAACGAAATCGTGCCTTCAACAGGCGGAAGGTCTGCTCTATCACCACCCGTGTACGGGTATGGGATCTATTGTAGTCCTCCTCGTGCCTGTTCTGTGGGTTGCGGACCGGGGTCATGAGCCACAGCTTCAAAGGGTAGCCAGCATCACCTGCATGAGAGTGGAATGAAGGAAAGTGTTTGTGCATTCATGGTGGAGAATTGTACTAGTCTTACATGGCCGCAGGTGATTGCTGGCCATACACACGTCCCAGGATACAGTCACCCCATTACTGGCCCGGCTATGTGTCATGTGCAATGGAATGATGGAGGGGGTAGCTTCTCCCTGATGGGTCATGGTGTGCACTCACGTCTTGTTGCAGGTGCATCGTATATGCATGCAGCAGAGTTGGACTGCATTCATTGATGTCTGGCGCGAGACTTGGTGAAAGGGGGTGTTGGCTGTAGTTGGTAGCATACTCGTCATTCTGCATGGATCCCTACCTTGGTGACTTGCAGCAATCCTATGGGGGTGCAGGACCAGTGACACCCTGTAGGATCCCTGTTAGACTCACTTCTATGCACTCCCAGGGATGACTGTCCTGTGTGTTGAGATGCAGGAGTCAGCGACATGGTGCTATTGCACTGCATGGTGCAGGATGCCCCTACGGTGTGTAAGGGCCGCCGATGAGTGATGCATGTGTTGTGGTATCTGGCCAGGTTTCCTGTTAGTCATGTAGTGTTAGGTGTCGGCTCGAATTCATCACTGTGTGGTTATGTGGTCATGTGCCGTGTCACTTGCCTTGGGGCACAGTGTGCTGTGAGGTGCACATTGTGCACTGGTGTAAACATTCCCACCCAGGTGGAGTATGCATCTCCCCCCCCCTTTCCCACCCAGGTGGAGTATGCACCCCCTCTTTCCCACCCAGGTGGAGTATGCATCTCCCCCCACCTTTCCCACTCAGGTGGAGTGTGCATCTCCCCCCCCTTTCCCACCCAGGTGGAGTATGCATCTGCCCCTCCCTTTCCCACCCAGGTGCAGTATGCAGACAACCTACTCACAGCCCCAATGCGCTGCCATGGCCCATTCAGGTTACTCACCAAGCAGCCAGGCACGTAGTCCAGCATGTCGCTCCATGTAGCGTGGTAGTGTTGAGTTCCGCAGGACCAAGGAGTCATGAGTTGATCTGGGGTATCGGGCATTGCAATGTGTGATGGCTTTACTGGCATTACACACCATCTGGACGTTGATGGAGTGTTATTGCTTGCGGTTGCGATACGGCACCTCCATGGCATGCGGGACCACCAATTCAACGTGGGTGCAGTCGAGGGCACCTATGCGATTTGCCATGCCTGCCAGTGCATGGAAGGCAACTTTGGTGTCATATATCTCCTGGGGAGTCCGGGGTAGGGATATGTAGTCCCTTGTGTGGTTGAGGAGGGCATCCAGCACTTGGTTGAGTATCCGGGAAAATATGGGCTGTGAAATGCCTTGCATGTGCCCCACTTTATGCTGGTAGGTGCCTGTGGCAAGGAAGTGGAGCACAGACACTACCTTCAGTAGAGGGGGGATGGCAGTGCTGATTTCTATGCAGCTCACTATATCGTCATATATCAGGTCCACTATGGTGGTAATGGTGTCCCGGTCAAGCTGGTACAGGGTGTGGATCTGCTCTGGTGTGAGGTTGAAGGGGGTGGCTCTGATGCGGGGGATCGGGGGCTGCCGGCGTGGTAATGGTGTCTGCACCGGTAGGGCATGCTGGGCCTGTCTCACCGTCCTTCTCCTCCTGTGTGTCCTCTGTGGTGGGGGCTGTGGTTATTGTTGTTGCTGTTGTTGTAGTTGCTGCCTTGCAAGCAGGGCCTCCAGCTCCAGGAATGCTGCTACAATTGGTATCATCTTGGTGTGGGAGGGGGTGTGGTGTGTGGGTGTGCTCCTTTTGTGCTGTGCCAGACTCTATTGCCTCCACCTGTGCTGATTGAGTGCACCCGTTCCCCTTGGAAACGCTGCTCAGGGTTCTTAACACCTTCTCGGCAATGCCGGTATTTACTCCATGGCGATAAGGTACTTTGCGGTCTTGTGGAGGCCGTTTTTTCCATGTCCACTTTACTTGGGATCAGCTCCGGTTTACGCCATGCCGCTAATTTCGGCATGGCGTGTCGGGCGCGCGCCACTAAACCGCTATTTACGGCCTCGTACTTTACGGCGCCGTAAATAACGGTCTGCTAGGTCAGAAGGAACAAGTTACTTACCTGTAACTGTTGTTCTCCAGCATGGGTCTGGCATGGATTCACATACTCATGAATATTCCCCGCCGTCAGGCTGGGAATCCTCGGTAAAGAAAAAACCAGTATCAGTTTCGTTTCTGATCTGTCTTTCGTAGTAACAACCAATCACTGGTCTCTGCGTCATACTGACCACAGCCAATGACTGCCCTCCACCTAAGCACCGCCTCTGGCAGCCATCTTCAGATTTGGAAGCACGTGAAGTGGCAGTATGACCAAGTGAAGAGCCGCAGAGGGGTAGGCGGGAGGGTTCGCATGTGAATCCATGCCAGACCCATGCTGGAGAACAACAGTTACAGGTAAGTAACTTGTTCCTTCTCCAGCATGGGGTCTGGCATGGATTCACATGCTCATGAATAAAGAATACATAGCAGTACACACATGCACAACCACGGGAGGTGGCAAAGGCTCAACATTAAGCAGTACATCAAACTCAACATTAAGCATCTTACCTCCTCACCAGGCTCACCTCAGGCGAACAGGTTGTGCAGCACTGCTTGCCGACCCTGGACTCCTCCCTGAAATCCCGATCGACGCAGTAGAATTTCGTGAAGGTGTGCGTCGACCTCCACGTAGCAGCCCTGCATATGTCCAGCAGGGGCACACCAGAAAGGAACGCCGTGGTAGCTGCGACCGCTCTGGTGGAATGGGCTCTCGGACGGCCAGGCAGCGGTCGGTTTGCCAACCGATGACAGTACATGATACAGCCGGAGAGCCATCTGGAAATGGAAGCCTTCGAGAAAGCCTTCCCCTGATTGACAGGTCCAAAGTTCACAAAGAGTTGTGACGTCTTCCGAAAACACTTTGTGCGGTCCACGTAGAACTTCAGCGCTCTAGCCACATCCAGCGAGTGCAAAGTCCTCTCAGCCGGTGACGAAGGCGACGGGAAGAACACAGGCAACACCAAGGGTTCGTTGAGATGGAAGTCCGACGGTACCTTGGGCATGAAGGAGGGGTGCGTCCTGAGCACTACCCTCGTGTCGTGAAAAGTCAAGTACGGGGCCTTGCAGGAAAGGGCCTGGATCTCTCCCACTCGTCGTGCGGAGGTGATGGCCACAAGAAACGGTGTTTTCCATGACAGAAATTTCAACGGAGCTGAGTGCAGAGGCTCGAACGGAGGTCCCATGAGCTTGGTCAGCACCACGTTGAGCTCCCACGCCGGGGCCGGAGCCTTCACCGGCGGGAACGATCTGAACAGTCCCTTCATGAACTCTTTCACCAGACGATGAGACCACAAGGACGTCTGCCCCGTGGTTCTGGTGTATCGGGAGATCGCAGCAAGATGAATCTTGATGGACGCGTGTGCCAGTCCAGCTTTGGCCAGCGTCAGCAGGTACGGCAGTACTTGGGGGGCCGTAATCCGTAGAGGGTTAATCTTCTGTGCGTGGCACCAGACAGAGAACCTCTTCCATTTGTGTCCGTAGCATTTAAGAGTCGAGGACGCCCTGGCCTTTGCAAGAACCTCTCTGCAGTCGGCCGGTATGTCGTATCCTCCAAACTCTAGCGCTGCAGGAGCCAGGCCTGCAAGTTCAGCGATTTCGGGTCATGGTGGAGGATGGCGCCTCCTTCTCTGGAGAGTAGATCCGCGTCCACCGGCAGCTTGATTGGCGGGGATGCTGACAAGTCCAGAAGGTCCGGGAACCATATCTGCCTCGGCCACGCAGGTGCGACGAGGATCATCCTGCACCGTGACCTCTTGAGCTGGTTGACGAGCCGGATTAGCAGTGGCAAAGGAGGGAACGCGTAGAGGAACAGGCCCTCCCAGGGGAACGAGAAAGCATCGCCCATGCTCCTCGCCTGGGGAAACCTGCTGGCGAACCTCCGGCACTTGGAGTTCGTCGCCGACGCGAACAGGTCGATCTGGGGTGTGCCCCACCGTTGGAAGAGGCGATTCACTAGATCCTGCTGTAGCTCCCACTCGTGGCACGAGCGCAGCTCACTGCTGAGTGAGTCGGCGATGGTGTTTTTTATCCCTGCCAGATGAAACGGCACCAGAAATATCCTTTGGGCGATGGCCCAATGCCACAGGTCCTGCGCCTCCTTGGAGAGTGCTGGGGACCTGGTTCCGCCCTGTTTCCTGATGTAAAACATGGTGGTGGTGTTGTCGGTGAAGATCCTCACCACCTTGCCCTTGAGGGACGGAAGGAAGGACCTGAGGGCCCAAAACACTGCACGGAGCTCCAGGACGTTGATATGTAGGGATTTCTCCGTCGGGAGCCAAAGGCCTCTTGCGTGCAGATTTTCGGTGTGCGCTCCCCACCCTTCCAGGGAGGCATCCGTGGTCACTGTCTCCTGGTGGGCTGGGGTCTGGAAGTCCAAGCCCGCCGTCAGATGCGCGCGGGTGCCCCACCACCGGATCGCTCGTCGGAAACTCTCGTCGAGTGTGATCCTTTCCTCGAAGCTGCCCGTCGTTTGGATCCAGCGCGCGTCCAGGAACTCCTGCAACGGGCGCATCCGGAGCCTGCACATGGGAATGAGGTAGATGCAGGAAGACATCATTCCGAGGAGGGACTTGATGGACCTCACCTTGGCCGCGTCGGCCACCAACATCCGCTGCACCTTGCCCAGGATGGTCCTGGTCCTCTCCTCCGACGGGGAGGCCAGAAGGGACACTGTGTTGAGCCTCGCTCCCAGAAACAGAGCGTCTTGCGCGGGTACCAGGTGGGATTTGGCGTAGTTCACGGAGAATCCCAGGTCCGTGAGAAGTTGGACGGTCCTTGCCGTGTGAACCACGGCGAGCTCCCTCGTCTTGGCTCGGATGAGCCAGTCGTCCAGGTAGGGGTAGACGTGGACCCCCTCGCGGCGCAGCTGCGCCGCCACCGGTGCGAGGCACTTGGTGAATACCCTGGGTGCCGACCGTAGTCCGAAGGGGAGGGCTTTGAACTGGTAATGACGCCCTTGGACCACAAACCTGAGGAATTTTCGGTGCCCCTTTAGGATGGGAATATGGAAGTAGGCATCCTCCAAATCCAACGACGACAGGAAGTCTCCTTCCTCCAGCTGACCCAGGACGTGCTGGAGGGTGACCATCCGGAACTTCTGCGCCTTGATGAACTTGTTCAGACGTCGCAGGTCCAGGATGGGGCGCCATCCCCCCGTCTTCTTCTTCACGAGGAAGTATCTCGAGTAAACTCCGGAGCCCCGAAGCCTCTTTGGGACGAGTTCGATGGTGCCCTTCCTGAGCATCGCTTTTACCTCCAGGAGAAGTTGAGGGACGTGAAGTTCTTTCCTGGCCACGGGGGGGACGCGCGGGCACCTTCTCTGGAACTCGAGCGCGTGGCCCCGGGCCAAGGCGTCCAGCACCCAACGGTCGGTGGAGATGGACTCCCACACGCTGACGAAGCTCGCCAGCCGGCCTCCCACCGGGGTGCTTCGGTGGGGGCCCGACCCCACGGCCGGTTCAATCCTGCTTCGACGAGGCTTTGCCGCCTTGACCTCCTTGGCGACGACGGCGGGGTCCACCAGACTTGCCTCGTCCTCTGTAGGCCTCCTGAGACGACGAGCGGGCCGCTTGACGGTAGGTGGAGAAACCGCCGCCGGAACCTTTGGAGGCGCCCTTGCCTCCGCTGCTCTGAAAGGGCGTCCGTCGTTGTTGCAGAACTCCCAGGGCCCGTGTCCGCTTTAATGGCCTGAAGGGAATCGTCCACTGTTTTCCCAAACAGGTTGTTCCCATCGAAGGGCATGTCCAGGACTCTGGTCTGAACGTCTTGACGGAAGTCCGTAGCCTTGAGCCATCCACGCCGCCTAAGGCAAACGCCGTTGCCCAACTGGCGGAACCCGGTGTCGGCGATGTCCGTCGCAACGGTAATGGCGTGGTCCGAAGCCACCTCACATTCCTGCAGGATCTCCAGGGTTTCTGTCCTCTTGTCGTCCGGCAGGAAGTCCAGCAGGGGAGCCAGTTTGTACCAGAGCTCCCTGTCGTAGCAGGCCACGATAGCCAAGGCGTTGGCCGCTTTAATCGTCGTCGCTGCCGACGAGATGACTCTGCGTCCCATAGCGTCCAATTTCTTTCCCTCACCGTCCGGTGGGGAAGTCGATGTGGAGGCCGCACCCCCCCCCGCTTTCTTCCTGGCCCCCGCGGAGACGACGGAGTCCGGGGTAGGCTGCGCCCGGAGGCACAGGGGAGCTGTGTCCGGGACCCGGTACTTCTTCTCGTACCGGTCTCTTCTAGCTGGCGTCGTGGAAGGGTTCTTGAGGAGGGTGAGGCCCTCATCCCAAATGTCGTCCAATAGAGGCACTGAGAGGACCGTCTTCCTCTTGGCCTCGCGCCGCTGATAAAGGAAACCTTTCTTCTTCTTCTACTCAGGGCAGAGTTGGAAAAGCTCGGATGCCCTGGTGATCATGGAGTGGAACGATCCAATCTCGTCGGGCGGAGAAGCCCTGGTGGGAGGCGACGACGGTACATCCTCGTCGTATACCTCGTTGTCCGTACCCGTCGCTGCCGTGTCATTCCCCGTATCACCCCCTCGGGTGGACGGGGAGGAGGGCTGGACGGGGCGCGACGGCTGAAAAGGAGGTGGAGGGTGGATCCTTCTTTTCTTAGTAGGGGGAACACCAGAAGGTCCCGGTTCTGGGTCCCCCGACGGGAGAGTATCCTCCGTCGGCAACGGTAGTCTCGTCCTTATCTCTGAGCATAAGGACTGTATAGCCAACAAAATGGCCGCCGAGTTGTCTTGCGGTGCTGGCAGAGGGGAATCCGACGGGCGATCAGGGGCCCCGTCGGTACCCTCGACGATGTCGTCGTCACCTGCGTCGGGATCCATCCGACGGGCCGGTCTTCTTCCACGCCGAGGCCGTGGCTTAAGACCTCGACCAGTTCCTCCTCCGAGGTTGAAGCCGAATCTACGACGACGCCCTGCCCCCCTTTCTCTTCCTCTCGGGGGATTTCACGGGGGTCCTATTGATGGGCACAAAAGAGGACTCCCTCCGAAGTGGCAGGGAGACTCTGAGCCCCGAGGTCGCCACCACTGGTGTAGCCTGCACAGGCTAAGCCAGGGCCGCCGCGACAGTTTCGATAGAGGGCTTGGCCGGATGGATTAAGGCCTTCACCACCTTAGGTGCGCTCACCGCCTTATCCTTGAGGGGGGGACACCGCCTCGCTCCCCCTCCGCCTTCGAGCTCGACCGGGGCCTCTCCAGGTGCTTTGCCGGGTGCTCCGCCTTCCTCTTACCCAACCCAGAGCGTTGGCTCGTGGTTGATGGTGCTGGGGAGGGTGCGCCCTGCCTGGCGCCCGTAGAGGCCGACCGTTCGGCGCTCCCGGTGCCGGCGGACTCGCGGTGCTTGGCCTTATGTTGGACCCCCGTCGCCGGGGCGTCCTCAAAGGTCTTAGAAGACCGCTCGGATTTCTTCTTCTTCTTCTCGCCGGACGGGCTCTTCCCTTCTAGCCAGTTGGCGAGACGTTGATGGCGGTCCTTCATGGTCCGCTCCGACATGTTGCCGCAAAACGCACAGTCCTTCTCCACGTGCGTCTTGTCCTCATGTAGGCAGTAGAGACAAAAAGAGTGTTCATCCTCCTTGAAGACGTTCTGCAGCTGGCATCCAGGGCAGACCCTGAACAGCTTTCCGGGCGTCGAGCTTCCCTTCTCCTGGGCCATGACCGGGCCTGAGAAACTTCTGGAATCCTCCAAAAGCGTAGCTCGACGAAATCTTCACCCTTGAGGGGCGCAGACGAATCCGACACGGGTCCCCGTTGATCGGATAGAGAGTCGGTGGAGCTTGAGGCTCTTTTGACCGAAAAAAACGAAGTTTTTGAGAAAAAACGTGAAAAAATAGCACTAACGCTCGAGAGCAATAGCACGAGGATCCCAACACATGAACGTGCGGTAAAAATCTGAAGATGACTGCCAGAGGCGGTGCTTAGGTGGAGGGCAGTCATTGGCTGTGGTCAGTATGACGCAGAGACCAGTGATTGGTTGTTACTACGAAAGACAGATCAGAAACGAAACTGATACTGGTTTTTTCTTTACCGAGGATTCCCAGCCTGACGACGGGGAATATTCATGAGCATGTGAATCCATGCCAGACCCCATGCTGGAGAATGGGCCATAACGGAAAACGATGCCGGTAGTCCTTTACTGGCATCGTTTTTCCCTTACCACCCAACTCGGAATGACCCCCATTGACCTCCTGCGACTCAATAGCCAAGATTTGTAGCTCTTGATTTCCACTGAGTATTCCATCCTGGATGAGTCGGATTGTTGAGTTGCTGCTTGTCTTTTGGCTTTCCTCAGGAGTTTTCTTCTGTCAACTAGATCTTGATCGAACACGTGCAGGTGCTTTCGACTGGGGCCTTTGGTGTTTTTAGAATCAGATCTAAACTGTAGTAGAAAGGGGAGGTAGTCTGGTCTTTCAAACTCCTTTGGATTAACTGCCATTGTTTTGCCATAGTTATCAGTAATGGTTTTGACATTTGTTGCTGTTAAGCGAAGTCTAGTTCGCTGAGTGTTGGCTTCTAATGCAGGAAGAGAGAGCTTGTACTTATGATTTAGTGTGGACCAGGTTCCTTCGAGCAAATTGTGATCGCTTTCTTTTGTCCGTATGACTTTGAATGAATTAATCAGAGGCAGTGGATTTTCAGAAGCGAAGATATAATCAAGTGTTGCCTTTGAATTTTGTAACGCTCAGCTGAATCCCTCGGAGGCGCGGGTCTGGTCTGGGCGTTCTCCGAACCTTCCAGAGTCACTCGCAGGTCTTTGGCACCACCCTGGAAGGGCCCCCTCCTTACTGTGATCTTAATCCGGAGAGTGAGATGTCTGCGGGCAGAGAGGAAACAGGGGTTAACGTCTGCCTGACGGGGTTTCGGCCCTTTCCCCTTCCTGACACTCCTACGACTCCCCTAGGCGGCACATGCTCACCTTAGGTAAGTAAATGCGGCGCTCTCCATCCTGCGTCTGTGCAGGGGCGCTGTAGCCAGTTACTTCACTGGACGATAGTTCAGCCTTTTATTGCGGAGGTAGAGTCCAGAAGGCAAGACCGTCGTTAGCTGCACGAACGGTAAGTGCCTTATTTGAGCCTTTTATTGTCCTTTCAGAATCTTGCCTCTTTGCAGGTCCGGTATGTTGATCCGGTAAGTGGAAAAGTCCGGAGTTTTTTGCAGGCAAGCAAAAGGTTCATCTGAAGTTAAATGCACTTTTAAATGTCTTTTTCCCCTTTTCTTTCAGGTCGCGGTGCAACCGGCGATGAAGACTGATGCCGAAAGATCGTGCCGGAGGACCACTTGAGGCACGTGAGTAGAAATGGAGTCCTGAGCTCTAATAATGTCCTTCTTGTATTTTACAGGTGCGGACAAATGGCGCAGAACGGAGCCCGCGGAGACCGTGGAACAGGTAAGCAGATATCATGGAGTTATCGCTAACCTGTATTCTTTGTTGTTGCAGATGGCTGGAGAACGAAGAATCGCGGCACGGGGCCTTGGAAGGCGCCGATGGGTGGTAAGAGCAGCTCTGGTATTTTCTCATGCTACTCTAATGTTCTCGTTTTCCTTTTCAGATGTCACGGAAGGCTGGAGCTGGATTTCAGGAAGGTAAGTTGAAGATTGTCCTGTTTTCAGGTGCAGAAGAAGAAGATCAGCTGGAGCCGACACGGTGAGCGTCCTGCTGCTATTGCAGAATAACGCGAAGCACGTGAAACCAATCGGGTGTGGTTTAAATAGCCTTCAGTAGTGCTTAGGCGTCTTCTTCCACAGCATCCAGAGGTAAGAAAAGAGTTCCAGTATGTGGTTCTTGGGAGTGGTGCTGGCCCCACCCAGCAGTTAAAGTAGTCCCAGCAGGATTGGATGAAGAGCTCATCCTGCAGGTAGGAAGGCAGCATGGTCTGCAGCAGGTAAGTCCACCCAAGCACCAATCCCTTTTATATGAGCCCGGCGCTTCCAGTGCCGGGACTGGGTCCCTTTATGAGCATGAGCCTGGCGCCACTGGCGCCAGGACAAGGTCCAAAAGGCCCCTACAGGGGCCGGCTGGTGCCTGGAATGAGGATCATGACCCTGCTTCCAAGGATATTGGGCTAGGTCTGACACCTTGGGGCCAGTGGTCATGACAAATTTTCCCGTTCCCACGTGGGTAAGATGTTTTCCCAAGATTTTAGCGAGGCCAGATTGTGAAAGATCATTAAGATCATCCAAGCTTTTCCTCTCTCTTCTGACAACAGTTTGGGTTTGTTTTTGGATCGATTGGCATTTTCTTGTACACAAATTGCATTTAGATATCCGCAGATGATTACGTGGTCTGTGTTTGAGTCGATTTTGATGTTGTCTATCGCTTCTGTCACTTCATTGCAAAAAGTTGTGATCGAAGTTTGTTGCAGATTCCAATACATGTTTAGTATCGCCAGATCAATGGTAATGTTTTTTTTAGACTTTGGATCCTCGAATGACCATGATGTAAGAACTGCCAACGTTCCGTAGCTCTCTGATAGCTTTTCCCGGATCTTAATAGCTGATCCGATTCTTACTGCAAGCAGAAGGCCCGATGATGGACGCCCAAAAAGACCTTGTTTAGCGGGTGAAAGTTTGATCTCGTAACCATCCAGGAACGGTTTCTCAGTCAGCCAGGTTTCCTGGAGGCATATGATGTCAAAACCCACTAGGGTCTGGTTGGTACTGCTTGTTAGATGGGCATGCCCCCTGGTGTTCCATGAAGCCATAGAAATTGTGCGGGTCTCCAATGTGTCTTGGGCTAGTGTGGTGTTAGCCCAACCTGATTGCTATCTGCTAGACTTCCCGTTCACTGCAGACTTTAGCCATTCCCATGGACCTTTCGGGTTACGTGTTGAGTCGCGAGTCGGAGATGTGTCTTTGCGGCGACATTCTTCATCGGAGATCTGTCTTGTAGGTGTGGAATCAAATCTAGCTCGCCTTTTGTTTTCGATTTGACGTGGCCTAAAAGGTGTAGAAACTACGTAAGTTTTCCTCAAAACATTTGGATTTGTGGATAATGCATACTTCGCCTGATGGTCTCTGCGCCATCTAGGTTTAATTCTTTCGCTGGTTGATTTTTGCGATCGCACGTCCTCCATCCTGTGTTTCACAGGTTCATGTTGAGTGCATTTCAGTTCGGTTAGTAGGAGGCCGGTTATACTAAGTTCTTTATATGCCTCTTCCATTCCTGTTTGCAGCGCCCTTGCTTTTATATGTAGAAATGCCTTTGCCCTCTGTTCTCTGTGGTAGGGTTCTATTAGTCGGAAATCATCCGTGGTTAGTGCTCTTAACGATTTGGTTTTGCTCAGAATTTTCAGCAACGTGTTCCTGTTTAGGATCAGGTATCCAGATTTATGTGAGGTTTGTTCCAGCTTGAAAATTCTCTTGCCTTGTTGGGCATTGTATGGTTTGCTTCAGGAAGAATCGCCTTTTTCTTTAGGTCTGTGTACCTCTCCTTGCGAGATATGATGTGTAATTGTCGGTAGTCTATCCTGCGTTTCTTTTTGTGAGACTTCTGGACTTCGGCACTTTCTCGCTTCGGCTTTGTCTGGCGCAATGCTTGATTTTCTCTCAGCACTAGATCCACTATAGCCCCGGGACTTAATCCTGCTGGGTCTGGGAGTTATTTCTAGCTGGTTTTCCCGATTTGGGCCTAAGGCTGCTTTTGGGCTGCTTTGTTTCGTCTCAATCAGGGAGGAATCATCTTCATCTAAGTGTTGTGTTAGGTCCATAAGGCTACACGACGCCTGAAATTCAGCTGTTGCCTGAGGAGAGTTGCTTAAATCAATAAATACTTGGGTCGCGATTTGATCGCCTAGTTGTTGAGGTTCGTTTTGCTGGATTTTGAGCACAGCTTGATTCTTTTCATCGGCCTGTTTGGTTGGCCCTAATGTCTTAGTTTTCTTGGGAGAAATTGTTTTCTGGCTTAATAGTTGAAAAGCCGGATTTAATGTTCGTGAAGGCCCGGTGCAATTTTTTGCTTCAGTTGCACCGATCGAAGCAGTGGAAGTAGCGTTTGTATCTCTGCTTTGATGTTTGTGAAATAATGGCGCTACTTTTCCGTGATTGTTAAAAGCTGTTGATTGTGATGCCTTATCTGACATCTGTGGTTTTTTCTGAATGATAGCTGGATCTTTAATTAGTTGCTTTTCTAACCAGGATAGCTTTTCCTCCAGAATTGCTTTCTTTGCCGCCTCTTTGGTTTCAATGGCGGTTATGTACCCTTCTAGAAAAGTCAATTTAGACTGGATTGTTGCCAGTATAGAGGTGTTGTCATTCGCAGAATCATTTAAAGCTTCGTAAAGTTTGCAAAAAGGAGAAAGGGTGATGGTAATAGCCGACATTACAGTAGTTAGCTCAGGCCTTTTCTTGGGAGACCCTTTGCTCGAGTCTCCGGAAGACTCTGATGATGGTCTTTTTCTTGATGTTGCATCTCTTAAGTCCCTCGATTGGGATTGAGTATCAGGTGCGTTTTCAGTTGGAAAAGAATAGCAAGAGGGACATTTTTGGGCTCTAGATGACATTGGCACATCATCACGACTGGAGTTGAAGGGGCCAAAGTAAGAGTTCGCTTGTAAGAACAGCACTGCCCAAACGATGGTTGTCTAGATGGACATTAGCCCATGCTTGTGAGCTCATTTTGGGGCTAGGTCTGTCCTTGTCATGTCTTTTAGTAGATGAGTTCTGGGCTGAAATGACAGGCAACTCGTTCTCTATAGCCCCAAAGGAGCGTGTCATGTTCATGTTTTTTGGATCGTTTGCGATAATACTGTCTACTATTGGGATTGTTTTCCCTGAGTCTTGGTCGAGATGTGGCGGTTCTAAGACCTTTTTACACTGCTCTGGAGTCTTGACCTTTGTTGCCGAGCTAGATTCAGACAGGGTGCCTGGGTTTGAATTTCTTGTTGCTGTACCCCCAAGCCTGGGTTACGTAATGTGCCGGGCTGGGTGGAATAAAACACATTTCTTACTGATGCAAGCTCTGCAGAAGCAGCAGATGGTTGGATCAAGGAGTTCCGTTGTGATTCTGTGCCGGGTAGGACACTTTTTATACTGTTCTTTGGTGTTGAAGCCGGTGATTGAGTAGGCAAATTTGTTTGTGCTTGTGCATCATTAACGGTCATGTTGTTCAATTTTGACCCTAAGGGAGATTTTTCCAAAACTTCCAGGATTTCTGCGTCTCATAATTCCATTTCCGCGTTGAGTTTGCGCTTACATTGTTGTTTTTTGAATAAATTAAAAAGAGCTTTCACAATAGGTTGCTTTGGGCAGTTTTGATTAATCATGTCATTTTCTCTCACTGAATTCTGATTTAAAGGACCGGTGTCAGATGGCAGAGCTTTTTTGCTTTTTTTAGTTCTCATTCCAAACTCTGCTCTCGGTCGTGTTAGTTCATTTGGCTTTGCCCCTCTTTTTTTGCCAGTTTGGTTTTTGTTGTAAATGATTTTTCTTAAAGGCAGGGTAGTGGCAGTGTGTATTTTCTTGCCTTGGACATCTGGTCCCTCGTTAGCCGAGTCGCCCAATTCTGTGCTAGCTGAGACGTGAGACCCAACCTGCATGACTACGTTGAGCGCTGGATGGCCATTTCCTTGTGGTTGATGGTGCGTTGTAGAAGAATCTTTCCTTAGCTGTATGACCACGCTCGAGGGGAGTTCAGCGTGTATCAGGGCAACAGCCTTTAATTTCTGCGTATGCAGGTCTATCAGATCTTTACGCAGGACTGTGTTCCCAACTGTGGCTTCTTCTGCTCTGTTGACGCCAGGGCTCATCCGCAGATCAGGAGCAGGGGCCAGGAAAAGGGCCCTCCCAGGTCGTCCTCCGACAGCCTCGGAGGGAATCCCTCTTGCTGAGGCGGTACTCCGGCCCGAGCTCCAGTCTGCGTCCCGCGTTGGTTTAGAACAGCGGGAAGAGGAGAGGTTGCATTCGGCCTCGGCGGGGTTCACGTCGGGCGCTTCCTCCACGCATTCCGCGTCTTCTGCTGTAGGCACGCCCCGTGAAACAGGCAGCCTAGACGCTGGAGACAGTGCAGGTGAGATGTCTGGCATGCTTTTGGACCTTTTTGGTGAAGAAACTGAGAAAAAACTTTTGTTTATCTGGCCGTATGGCTTGCGGTGCATTACTGCTGCGGAGAATCCTCTTCGATTCAAAGTCCGAGGATGAAGGCGGGAGGAAGGGGGGAGTGGAGGGAGAGACGGCGGCGTCCATAATACTCACGCCCCGCAGCCCCTGCAGCCCTGTGGACTGCAGACTGCTTGTACTCTGCACCCTACTCCGCGTTCCGCTCCGCGGAAAGATGTGGGGATTATGTAGATCCGCCTCCAGTAACTGCAATGGAGGAGAGACTTACAAAGAATTTGTAACGCAAGCTCCAACACTAGAGAACTATTTACCATCCTAAGGGAGCTGGAATCCCCCGTACCACCCGACAACATTGCCAAAGACAAACAATGGTGCACCAGCATCCAAAATGCCCTAGCAAATAAAATAAAATTGCCTTAAAAAAAGACTCCCTAACTCCCAATGAAACATCACTCATCACCATCTCTATGACTACTAACTCATCCGGCCTCAACCCCTTCAAATTCAAAAGAATATCCATCCTGGAAACTGAAAAGATCACCACCTCCTTCAAACCATCCAACTGTAAGGGAGACAGCTGCCCAGCCCAGTTAATTAAGGACGCCGTAAGAGACCTAGCCCCCTTCATAACCAAACTGATCAATGCCTCTTTCTCCTCCAACACCATCCCAAGTAACCTAAATGAGTCCTGGGTCCTACCCCTCCTCAAAAAGAAAACCCTAGACCCTGCCATTCCCACTAACTATAGACCCATCACCACGGTACCATTTCTTCATAAGATAATAGACAGAGTAGCATACCTGCAAATCCAGCACTACCTTAAAACTAACCAACTCCTAGGCACCCGCCAATCAGTATTCAGACCGCAGCATGGCACAGAAACTGCTTTAATTGATCTTAAAGTACATATTGATGAACTCAATGACAAGGGAAATACCGCCATGCTACTCCTCCTTGATCTGTCGGCGGCCTTTGATCTGGTGGATCACACAGTGCTGTGCAAACACCTGGCATTGGCTGCCCACTTTTCAAATGAGGCTATAGCCTGGATCCAATCATTTTTGAGCAACCGCACAATGAGAGTTTTCTCAACATTGGCATCAGCAGACCCTATCGAAATAACTTGCGGTGTACCCCAAGGTTCTTGCGTCTCGCCAACTATATACAATATCTTTACTTAGCCCTTATTTGACAAATTGGACAGACTGGGTGTCACCTACACAAATTACGCAGACGACACCCAGATCCTCATTCCCCTTTCGGGCAATTTCGACACGGATACGGCCTTGGTAAACAAAATATATCTCATCATTCAGGCATGGATGGCCACACATGGACTATGCCTGAATGATGATAAAACTGAAATCCTACTCCTCGGATCCACTGCCAACTTAAAAAAACTTTGCTGTGACTACTCAGCATTTAACATTGATGGCAATATAATCACAGTTTCCAAAACAGTAAAAACACTAGGTTTTCACCTTGACTCAGCCCTAACACTAAAGAAACAAGTTAACTCCCTTGCATCCTCTACAGCTTACACCTGCAAGCTTATCAGGGCAAGTAGAGCCTTCCTCACCCAAGCCAGCTGTATCATCATTGCCAATGCCCTAATACTCTCCAAACTTGACTATTGCAATGCTCTGTATTTGGGAGCTAACAAATACATCATTGACAAAATTCAAACATTACAAAATAACGCCCTTAGAACTGCCCTCAATTTACCTTCTAAAGAAAACATTTCTAACACTAGAAGAAAACACAAATGGCTCCAAATCTGCGACAGAATCTCACTTAAGACAGCATCACTCACCTTCAAATGTCTTAACAATGCAGCCCCCCTTACCTGGTAGCAAGAATTGTGAGAAAAACTTCCAATCGCCCCACCAGAACTGCCAACTCCTACTGCCTTCAGATAGACAAATTTAGACTAAAAAAACAGGCGGCAGCAGCTTCCCAGTTAAGGCAGCCCAATACTGGAATGCCCTTCCATTTGACATCAGAACAGACCAATCCTACTACAGCTTTAGATGGAATATTATATATTCCCGTTTCCACAGCAGTCAAAACATTGGGGGTCTACTTAGACTCCACCCTATCCATGACGAGACAGGTTAGCGCAATCACATCCTCATCTGCACATACCACCAAACTCATAAACGCCATTAAACCATACCTATCCAAACCTAATTGTCTCTCCATAGCCAGAGCAAGCATTGGAGCCAAACTAGACTATTGCAATGCCCTACTGGCAGGCACATCCGCAAGAAACTTAAACAGGCTACAAGTCACGCAGAACAATGCGCTCCAGGCCGCCTTAAGCCTCTCTAAAAGGGAGCATATCTCCCAGGCCAGACAATCAGCAAAATGGCTCCCGGTCAAAGAGCGTATCACTCTCAAAATCCTCACCCTTACACACAAATGCCTCACTGTCTCTGCACCATCATACCTATCTGAGACAATCGCCAAATCCTCCTCCACACGTCCCACCAGAACTCAATACACTAACCAAATCCTCGTCCCATGCATCAATAGAGCCAAAGCCGGTTGCCTAGGTTTCCCATACATTGCTGCCAAATACTGGAACGCACTACCCTCAGACATCAGAGCAGAAAACTCCTTCCCTGTCTTTCGAAGAAAACTCAAAACCTCACTCTTTGCCTTGTAAAACATAACTTGCATTAACTGCCACTGTAATTTCTCTGTACATTATTACTTGCCTGTAATTTTCTGTGTATGTATTTGATATGTAACTAAGCTATGTATGTAACAAGCGCCACGATGCCCCCGGGCTGTTTCGCGCTTTACAAATCTGAATAAAATAAATAAAAATAAAATGTTAGGGTCTAAAAGCAGCTCATGATGGTAGAGCAGACAGCCAGTTCCAACCATTATTTATAATTAGTTGCCATAAGGGGGCAGACAAGCTTTCCAAAATTAGAGTTGTAAAGATTGCACCAGGGTAGATATCTGGTAGCGCAGTGGTAGGCAGTACATTTACTTGACATTACAACTGTCAACAATTGGTAGTGACACATTAAGAGACATGTAAACTGGACAACTTAGCCTGCTGTTTTCCTGCTAACAGTAAATGGTGACCATTTGGAAAGTTAGATCAATTCATATTTTTTAAAGTATGGAAAAAGAATGCATGCAGATGCATA
The DNA here is from genome assembly GCF_040938575.1 of Ambystoma mexicanum. NCBI lineage: Eukaryota > Metazoa > Chordata > Amphibia > Caudata > Ambystomatidae > Ambystoma > Ambystoma mexicanum. The sequence goes on along the minus strand of NC_090937.1, from coordinate 91,618,513 downwards.
TAGCATTTAAGACTGAACAATATTGAACCGTGAGACATCTGGATTTCTTAGTGTATTGAGCATTTGAGAACATTGTGTGGTGAATTGAATGTAGGAATATTATACAATAATAATTTTTAATTTTAATAATAATAATTGTTTTGTGCATTGTGTATTTGCAGCCGACAAGACCATCAAAATATAAATCTGATTTTAGGGCTTGGGTCAAAATGTCAGCCCCACAGCTTCTCTTGAATTTACCCACTTATGGAGTACACAGTTTTATTGGGCTTTCTATTTGTTGGTATGCAACCTCTCTTCGTATACAGGAACAAAGTCTCGTAAGGGTCCAGGAATGTATTTCCATGAGAAATATGTTAGTTGGTGCCACTCTCTGTTTGTACATGTGACCATAGAGATGTTACCATGTAAGTTAATGTGTGTAAAAAGTATTATGATCTATGAATTCGCACTTACACACTCTTAGCTTGCTAGTTTGCGGTGGATTATTGACTCTGCATTATGGACATTTGTTCCTATAATGCTTCAATATACTGAAGGATCCACTTCATTGACTTGTACATCCTCATCCTTAGGCCTGAAATGTGAGGCTGACAATCTGTCCAACGCTGTGTGTGGCATATTTTATTTGTTTCTGAAAGTGAATTCATATTGGGTAAGGGAGTGAGGAATGTGCCCATGATCAGCAGAGCCCTCAGCTCATACATGGAAGTTCCCCAAATCTATGAGCCAATAAGTAAATGGAAAAATATGATATGCGAAGTCGTTTGCAAACTGTATATCTGGAATTGGGGGCAGAAAATACTCTGCACATTTTAGGAAGTTAAGTGATTGAATTAGCAATATTTCATTTTTATCAGTTAGTTGATAGGGGAGAGAATTTACTTGGAATCACCCCTTTTGGGTTTAATCCATTTACCTGCTTCTTCACACTGCTCGTGTTTTTTTATACTCACCTTATTGCACATAGGACTCAGTATTTTAAATAAAGGGGCACAATCCTTAGTGGTCCACCACTTAATAATAAATATGGTACCAATATGGTTAGTGTCGGAAGCGGCCTCTGATTGAACCATTGGAGTGAGGTGCGGTTTGACACGTAGTCGTGCCACGTACAGAGGTCCGTTCCTCTGATCCGCGAGTGACGCGAAAGACGAGAGACGAGAGATGCAAGGAAAGGGTTACCGGTCATTTGGTCGAAAAAAAAAAGGTCGACAGGACAAATGGTCGACGCAATTTGGTCGAAAGACTAATGGTCGAATTTTTTTTTTTTGTATTTTCACTTTTTTTTGGGGGGGGGATCCCCCACCAACCCACTTTTTTTTTGCTTAAAACCCCTTTTTTTTCCTAAACGAAAACCTGAAAAATATATATAAAAATAAAAAAAATTCGACCATTTGTCTTTCGACCAAATTGCGTCGACCATTTGTCTGTCGACCAATTTTCTGTCGACCAAATGACCGGACAGCCAAGGAAAGCTGAGTCGCGAACACCGAACGGCAGCTCCCTGCACCTTGCCTGCCCGCTCTGCCTGTCTGCCTGCCTGCCGGTGGAGTCTGCCTGGAGAGGATTTTCCCCGGTGGGCTTGTGCTGGAGGAACTAAGCGGAGCAGCGTCTCTGGCTGCAGATAATAGGGTAAGCCTGATACACAGCGCTTGGCATCCGGCTCCCCTGTGGGCTCTGACTATCGGACGAAGAGGCGCACAGGGAGCGGGAAAGGTCGCAAGTACCTTAGCTGTGATACACTAGATATAGGGCATTATTAGCAGGGAGTAGAGAACGCTACTCATATTTCTAGCTTTGCGAGCTGGAGGTGGCCTTTTATATTGCAACCTTTAAGGTGACTGCCTACCCAGGGTCTTATTTCTGCATAGCGCGGTGCTTTCCCTTACATCACTGTACCTAGGCTGATTCTGAGGAAAACTGGAATCAGTGGGTACGTCCCGGAGACTGCGGGCTTCTGCCTTTGATCCGGGCCGTTGGAACGTAGGCACTGTGTGAGCAAGATTAGGGCTGTTTGGTGAGAAGAGTCATTCCGGGGGTCCCGGAAGATGGCGGGACACCACCTCTTTTCCTTTGTGTGGCCTATTGGAATAATCATTTCTCCTCTCTGACCACAGCATCTATTATTACATCCTCCATTGTAGCCCTACTTTATCCTTATAAGTTAACATTTGGCGGACAGTGAGTCACACCGCAGATATGCAGCAGGGGAAAAGAGCTCCCCATTCGATTTACAACTTGCGGAAAATCAAGTCTCAACCTATAAAGGAGTACAAGGAGACCAACAAGAAAGGTGATAAACCCAAGAAGAACACAAAATACTCCAAACCGGTGGCGCAAGGTGCCATCACTGAGTTTTTCCCTGTGAATCCTCCGCCTGAAATAAATTCCACTATCATTGAGGAAACTGCAGCCCCGGGTCTAAGTGGTGGCATTTCCCTAAATATTACTAACTTTGACGACATTGACAATAATTCCCTCTTAGATCTTTGTTTAAATATACAGAGAGGAATGTCATCACAAATTCCCCAGATGGCATCCAGCGGCATAACGCCCCCAAAGAAAAACATCATGAGCACTCCCCTCCACGCCGGACCTGCACAATCCTGGGGGGAAGCAGCGGTCGCTTGTCTGCCTCTCCTAACGTTGCAATGGCATCGATGGAGGATGTGCCCGATAATGAGGCTGAGGATAACAATTGTCTGCATCCGAGCTCAACTGAGATAGCTGAACTCCAATCATCCGTTGCTGCCCTTCAATTTGCGCTTAAGATCCCTTTGCAAATGTCAGGGCGTATTCTGGCAAATACCAATACCCTCACCATGGCGTTAGATCTGAAGGATTTCCCTCGAGAAGAAGCGGAAGTTAACCTATCTGACGCCTTGCATATAGCGGAGGGGACTGAAGATCAGGAAACTATGGTAGAGGTGGTTGCTGAGCATTCTGAATCCATCGGGAGCATTCTAGCTGAGGATGTACCAGCGGAGTATGTAGACGAACATGAGCCAGTACAAAGTCCTCTGGCTCCCCTTCACGGAAACAACGTAGATTGGCAAAGAAGGCACTTAAAAACAAGAAATCTACAAGGAGTGCCCCACTTCCGACTGTCGGACCACGGCCTGTCCCAGAAACACGCTCGAAAAAAGCCAGGAAAAGACTTGTGAGAGCGGCTGCACGGGCAGCAACGACCAAAGGTCCCCTTACAGATTGGTTGGTATTGGAAGAGAAGTCCATCTGTCTGGACTCAGATGAAGCCTCGCTGGTAGACTCAGAGCAAGATCTTGTATCTAGTATGCTAATATGCCCTGTGCAACCTTCCGGATCAGTTGCGGAGGGAGAATCATCTGAGCCTACATTGCCTGACCAGAAGAAAGTAGCAAAGGATATTAACAAGAACCGCATTTGCTTTCTTAAGAATCTATACCCCAGTGGTAAAAACCCCTGGCTGGCGCGTTCCGAGTTATTAGCCAGACTTTATTACATCCCTCAACTCCGTGTCTTAAAATCTGATGATTTTCTGTTTGTCGAACCCCTGAAGGGACCCAACCCCCACGTCTCTGCTCTACATTGTACTTTCCTGTCCACTGCGTAACTGTTTAGGAAATACAAAGAAGAACTGAGAGCAGTTGACATCGATATTGACGTGGACCCGCAGGAGAAGGATCTCTGTTTTGAGCCAGAGGACATTGTCACACCTGCTCCTCTATCTAATGAGCTCAAGCCTGCAGCAGGGGAAAATCTCGCCCTGGTTGAAATACAACAAGTTCTTAAGTCACTTCTGGAATCCCTCCCGCGAGCGCTACAGAACCATTGATGTTTTTCGTTACTCACTTGGAACTGTCGAGGCTTTGCCCATCTTTTGAGGTCGGAGGGCTCTGTAGACTTATTGTCTAAACATAGCTGTATCTGTCTTCAATAGACGTGGTCACTGGACCCTTTATTGCTAGATGGCTTTGTTATATATCAATCACCTGCTAAACGGGGCAATAAGGGTCGCCCTTATGGGGGTTTACTCACGGGGGTGGTTAACACGGTTATGTCACGAAAGATTCAGAGTAAAGCTGAGGACCATCTTATGGCGATAGAGGTTGAGTACCATGATGAAAGTGGCTTATGTAGGTTTCTTTTAATTAATCTATATAACCCCCCAGGAGCGGTGGTGAGAGAACTATTACAAGAGGCAATACAGGATCTACTGTCCTCTTGGTCGCTGAGGCCTGGTAATGTCGCAGTGGCTGTTATGGGGGATTTTAATTGTCATATGACAGGTGATGTACTTATATCTACCAATCCTGATTAGGCTGGCTACAATTGTTTGATTCCTGGGACCTCACGATGATCAATGGCCGCACTCTTGGAGATTGGCCCGGGAAACACACTTGGTCAAATGGAACATCATTCAGCACTCTGGACTACATATTTATGTGCCCTGAGATGCAGTCTAGAGTTGTTGATATGAGTGTGATCGCCAACAAATGGAGCCATCATGCGTTGCTTCTCTGCTCACTTCGCCTTCCTATCCCTCCCACTTCCCCTTCGAATATCGGTAGCATTCAAACTAATTGCACAGGATCAAGAATAATCTGGTCGGAGAAGAATATAAGATCAGCCACTGAAGCTCTTAAACCCGCCGCTTGAAATGGTTTTTCTGACTTCAATCTCATGACTGCTAACGACATAGAAGATTGGATCCTGGGATTCTCTGGCCAACATGCCACTGTTAAAATGGGGTATATGTTAAGAACTGTGGGCATTAAATTCCCCTATAACAAGGGAATTAGGGATGCCAAGAGAGGGCTGAGAGCGGAGATTCGGGGCCTCAAGACCCTGATCTTACCGGGAGTCCTCTACTGCGAGAAAGTAAGAAAAGCTAAAAACAGATATAGAGCTAGCATTAAGAGCATAAAAATAGCAGAGAGGAATAACACATATCAAAGGCTAGTACAGACTATCTGCTCTAGGAATTCTCGCAGTATCTGGTCGCTCCTAAATGAGAATAGAGAGAAGGTCAAAGGCCCATTAGCCAACCCTATTAGCGAGGAGGTATGGGTAAAATTCTTACTAGGCCGTAATTCAGGGGAGGCAGAGGCTTTAAGTATACCTGTGAATAAGGCCCCTATCCTTCCGCCTTTTGACGTTTCAGCGGAGGCCATTTTGAACAAAATAATTGCACTTAAGTCTTCTAGAGCCCCTGGCCCCAACGGGCTGGCTAATGCAGTAATCAAGAACTACCCTGTATTTTGGGCAGGCTTATTCTCCCTACTCTTTAAAAAGATCTTAGCACAGGGGACAATTCCCCGATCCTGGCAAACAGCTATTCTCATTTCTGTCTTTAAAAAGGGCAGTCGCATAGACCCTAATAACTATAGGCTCCTTTCTATGCTTGACATCACAGGTAAACTCTTTGCCTCTTTGCCTCATTACTGCTTAGCGAAGTGCAGAAATGGGTAGAAGAGACTAACATACTCAGTAGATTTCAATGTGGATTTCGGCAGGATTTTTCCACCTCACACAATCTATTGGTGATGGATATACTTCGTACATGGGCGCTCAGCAAGGGGCAGCCCCCGCTCTATGCCCTTTATATTGATTTCAAGGCTGCCTTTGACTCTATCCCCAGAGCAAGGCTATGGACTAAGCTTGAAACAATGGGATGCCCGACAGGTCTTTTATACTATCTGAGACTTTTGCACCAGAATACCTCTGCTTGCCTTAGAGTAAACCACAAAGGCAACATGACCAAAAAGGTGATCCAAAATAGGGGGGTAAAACAGGGATGTGTTACAGCACCCCTTATTTACAATCTGTATGTGTATGATATTCCTGCAGTGCTAGCTGAGGTTGACAATTGCCCTCTGAAAATTGGTGAGGCACCGTGCGCAGTTCTGGCATACGCGGACTACTTGGTCGTATTCGATAACACTATAGGTGGACTTAGGCGCTCTGCCTCCACCTTATGGGACTATGCTAGGATTAATGGCTTCCTTTTCGAGGAACGTGCGGCCGAAATGGCCGCAGAAATGCGCCCCAAGGCCGGATGTCTCGTGGAATGGCCATGCAAAACAACCCCGGACAGGGAATGACGCATCAGGACTTTCAAACACGCAACCGAGCCTACAGATGGTAAATGAAACATTACCTATCTTTAATCTTTCTTCCCGTATATTAACAGCATCGGAAACATCAGTACTGAAACGTGGCTTATCGTTTGTCCCCTCGCAGAATCCTAGTGCGATGTCGTTGATAAGTGAAATCAAAGAATTCTTACGCAAACTTAGACTTCGGTTCTATTTTATGGACCATACGATACCAAGGTAACTTAACATCTCTGGTCTCTCTAAACCTTCTTCGTTTACTCCGAATTCGAGTGATCACACTCCCGAAGTAGCCATTTTTGAAAATTTGGTTCTTAAAGAAGTAGAACAACAGTTCCTTCATTTTAGACATCAATCAGGACCGAATTTACAACTATCGGAATTCCAGGCCATTAAGACACTGGCCTCAGACCCTACCATAGTCATCAAAGCTGCCGACAAAGGCGGGGGGATAGTAGTGTGGGATGTTGATAAATACGATCAAGAAGTCGTGAGACTTCTTTATACCCCAGGTCACTACACCAAAATAGTAAAAGATCCGTCCAAGGGTGTATGCAGCGAGGGGATGCCCGCAAAAAGCAGACAAAATATGGCAGAGATGGGAAGAGGATGGCTAAGCTTCCGACGAGATGTAACAAACAGGTTGAACTGATTGGGCGGGGCGACGCCGGGTTGGCGAGCCCGGCATGCACAAGCTGTTTCCTGTGCTCCCTCATCGAAGACTTGATGGTCCTGAGGGCTAAGGCCCCATATTTCCTTTCCCCTTCTTTTCCCCGATGTTGTTTTATCCTCCTTCTTCCTTTTCCTCTCCCTGTAATGTACAGCTATTTGTGATGTTTATTCATGTTTAAAAATCAAATAAAGTCTTTGATAAAAAAAAAAGATCCGTCCAAGATGATTAAACTCAAAATATCATAACTCACGGAAGAAGTTAGCCAAGTAGGTTTTCTTTCAATAAAAGAAATTGAATATATCAATTACTCAGATGACCGAACTCTGCTTTTTTACATAATGCCCAAGATGCATAAAGATATTGAAAATCCCCCTGGACGGCCATTTGTTTCAGGGTGTGCCTCGATTCTCGAACCTCTATCGAAGTATTTCGATTTTTTCATCAAACCTCTGGCCATGTTAACACCCACCTTCCTTCTTGACTCCAGAGATGTGATCAATTTAGTAGAAAATTTGAACTTTGATTCCAATATACAAATATTGGTAACACTTGATATTGAGGCTCTCTATACTAACATACCTCAAGAGAGAGCTGTGCAGAGTTTACAAATTATGCTTAACAGACGACCACTCCCTACTGATTTTTTGTGTAAAGCTGCCAAGTTAGTTTTAACTAACAGCTTTTTCAAATTTAAGGAAGAATTTTTTCTACAAACCAAAGGGACGGCTATGGGCTGTACATTTGCTTCAAATTTAGCCATTATTTTTATGGCATTGCTTGAGGAAGATAAAATCTTGGCGGATTCCAATCCCTTTATACAACAGATTAAGTTATATCGTCGATATATCGATGACATACTCTTAATATGGGAAGGCAGTCCCCAGTCTTTATTACAATTTGTGGAATGGCTCAACAAAGTAGACCCAGATATTCACTTTACGTTTGAGTACTCTACTACGAGGATTGCCTTCTTAGATTTGTCTATTTTCGAATAGGGAGGTGTTCTTCGAACTGAATTATTCAGAAAGATAACGGAAAGGAATACCACACTCCGTTTTGAGAGCCAACATCCCTTTAGTCTACTCCGGAACTTACCATTTGGCATGTTCCTACGGCTACGCCGGAACTGTTCTGATATTGATAAATTTACCAAACATGCTACCATTTTAGAAAACAGATTATTAGAATGTGGCTACCCAAAAAAGCTTATCAAACATTCCCGAAAGGGAGCCCGATATGCAAATCGAGATCTGTTACTGCTACCCAAAAATAATACTACCAAAAAAGAACAATTGGTTTGTGTCTCAATTACTGCCAATATAGTAATGCCATTAAAGGCATTATTTTGAGAAATTGGCGGTTTCTTAAGGTATCGGGCACGATCATGCCTAAACCCTTATTTGCCTTTAAGAAAGGCAGAAATTTAAAACAAAAAATGACCCGTGCCAGCAGAACTTCAGTTAAGACAACTGCGATCCGAGACACCAATTTCAACCCAGTGATAGGGCACTCCCCATGCACTTCATGCACTGCCTGTAAGTTCTCTAAAAAAACAACTTCCTTCTTAATGGAAAATAAAACCTGGGACCTACGCACTTTCACAACGTGCAAAAGTAAAAACGTCATTTATGCAATCCTATGCCCTTGCAAAATGATGCACATTGGAAAGACTACGAGAGAAGTAAGCACCCAAATTAACGAGCATCGCTCGAAAATTAATACTCGGAATCTGAATGCCCCCATGGTGATCCATTTTGTACAAATGGGCCACACTGCAGAACAAATTGAGTGGTTCTGCATAAAAAAAGTCACAGCTCCTAATATGGTCCAAATGACAAAAAAATTGACTTACAAAGAACAATTATGGATCTTTAATTTGAAAACATTAACTAATGGTCTCAATACATAAGAACCAGGGTATTCATACTCCTAAGGTGCCTTTATAATTGGTTGGTATAAGTGTTACCATACTTTCCCTTATCTTCAATTGAGTCACTGCTGTTGACCATCCGAGCTAACTGTAGAAAGATTCTGTCTCTTTATAACAGAGATGGTGTTTTCTGATTATTTCGATTAGTATTAGGTACCGGATTGCCTTGGTGCGCATGGGCTTTAATGTGCAGTCAGTTTATTATGTCGAGCAGTTGCATACCATTGAGAGAATGCCGTCATGAAATCTATAGTCCTTTTTCTAGCTTGATGGACAAGCAATAGTCACGTGATCGGTTACCCGGTCATGTGTCTTCCCATCGCGGTCACCTGACTACATTGGCCCGTTATTTAAAATGGCGCAGATACGGTTTTCATGTCACCCGAGCGTTCCTGATGTCTGGCGGACTCAGGTTTTCCCGCGAGCGGCTGTACCCGAGCAGGACGGCTCCTTCTAGAATAGTGAGTAGATTTCTCATAACACGCTGATTCTAAGCTCAGAACGCAGTACTTTCTCATTTGTAAGTCGCTTTGAGTACTTTTTCATTTGTGAGCTGCCCTTAGTACAACTTGTTGTTTCTCTATTTGTGTATAGTCGGGCTCCTGTGCCTTTATGAATTTTTGAATTTCTTGGCCGCCAATAGTCTTATCGTGGCGGGTGCCTTTCCCGCGATCAATTGTCTCAACTTAGGTCCCACTTGTCCGGGTTGTCTTTCTAATTATCACTGCAACTCGTGTGACTCAGGATTGCCTTACAAGGCCATCTTTGTGATCCCCCCCCACTCTCTTTTATTTGCATAGAGAACGTGAGAGCTGTGGTGGTTTTTTCGACTCCCAAAAGACCATTGTGTTAATAAACAGAAACATTGGAGGACTGACATCTTCCTTCAAAAATTCTCTCTATTCTGCCGCGAATCAGTCACTGTAGGGTAAGACTGATTGGGTTCTTTAGGCAGTTTAGGATAAATCAGGACCTACATGCGATAGAGATCAAAATACTCTATCTAATACATTTCTTTTCAATTGTTACAGATTGGACAATCACCATAATTTGGCTGACAGCCATGCAGCCCAGATTTTTCGGGACACCGCATATTGGTGCAGCAGTTCTTCCTGTTACTTATATCAGGAACTTACAGCTGTTTTTCTTCGCTTTGAGGGTTAGTGATCTAAATTAGGCCCACGGTTTGCTCACTTTATGTAGCATACTGCTCTAACCTGGACCAATTTCTCCTGTTTCAAAGACATAGGTTGTGTTTTCCACCTTGTTTACGGGACCTTAATGCACTGGCACTTTAAACTAAATAGGTCGACTATGATTGGTGGGTTCTCTCTTGCACTATGGGGCACCAATTATAATGGTAGCACTTTTTTAAGCATGCAAAGACCCCCCTGTAGTCACGGCACAAGGTTGGGGGCAGGCTGTTTTTCTTGTTTTAAATTATTTTTAGCAAATATCAATTGGTTGACAATTGGGGGTTCTCCCCACTTGGTGACTCTGCATGTATGTCTCCCTGTCTTTTCAGAGTGTAATTGCTTATCTCCTGATGAAGACGTAACTCAATTAAAGTGAAACCGGTTGAGAAACCAGAGATGAGGTCGATTTTGGACACCGACGTGACCCATCCCAACCCATGACCACCTGGGCAATTTGTTGTGGTCTCTTATATATTGATTATATATTTCTTATCTTTTTAATGAAGACAATAAGTAATCGATTGTTATGACTTTTTTAGGATAAAGTTTTAGCTTATATTTGTCATTGGTGTGTATGTATGAATGGCTAATGGACGCTTGTGTATGAATGAGATGAATTGTATGTAAAATCATGTGTTCTTAAATTCTTTCCTGCGATGTAAAATTGTTATGAGTGCTATGATTAAATCATGATTAAAATTCTGATATTTAAATAATGTATCAGGTCTAATTAAATTCTTTCATTCCCTTGTTTTCAAAATTGTATCCTCTGGATCCTTTTTTCCGAGATTAGTAGGATTAATGGCTTGACCATTAACCTAGATAAGACCAACGTGCTTAGATTGACCAGAAAAAGAGCATCCCGAGTGAACCTGATGGTTCATCAAAATCACATACTTTACGCCCCCTCTTACCAGTATCTTGGAGTGGAAATTGAGCCCCATGGCGATTATCTCCATTGCAGACAAGGACGCATAACCAGGGCGATGCAAGTCACCACATTAATATCCTCTTTTACTAATGAGCAGGGTGGCTTTACTCTTTGGGGGACACGACACATATATCCAAGTGTTTGCCCCCATGATCACCTATGGCCTTGAGTCGCTTCTCTCATTCGATCTGGCGTGGCTTCAAGTGATGGAGGGCAAATTCTGACGCCGGATACTGGGGTTACCCCCGGGTGTTCCGATGGCCCTGATTAGACTTGAATTGGGCCTTCCCTCACTGAAAGTATCGGTACTTAAAAAGAGGGCAGGGTTTTATTTTAAGATGACTGGCTGCTCTACTAATCCCCTATTGTCTGTGATCCATCAGGAAGTGATTAAAAAACATACCACTTTACCTCTACTAAAAGCCATGACCACATTTTTTGTAGACATAGGTTGGACGCACAGAGGGGCAATTGTCACCAAGGAAGATCTAAATGCACTCGGAAAAAAGGTGGACCTGTGGGATTGGCTTGAGAATTTCTCACATTTGAGCAGTCTAAAGACCTATCACTTTGTAAAATACAGATTATACACCTTTATGAAACCTAAAACATATCTGTATCTCTGCCCTACTAAAAGGCTCAGACGTTTTATCCTCCTGTTCCGATTGGAACAACTGCCCACTTTGTATAATGTGGGACCCTGGGAAAATATCCCTGTTAAAGAGCGAGTTTGTCGCCTGTGTAAAAACCCCAGAATGTTTAGAGACAGCCAAACATCTTTTAACGGAATGTCAGACATTAAACCATACAATCTTATTCTATCTTGGTGAATTTGTACATGATTCTCTAACCATATGCGAAACTTCATTTTGGCTTTATTGGACTAACACCTGCAATATGCACTTGTTCATTGCACTGTATAATGTCTGGCAACAGATTGAAATAGGTTTGGGCTCCCTGACTTGAATTATTTGAGTACGGTGGTGTTAAGAACTGTCATGTCACATTGCTTGGGAAGAGGTCCTTTATCAATTCTATTTGTATTTGACTCTGACATAAGTTGCTTTTTGGAAAGATATTTCTTTATTACTTTGTGCCGCTAAGATTGTATAGAATTTCGGGAAAAGACAATAACATATACATATTTTAACATGAACTTTTTTTTTTTAGCCTCTTTATTAATTTGTAAATATTTTAATTAATTCTGTTTTCTTTTTTTATTCTTCTGCATATCACATCTGTTGATGATTTGTTTTCCATGACTTAATATTAATGTATGCAATTTGTGTTATGTGTAAAGTTTGAATTTATTTTCAATCTATATCACATTAAAGAATTATTAATTATTATTATTATTATTAATATGGTACTAATGTGGTTGCTTTCTAGGTACTGGTTCCACGTGCATTAACGACGGCACAGGAGGGGGAGACATTTCTTTTAAAATGGGAATGCCCTCTTTATGCCACATTTCGGACCATTAATGGAGCCAGAGGGGAATTGGGGTGCCAGTTGCCTTGGCGGCAAGGATATATTTGAACAAGAGTGTATCTTTCTGCTTGAGGATGGTTGCACAGGGCGAATGGCAAAGCTTTGAAACTGCCCATACACCACATTTTTTGTTTCTGTGGTTTTGGGCAGACTTTTCTGCCTACTGCATCGTCCTGGCGCAAAACGAGTATGCCTCAGTAGGGTTAAACCACTTTGAGGCAAATTCAGCTATTAACAATTGTAGGTTTTGACATGTATTGTCACCTTCTGATGATTCCGGGGCATAATCAAGGGCAGATCTCTAAGTGTGTTTATGCATTCTCAAGCAGAGAGCCATGACCGGTTCTAGGTATTTCCAGAAATTGAGCTTCGAGTGATACTTGGAACTATCAAGAGACTGTGCATAATGAAGAACAGAGCTCTGAGTGACCGAATATTAACAAGAACTGACGAAGCTGAGGGATTCCTGGGAAGGGAACTTGGGACAACAATGTGGACCTAGGTCAGAACACCTTCGGTGCAAGTTTGCACACCTTTCAACTAGCTCAGTGACTACATAAACATTCAGATGTGAAGTATTTACATTTTTTATGAACCAACTTCTACTGCAATCTTGAAAACACAAATAAGGAACAAGTTACTTACCTGTAACTGTTGTTCTCCAGCATGGGTCTGGCATGGATTCACATGCTCATGAATATTCCCCGTCGTCAGGCCGGGAATCCTCGGTATAGAAAAAATCAGTATCAGTTTCGTTTCTGATCTGTCTTTCTCAGTAGTAACCAATCACTTGTCTCTGGGTCATACTGCCCCCAGCCAATGACTGCCCTCTCCCTAAGCCCCGCCCCTGACAGCCATCCTCAGATTTGGTAGCACGTGAAGTGGCAGTATGACCAAGTGAAGAGCCGCAGAGGGGTAGGCGGGAGGGTTCGCATGTGAATCCATGCCAGACCCATGCTGAAGAACAACAGTTACAGGTAAGTAACTTGTTCCTTCTCCAGCATGGGGTCTGGCATGGATTCACGTGGTCATGAATATAAGAATACATAGCAGTATACACATGCACAACCACGGGAGGTGGCAAAAGGCTCAATATCAAGCAATACAACAACTCAACATTAAGCAACTCTTACCTCCTCACCAGGCTCACCTTAGGCGAACAGGTTGCGCAGCACTACCTGGCCGACTCTGGACTCCTCCCTGGAGTCACGGTCGACGCAGTAGAATCTCGTGAAGGTGTGCGTCGACCTCCACGTAGCAGCCCTGCAGATGTTGAGCAGGGGCACACCAGACAGGAACGCCGTAGTAGCAGCGATCGCTCTGGTCGAATGGGCCCTCGGACGGCCTGGCAACGGTCGATTTGCCAACCGGTGACAGTGCATGATGCAGCCGGAGAGCCATCTGGAAATGGAAGTCTTCGCGAGAGCCTTCCCTTGATTCACAGGTCCAAAGTTCACAAACAGCTGTGATGTCTTCCGAAAACTCTTTGTGCGGACCACGTAGAACTTCAGCGCTCTAGCTACATCCAGCGAGTGCAAAGTCCTTTCAGCCGGTGACGAAGGCGACGGGAAGAAAACTGGCAACACCAAGGGCTCGTTGAGGTGGAAGTCCGACGGCACCTTGGGCACGAAGGAGGGGTGCGTCCTCAGCACCACCCTCGTGTCGTGAAAAGTCAAGTATGGAGGCTTGCAAGACAGGGCCTGGATCTCTCCCACTCGTCGTGCAGAGGTGATGGCCACGAGGAATGCTGTTTTCCACGACAGAAACTTCAACGGCGCTGAATGCATAGGCTCGAATGGGGCCCCCATGAGCCTAGTTAGCACCACGTTGAGCTCCCACGCCGGGGCAGGGGCCTTCACCGGCGGGAATGATCGGAACAGTCCTTTCATAAATTCCTTCACCAGACGATGCGACCACTAGGACGCCCGTCCTGTAGTTCTGGTGTAACGTGAGACGGCAGCCAGATGTACCTTGATGGAAGCGTGAGCTAGGCCAGCCTTGGCCAAAGACAGTAGGTACAGCAATACTTGAGGGGCCGTAATCCGCAGAGGGTTAATCTTCTGTGCACGGCACCAGACAGAGAACCTCTTCCATTTATATCCGTAGCACTTGAGAGTTGAGGATGCCCTGGCCTTTGCAAGAACCTCTCTGCAGTCAGCCGGGATGTCGTATCCTCCAAACTCTAGTGCTGCAGGAGCCAGGCCTGCAAGTTCAGCGACTCTGGTTCGTGATGAAGAAGGGCGCCTCCTTCTCTGGAGAGAAGATCCGCGTCCGTCGGCAGCTTGACTGGTGTGGACGCTGACAAGTCCAGAAGGTCCGGGAAACAGATCTGCCTCGGCCACGCCGGTGCGACGAGGATCATCCTGCACCGGGACCTCTTGAGCTGGTTGACGAGCCGGAGTAGCAACGGCAGTGGCGGGAATGCATAAAGGAACAGGCCGTCCCAGGGGAACGAGAAAGCATCGCCCATGCTCCTCGGTTGGGGAAACCTGCTGGCGAACCTCCGGCACTTGGAGTTCGCCGCTGTCGCAAAGAGATCAATCTGGGGTTTGCCCCATCGTCGGAAGAGTCGGTCCACTTGATCCTGGCGCAGTTCCCACTCGTGGTACGAGCACAGCTCTCTGCTGAGTGATTCGGCGATGTTGTTTTTTATCCCTGCCAGATGAAAGGGTACCAGAAACATCCCTTGGGCGACGGCCCAATGCCAGAGATCCTGGGCTTCCTTGGACAGGGCAGGGGATCTGGTTCCGCCCTGCTTCCGAATGTAAAACATTGTGGTGGTGTTGTCGGTGAAGATCCTCACCACCTTGCCCTTGAGGGACGGAAGGAAGGACCTGAGGCCCCAGAACATTGCGCAGAGCTCCAAGATATTGATGTGGAGAGTCTTCTCCTCCGGGAGCCAAAGGCCTCTCGTGTGGAGACCCCCGGTGTGCGCTCCCCAACCTTCCAGGGAGGCATCCGTCGTCACCTGATGGGCCGGGGCTGGGAAACCTGTTCCCGCTGTCAGATAAGCGCGGACACCCCACCATCGTATCGCCTGACGGAACGCTTCGTCGAGCGGGATCCTGTCCTCGAAGCTGCCCGTCGTCTGGATCCAGTGGGCGTCGAGGAATTCCTGCAAGGGCCGCATCCGAAGTCTGCAGTGGGGCACCAGATAAATGCAGGAGGACATCATTCCGAGGAGGGACTTGATAGACCTCACTCTGGCCACATCCGTGGCCAGCAAACGTTGCACCTTTCCTAGGATGGTCCTTATCCTTTCCTCCGACGGTGAGGCCTGCCGCGCCACTGTGTCGAGCTGTTCTCCCAGAAACAGGGCGACTTGCGACAGGACCAGGTGGGATTTTGGAAAGTTGATGGAGAACCCCAGGTCCGTGAGCAGCTGGACGGTCTTCGCAGAGTGTTCCACGGCGAGCTCCCTTGTCCTTGCCCGTATGAGCCAGTCGTCCAGGTAGGGGTAGATGTGGATCCCCTGCAGGCGCAGCCGCGCCGACCCGGTGCTAGCCACTTGGTGAACACCCTGGGCGCCGATTTTGATCTGAACGGGAGGGCCTTGAACTGGTAGTGCTGCCCTTTGACCACGAACCTGAGGAACTTTCGGTGTCTCTTTAGAATAGGGATGTGGAAGTAAGCATCCTCCAAGTCCAACGACGACAGGAAATCGCCCTCCTCCAGCTGTCCCAGCAAGTGCTGGAGAGTGACCATCCGGAACTTCTGTGCCTTGATGTATTTGTTTAGTCGTCGCAGGTCCAGGATGGGACATCATCTTCCTGTCTTCTTCTTCACGAGGAAGTATCTTGAGTAAACTCCGGAGCCTCGAAGCCTCTTCGGGACGAGCTCGATGGCACCATTCCTGAGCACCGCCCTTACTTCCAACAGCAGTTGAGGGACGTGATTTTTCTTCCTGGCCACGGGAAGAATGCGGGGGCACCTCTTCTGGAACTCGAGGGCGTGCCCCAGGGCCAGGGCGTCCAGCACCCAACGGTCGGTGGAGATGGACTCCCACGCGTCGACGAACTTCGTCAGCCGGCCTCCCACCGGGGTGCTACGGCGGGGGCCCGACCCGACGGTCGGTTCAATCTTGCTTGGAGATCGCTTTGCCTCCTTGACCACCTTGGCGACGACGGCGGGATCCACCTGACTTGCCGCGTCCCCTGTAGGCCTCTGCGACGAAGACCATGCCGCTTGATGGTACGTAGAGGAGCTGCTGCCGGCTCCCTTGAAGGCACCCTGTCTGCCTCCGGAGCTCCGAAAGGACGGCCGTCGCTGTTGGAGCACACCCAGTGCCCGGGCCGTCTCCGTGTCCGTCTTGATCGCCTGAAGGGATTCATCAACCGCCTTGCCAAAAAGGTTGTTCCCATCGAAAGGCATGTCCAAAACTTTGGTCTGAACGTCCTGGCGGAAATCCGTCGCCTTGAGCCATCCTCGTCGTCTCAGGCAAACGCCGTTGCCCAACTGACAGAAACCGGTATCGGCGATGTCCGTAGCCACCGTAATGGCGTGGTCCGAGGCAATCTCACCTTCCTGCAAGATTTCCAGGGCCTCAGCCCTCTTGGCATCCGGAAGGAAGTCCAACAGGGGGGCGATCTTGAACCACAACTCCCTGTCGTAGCGGGCTACGATGGCCAAGGCGTTGGCGCCTTGATGGTCGTCGCTGCAGATGAGATGACCCGTCGTCCCATCGCATCCAGCTTCCTACCCTCGCCGTCCGGAGGGGAGGTTGAAGTCGAGGCCGATGCCCCCCCCGCTTTCTTCTTGGCCGCCGCCGAAACGACCGAGTCCGGGGTAGGTTGCGCCGTAAGGCACAAGGGGGCAGCGGCGGGGACCCGGTACTTCTTCTCGTATCGGTCCCTCTTCGCAGGAGCCGTGGCAGGGTTCTTGAGGAGGGCGAGCCCCTCATCCCAGATGTCATCAAGAAGCGGTACGGCGAGGACCATCTTCCTTTTAGCCTCGCGCCATTGGTAAAGGAACCCCTCCTTCTTCTTTTCCTCGGGGCAGAGCTGGAAGAGCTCGGATGCCCTGGAAATCATTGCATGGAAGGATCCAATCTCGTCGGGCGGGGACGCCCGGGCAGGGGGCGACGGGGGACACGTCCCGTCATCGCCTCCGTCGTCATCCGTACCCGTCGTAGTCGTGTCCATGCCTGTATCATCCCTGTGGGTAGTGGACCGGGGGGAAGGCAGAGAAGGCCGCAGAGGCGGGAGAGGAGGCCTAGGATGCGTCCTCCTCCTCTTAAGTGGTGGGCTCTCCGAAGGTCCTGGCTCCGGTTCCTCCGTCGGGTCTGGCTCAGGCACCTCCGTCGGGGGAAGGGGCAACCTAGTCCTTATCTCCGAGCATAAGGACTCGATGGCTGACAAAATGGCCACCGAGGTGTCCTGCGGCGCCGGAAACGACGAGAGCGAGGGCTCTTGAGGAGCCTCATCTGCGTCACCGTCGCCCTCGTCGTGATCCCTCCCAATGGGCTGGGCCTCCTCCACGACTTTGATGAGCTCCTCTTCAGAGGTCGTGTCCGTATCCACGATGGCCACCAAACCCTCCCCCACCCTTTCCAACGAGGACTTTGTGGGGGTCTTCTCGATGGGCCTGAAAGACGACTCCCTCCGTGGTGGCAGGGAGACTCTGGTACCTGAGGGCGCCTCCACAGGTGTAGCCTCCACAGGTTGAGCCAGGGCTGCGGCGACATCTTCAATCGAGGTCTTAGCAGGGTGAACTAAGGCCACCTTCTGTACGCCTGGGGCCTTCACCTTGGAGGGAGGGTCCGAGCCTCGCTCCCCCTCTGCCGGAATCTTCGAGATCGACCGGGGCCTCTCCAGAAGCTACGCCGGGTTCTCGGACTTCCTCTTACCCGAGCCAGAGCGTTGGCTCATAGTCGATGGCGCCGGGGAGGATGCGCCCTGCCTGGCAGTCGAGGAGCCCGACCGTTCAGCGCTCCCGGTGCCCGCGGACTCGCGGTGCTTAGCCTTTTGTTGGGCGCCCGTCGCCGGAGCACCCTCACAGGACTTAGAAGACCGCTCGGACTTCTTTTTCTTCTTCTCGCCTGGCGGGCTCTTACCTTCCAGCCAGTTGGCGAGACGGAGGTGGCGATCCTTCATGGTCCGCTCCAACATGTTCCCACAAAACTCGCAGTCCTTTTCCTTGTGCGTCTTGTCCTCATGGAGACAGTAGAGGCATAACAAATGCTCGTCCTCCTTGAAAATGTTCTGAAGCTGGCATCCAGGGCAGGTCCTGAACAGCTTCCTGGGCGTCAAGCTCCCTTTCTCCTAGGCCATGTCCGGGGTAGGCCTCGGAACTTCTGGAATCCTCCAAAAGCGCAACTCGATGAAATCTTTACCCTTGAGGGGCGTAGAAACTCTGAAATGGATCCCCGTTGATCGGAAGTAGAAACGGTGGAGCTTGAGGCTCTATTTAACCGAAAAAATTAGAAAATCTCCTGAAAAAAGCACGAGGACTCCCAACACTTGAACGTGCGGTAAAAATCTGAGGATGGCTGCCAGGGGCGGGGCTTAGGGAGAGGGCAGTCATTGGCTGGGGGCAGTATGACCCAGAGACCAGTGATTGGTTACAACTGAGAAAGACAGATCCGAAACGAAACTGATACTGATTTTTTTTATACCGAGGATTCCCGGCCTGACGACGGGGAATATTCATGAGCATGTGAATCCATGCCAGACCCCATGCTGGAGAATGTTCCAAACTTTTGTTAAGTTTTTCAAAAGCCAGCAACTGTATTGTTGGAGCCAATAATTAGGACTGTTATACACAGCCTTCGCCAAGAAAAGCTACACATGCCAATGCATTTCGGATCCTTGGTCTATCTTCAGGGCCAGAAGCTCTGGTTGCTGATAATGCGAGAGGCTTATATCTGTTTACAAAAATTGTCGGGCTTCAGCCTTCACTGTGCCCGTGTTCCAAATGCAGCAAATTGCAATTTAAATGAACAAGTTTTGTCTTATACTGCACACCGTTACCATTGTGGTGGTCTCCAGGTGCTCACGTGGCTCGAGTAAAATGATCCCATGAGGTCAGAGATCCGAAATCAACTCTTTTAGAATGATCAGTGAAGGAAACTGTTCTGTGCTCATGCAACTATGCATCAGGGAACTTGGGAGCCCTGCAAGAGGAAGACTGGGCGGAGGCATTGTGGTCACCAAGAGAGGCAACCATCACAGCAAGGTTACGGCCGATCCATTATAAGGTGCTACATATAGTTTTTTATAGTAGGGAACACCTGCACTGAATGGGCCGAGCAGCCGACCCCTGGTGTCTTAAGTGCAAGACGGAAGGGGGTTCTCCTTTTATCATTTAGTTTGGGAGTGTCCTGCAGTAAAATCCTTTTGGGACAAACTGAGAGGGAAAATGGCCGAGATGGTGGGGGAGACGATACCCGATTGTCCCAAGCTTATCCTGCTTAATGTGTGGGGGGGACACAGACTTCAGCAGCAGGGACAAGTCTCTGCTTCGGACAGCTCTGACGCTGGGAAAAAAGATGTTGGCAAAAGAATGGGATACCCCTGCAACTCCCAGATTTCAGCAGTGGCGAGAGGAAAGGGACTACCGCACAGAGTTAGAAGAAAAAGCGTATTCAGAGATAGAGGGTGCCCCCAAAAGTTTCAAACAGTCTGTGTGAAATGGGTGGAGACAGTATAGGTTTTGGCGGGTGGGGGTTGTGGGTTTAGGACACGTGGGAGGAGGGAGGTAGGATGACGGGAGGTATCTGTTTGGAGGGCAGAAGTGGAACAGGGGAGGGTGGGATGGGGCTCAGGGAGTGGTGGTATGGGCGGGACACATAATGCTTCGAAACATGTAATGATTGACCTGTGGTTGCAATGGTTTGATTTTTCATGTTGGTTAGTTGTGGAAAAAAACAATAAATAATGTTTTATAAAAAAAAGTAAGATCTGAGTGAGTCTAGGTACTATTAAGTCAGCTCTGAATACCTTGGGATATTATCAGACACAGGGAACCTAATATCTTAAATTACTGAGCTCTGAGTGACTCTGTGTGTCAACAGGAGCAGAACTCTGAGTGAGTCTCAGTATAATCAGGAGCAGATCTCTGAGTGAGCCTGAATAATAGTACCCCATCTCTGAGTGAGTTTTGAGATTGCCAGGAGAGACGTCTTGAGTGAGCCTATCTATTATCAGCAGCATAGCAGCAGAAGCCTGAGTAGGTGTGAGTATGATCAGGAGAAGAGTTGTGAGTGAATTTCAATACTATCGGGAACAGACGACTGAGTGTGCATCTTGTGAGAAGACTTAGTTATGCAGATTTCTATTCCGGTTTGCAAAATGTAAATGTTTGAAGAGAGATATAAGGATAAGGTGGACTGATGGAATTATGTACATCAAATGCTGATCAGGAGATGAAATTCTTGTTCAAAAATAAGTGTTCATTTCCCCATGTGTGCATACTGGAAATTGGTATACAGTATTTCACTCACAGATGTTCTGGGTTTTCTTAGTGCAATACCCTGTGCTTTTGAAAAAAGATATCCATTCAATCCGCCTGAGCACCCTTATACCCTTTTAGCAACCACCACACACTCACACTTTGACAAGGAGCTGTTTGCTATTTTTTCAGCTTTCTTTAATGGATTGTTATCATGAGATAGTGTGCAGTGCTACAAACAAAAGCGTGAAAGTTCAACCTTATTACATGAAATATTTGTATATGATTACTACTACTAGCTGATGTCTCTGTTGGCCTGATTTGAATTCACTAAAAGGCGAACAAATCATGTATTTTCGAAGTCAGATTTTCTAAGGCAGTCTGACACTGCTTGTACACTTAGATGAATGTATTTCTTGTTTGTTTACACTTGAGACAGTATTTGAGTAAGAACATTAAATGTGCAATCACAAACCTCTTGTTTTGACAGACATTCGGCAATTACTTGAGTATAATCAGTGTTTAGTGCAGATACATTATTCTTACTCTGGAAATCTCAATTTTAATGTCAATCAAAAAGTGTTTTACGAGGACATCTGGCAGGACTCTGAGGTACTACTCTGGGGTACTCAATAAGTTAACAATGCAAGCAGTTTTGGAGTTAGAGCGAATTTGAGAGAAGAGAAGGAGCCTCACCTTTGAACTAAATACCATTTTGTTCTACTGAAATTGTCATTAAAAACACACTAACTGTATGCAATCTGAACAAACTTATTCTGTAAACTTTCTTTGACTATTAGCTTGTTTTGAAAAATCCCCTATTATTTCTAATGGCCAGGAGCAGCTTTTCCTTCAGAAGTTCTGCTGTTGAGTAGCGTGGAAGGAAGAGAGCAAGATTGCAGGGCTGAGCCTCTGGAAGGTGTTGTTCCGAAAGTGATGGGAGCGAGGATATCCGCATCTGCAAAGTGTCCATTCCATACACAGGAACTCTGTCAATTCCTGTAACAAACACTAAAATACAGAATATAATCTAAGTGCTATTCGGATAATAAAAGCATAACTTTCCATCATATTTAGCAACGCAACACAACAGAAGGCCATCAAAAATACATCAAATACTGAAGAAACAAGAGGAAAATTCATCAATTTGTTATCACAGTTATAACAAACTTAAATCCAGCCACCACGTCACGGGTTCTTGTATTGGCACATATTATTCGGTGGGTGTGAGAAAAGTGTCTGTGGCAATAGTGTGGCATATCAATATCTGGGATAGGGCACACTCAGAGTGCCCTTACGTCCAAGTGTTGCAAGGCTTCCATGCAACTCTGGGTTCCCTCCACTTCAACATGGTAACATAGCAAATGGGGCATACCAATGTTTTGCCACCAACAGAACTTCAAATTTAGCAACCGAGACCTTGGCAAGTGGAATAGATGTTAATTATCTTTCAGTCACCAAGGTTCACGTGGGTGTACTCTTTTTTGCTTTTAAATTCCACATCTGTTGAACTATCCCACCCAATAAGACTGGAAGTACTATCTTTTTTATTAAAAGGAATGTGGCCCAGGTGGTACCATCGCTAACCTCCCATCAGCACAGGTAGCAACACCTCCTGTGGATATGGAGATATAGATGGTGCTTAGGATATCTTTCACGCCAGAGGAGAGTACTTGTCCCATTTTATCTACGCCTATTGTCTTCTCTGCAGTGTCATCCCCAGTTGCCAGACAGCCTGCAGGGGAGGTGACCTCGCAATGGTGTGTGTGTGTGTCTTCACGCGCCTATGTGTGTGTGTGTGTGTGTGTGTGTGTGTGTGTCTGTGTGTATGTGTGTGTGTGTGCGCGTGGATCCATTTACTAGAAGGAATATTTTGTTTACTGAAAGAACGGACACATGAAGAACAATTCTACCAGCACCTTTAAAAACCCACACAAAACAAAAGTGCGTCCAGTCGTGGCAATCAGAAAAGAATATGCTCCCAAAAGATGGGAATTGTGTGGGAGGCAACCTGGCCTTAGAGGACGAGTGCACAGAACAACAACAATGCTTTGCATCATAGCATGGTGGAGGTTGGGCCTTGTGGCGGTCATTCTGTCTGCATCCGGACCAACACTAACTGTGGGTGCACACTATTTCAACTATACCAATATAAACTGAAGGTGGTCACCATTTCAGGTTCTCTTTACTCAGAGATGTGATTAATCAAACTCTGTAACTCTGTGGTGCATCTCCTTTGACCGCTTCCACGTTATTCTTTGGCAAACTAACCAATTTAATTTACCACAAACAAAACAATGCTGAAATAAATCTGTCTGCAAATTCGATCACTAGATTTTGTCAAATTAAGTTCATATAATGTAGTCCCCCCTCGAAAGAAATGTATGTTCTAGGTACTGCCAATACCCTTGAAATGTATGTGCTAGGTACTGCCAATACCCTTGAAATGTATATGCTAGGTACTGCCAATACTCTTGGAATGTATATGTTAGGTACTGCCTTATCAAACAAGTTATAGCTGCATTACTTCATCTTGCGCTTGCTGCAATGAAGGATGCTGCCAGAACATCACACTGATATCATAAATATTCCAAAATAAGTGCCACTGAAGAACCACGCATGCAATATTGGTGCCACACTCCTTCTTCAGCCCCCATTCTTTCCATTGGGTCGCAATGGATGGAGTGGGGGCACTCCGAAATTACCGCTAAACTCGTAATGACCAGTTTGTTATAGAATACGTTGTTATTGTAAACTATGCTATGATATGGTATTAAGTTATAGTATGTTGCTTGCTATTTGTAATGTCATGTTGCTTTGCTGTTCTACTGAGCAATGCCATATTATGTTGTGCCATTCAAAGCTGTTATTTGCGAGTGCCGTATGTTCAATTCAGCTTACATTTCTATGAAACTTGCCTGTTGGTGGCCATTTATTCGTGCAAGAGTAAGAAGAGGGCAATTGCTCTTCTTTATCTGGGGAAGAATTCAATTTGTGGGCTTCTCTTAGCCCATTTCTGGGGATCCCTTAAACCGTTTGCTTTTTGCTCTGACTTTTCTATTATTTCCTGGTGACTTTTGGGAAGAGTGAGGACCTTTTACCTTTACTCACCTTCTCAACTCCAATGTTTTGGCGGCATTGGTCAGTCCCCAAGGCGGCCTGCACAGGGAGACTGGTTCTCCCATTTACACTTTTTGTGTGTTTTTATTTGGGAACACACACCACATTAAGCGGAGTGTCACTCGGACGCCTTGTGCCCCTTTTCCTTCTTGTCTAGGAACATTTATTTACCTTTGTGATATGCCTACCAAAGACTAGTGGCAGAGAACAGTTTTTAAATAACTTTTTCTAGTGCAGATAAAAAGGCATAAGGGTTGGCATCGGAAGCATAGGGAAGGTGCTTAGGTTGAATGTGATTCCAGAGTGAGGACTTATTTATGTATAGACATCTTGACGAGCACCCTTTTTGACTTTGTTTTTGTTATAGAGTAGGATTTGATCTTGTAGAGTAGGGAAAGAGTAGGCCTTGACTTTGAGAGAGGGAAAACAAAACCCCCTTGAACCATGCCTCAGAGTCCTGATTCTGATCTGCCACACCGTCCACTGCCAACCTACCCCTCATTCAGAATGCTCGTAATCACTTGCTTCCTCAGCAGCTGATTGCATGGAAAACTGGGATTAACTGAGTTGATGGGGTGGCCAACTCTATATATAATCCCGATGAAATCATATCAAAAGTCATGGAAGCAAACGCTAAGCAGAGGTGAGGGGCGCCCACTGGAGGCAGAAAAGGTTTCCATAGCCAGACTGACAGAGAATACATTTCTTAAATTAGGAATCTGTGGGAGGAGACTAATCCAACAGAAAGAGCTTTATCAAAGGCAATGTTTTTTCAGACAGTCTTTAAATCTCATTGGCGCTGTAATTTTGTTTTGAGATCTTCTAAGAATTAGTTATATAAGGCCCCAGAGTTTCTTATGACCTCAGTATAAAGCACTCTAAGGTCTTGCCTAGCCTGGTCGTGAACTAAACCACTTTATAAATAAATGCAAATCACTATTCTTTGACAGAATGCCCTCCTCCTACTACACCTTCATATCTTTAGGAGCCAACCCTACACAAATTCCCAAATGAAAAACAGAATACGTTGGAGACCTACTCTGCAACACAAAAAGCTTCACATTTGAAAATATTTCAAGACTTTTGGCTGTGGGTGATGGAAGAACTATGGAAGCATTAGCCTCTAGAACAGACAAACACTGAGATGACACACGTATGTGACTAATTGCATATCTGCGTGCATTTTGCAGTATCTTGTGGTAAGCTACTGAGTGAGATGGGCTATTTTCCCACTTGTGTAGGTCGGCAAGACCCTTATGATGGACTATGTGTCATTTAAATGTTTAACTGATTTGTTTATATATGTTTGTTTGTTTGTTTATTTGTAGGGCGCCGTAAACCCTTAGGTAGCTGGGCGCACATCATGACAGGAATACTTAAGCTTAGTTACATTTTGCTTAGATAAAGGTATATACAAGTGCATATATAGTTACAGTTTGCATAGATATAGGTATATACAAGTGCATGGATAATTTGCAGTTACAGTTACATAGTTAATGACTGAGAGGAAAGAAGTGAGCATTTGTGGCTATAGGTCTTGTGATCGTTGTGGCGTAGCCAGGTGCGGGTGTTGCACCTGAAGCTGTCATAAGATTGCTCCCTTCTTATCTCGACTGGTGATGCATTCCATTGCTGAGCTGCTTTTACAGGGAAGCTATTTCCGCCTGTTTTTTGTAATCGGAATCTGGGTTTTGGAGGCAGTAGGAGTTGGCTGTTCTAGTTGGTCGTGTAGATGATTTTCTGTTTATTCTTTCCTTCAGGTATGGGGGTGCTGCATTATTTAGACATTTAAACATTTAAAGGTTAAAGTGACCATTTTGAAGAGGATCCGATCAGTGATTTTTAGCCAGTTGTGATTTCTTCTGGCGTTGGATATGTGCTCTATGGTAGGGAGGTTCAGAGCCGTTCTGAGCGCGTTGTTTTGCAATGTTTGTAGTTTGTTAGCGATATATTTATTAGCTCCTGCATTAAGTGCTTTGCAGAAGTCCAATTTAGAAAAGATGAGAGCGTTGGCTAGAATAATACAGCTAGCTGGTAAGAGGAAGGGTCTGCATGCTTTGATAAGTTTGCCAGTGTAGGCGGTGGATGAAGTCAAGGAGTTTACTTGTTTTTTTAAGGGAGAGTGTGGAATCCAGGTAAAAACCTAAGGTCTTCACTTCTTTGGCAACTGGAATTATATTGCTGTCGATATTGAAGGCGCTGTAGTTGGCATTGAGTTTTTTTAAGTTGTTAGTTGAACCAAGGATCAAGATCTCTGTTTTATCGTCATTCAGGCAGAGGCCGTGGGTTGCCATCCATGCCTGAATGAGGATGTAAATTTCATTCACTAAGGCTGTATATGATGTGAAATTGCCCGTAAGGGGAATTAGGATCTGGGTGTCATCAGTGTAATTAGTGTAGGTGACACCCATCCTGTCCAATTTGTCAAATAAAGGCTTATTGAAGATATTATACATGGTAGAGAAGACGCATGAGCCTTGGGGAACTCCACATGTGGTTATGACTGGGTCTGCCGATGCTGCCGTGGAGAAGACTCTCATGCTTCTGTTATCAAGAAATGAATGGACCCAAGCTATAGCTTCACTTGAGAAGTGGACGGCCGATGCTAGGTGTTTGCATAATACTGCGTGGTCCACCAAGTCAAATGCCGCCGACAGATCAAGCAGGAGTAGCATAGCTGTGTTTCCTTTATCGTTAAGTTCATCAATTTGGGCTTTAAGGTCTATTAGAGCTATCTCCGTGCCGTGCTGGGGTCTGAACCCAGATTGGCGAGAGCATAATAGTTGGTTAGTCTCAAGGTACTTTTGAATTTGTAAATAGGCCACTCTATCAATTATCTTCAGGAGAAAAGGGACAGTGGTGATAGGTCTGTAGTTTGTTGGAATGGATGGGTCTAAGGTTTGTTTTTTAAGAAGGGGTAGGACCCAGAATTCTTTTAAACTACTTGGGATGGTATTTGACAGAAAGGAGGCATTAATGAGTTTGGAGATAAAGGGGACTAGATCTCTCGCTGCGTCCTTGATTATTTGGGCGGGGCAAATATCACCTTTGCAGTTTGATGGTTTAAGTGAGGCAATCATTTTTTCTGTTTCCTGGATGGATATTTTGGAGTATTTGAATGGAGCTAGGTTGGGTTTGTTGAGAGGAGAGGGGATAATACGGGTTTCCGTGAGTGGAAGCAAGGCTTTTTTTAATGCAATTTTAGTTTGCAATGTTTTTATTTTATTTGCTAAGGCATTTTGAATGTTGGTACACCATTGTTTATCCTTGGTTACGTTATCTGATGGGGGATTCTAGTTCTCGCAGAATCGCAAATAGTTCCTTGGTGTTGAAGCATGCTTTGGAAATTCTTTCATTGTAGACTTCTTTTTTAGTTTGGATGATTTCGTTTTTGTATTTAGTGGCAAAATGTTTGAATTTTAGTTTATTTTCTTCCGTGGGGGTATGTTGCCATATGGTTTCTAGCTTCCTTTTTTCCATTCTGAGTTCTTTTAGGTGAGGGGTGAACCAAGTGTTAAGGTGAGCCTGTTGTTTATTCTGACAGTTCTTAAGTGGGGCAAAGGAGTCTAGGATTTTAGTCATAGTCTCATTATAATGGTCTAACAGCGTATCTGGGTCAGTGTTGCTTGGTAGGGCATTAATCACTAGAAGGAGACGCGGTAGGATGTTGTTGGTTGTGATGTTTTTCCTTGAACTAGTAGGGAGAAGGGGTGCCATTATTTTTTCTTTGTTTGCTTCTTTATTGAGTGTTAGGCTAAAGTCAATCAAGAAGTGGTCAGTCCAGGGTTGGGGTGTGATTTTAGTGATCCTAGTTGGGCAGTTTGAGGTGGCTACCCAGTCTAGGGTCCTGCCTTTGTCATGGGTAGGGGTGAGGACTTTTTGGGAGAGACCATGTTCATCAAGCATGGTGGCTATTGCTTGAGCTTGTTTATCGTCTGGGTCATTGAGTCCTAAATTGAGGTCGCCAAGGAGCATTATCTGAGATGATTCTTTTGTATTACTAGCTAGCAGGCTGGAAATATCCTCTTCAAACAAGCCTAAGGGCCCTGGTGGCCTATATATGAGGTAGATAGTCAGGGTGCAACATGGGGATATAGGCAGTTTTGCTGATAGTAGTTCACAAGATTTTAGTGGGGGTAGCGTGGAGAGTCTTAATTCCAGGTTGGATTTAGCAATGATGGCTAAACCACCTCCTCTAGTGTTGGGTCTGTCCATTCTTAGGAGTTGGTACTCTTTCGGTATGGCCAATGACAGCGCTGGACCTGCTGCATCATGTAACCAGGTTTCTGTGACCGCTAGGAGGTCGCGGTTATCTGAGGTTAGGATATCAGCTATATCGGTGGCATGGGCCACGACAGATCTGGCGTTGATTAAAGCTCCTACTATTGTAGTAGTTTTAGGAAGGCATTGGGTGTTCATGGATATTGGGGTAGGTTCATTCATTTTGGCAGTAGCAGATGTTTGAAGCTGTGCTTGCGCCAGATTCCTAGAAATATTTTTGGGGTTGATACAGCGGTTTCGATGCATTTTGCTAGGAGGTTTAGGTTCATGGAGGGAGGAGAATCTTGCACGAAGCCTGATGTTTCTATGCATGGTAGGGCAGGGTGCGTATTTAATTTGGTCCATGATTACGGATGTTAGGTGTAAGAGGAGCAGGAGTGCGGATAGCAACAGAGAAGTACTGACGTACATAATGCGGTGGTTAGTGCCGGTTGCAAGGAATGAGGGCGATAGGTCTGTGGCTGAGTGACGGGTGTTCACAGATGGCTAAGCTCAGCACTTTCAAGTATGCTGAGTAAGGTGTAGGTTGGGATCAACTTTCGCAAATGGGCTAAAATCAACTTACATGGAAGGGCTAAAATCAACTTTGCATAGATGGGCTACAATCAACTTGCATGGATTGGCTAACATCAACTTTGCATGGATGGGTTAAAATCAACTTACATGGAAGCGCTAAAATCAACTTTGCATAGATGGGCTACAATCAACTTGCCTGGATTGGCTTAAATCAACTTTGCATGGATGGGTTAAAATCAACTTTGCATGGATGGGCTTAACTCAACTGTGCATGGATGGGCTAAAATCCACTTTGCATGGATGGGCTAAAATCAACTTTGCATAGATGGGCTAAAATCAACTTTGCATGGATGGGCTAAAATCAACTTTGCATGGATGGGCTAAAATCAACGTTGCATAGATGGGCTAAAATCAACTTTGCATGGATTGGCTAAAATCAACTTTGCATGGATGGGCTAAAATCAACTTTGCATAGATGGGCTAAAATCAACTTTGCATGGATTGGCTAAAATCAACTTTGCATGGATGGGCTAATATCAACTTTGCATGGATGGGCTAAAATCAACTTTGCATGGATGGGCTAAAATCATAAAATCAATTTTGCATGGATGGGCTAATATCAACTTTGCATGGATGGGCTAAAATCAACTTTGCATGGATGGGCTAAAATCATAAAATCAACTTTGCATGGATTGGCTAAAATCAACTTTGCATGGATTGGCTAAAATCAACTTTGCATGGATGGGCTATAAAATCCACTTGCATGGGGGGGCTAATGTGTATTTGTAGATGAGTAAGAGTCTGTAAATCACAGGCGAACTTGTAGCAGCAGTTTAGATTGGGTCATTGTTATTACTGTTGACATAGAGGGGCTTAATGCGGGGTATCCACGCGTGGTTGCAGTCACTGTAGACACAATGGGTTAGGTTGGTCATGAGCGTGCAACAGCAAGGCAGCGAAGTTTATAACTGTTTGGCCGGACAGTGTGAGTGCAAGATGAGCAAGCTTACTTGCAATGCACTCGGCAGGGCACAGAAGCTGGACACAGCGTGGGATATCTAATGCAAGTGCCCAGTGTTTACACTCTATATGGCGTTATTGTAGGTAGGCATAAGACTCTGGGAGAGTCATGTTGTTCTACGTAGGGGTAATAGCAGTTCTTAGCAGCTGTTCGTTGGGCGGCAGCAATGCTGATCGTGATGTCTGGCCCACTGGCCAGCCGGCTCCAGACAGGCTCAAGACAGGGATGTGTGCCTTAGTGAGTGCCTTCGTGTGGGCCGGCTTGAGCCTGCCGGCTCACGATAGGCTACAGATGAGGGGCTGTTGGCCAATGGTGACGGCCGATGGGGCAGGGGGCCTGCCTCAGATCCTGGAAGGCAAAGCAGCATCCCAGGCGGCCATCTTGAAATATGTTTCTCCTCGTGGCATCTAATGGCGATTCTAAGATGCGGGTAATCTGCAGACTTTAGCTGTAATCTAGCAGAAGTGAGGGGCTATTCATAGGGTCAGAATAGATAATGAGCAATTCCAGTGATAATACGAGAAAATATCGGCGTCGAGCGGCGGACTTCTAACGAGCTGCAGGAATTCGGCGGGCAACATGCTGAGTCGCGGTACTCATCTGGGGGCACCTCCGTACGGTCACTGCTCCTGCAGTGGGTGGTAGGAGCTCCAGCTCCTCCTGGGGATCAGGCAGCACTAACATGTTTTGTAGAGTGCTACATGGCAACTTGCATCCACGTAAAAGCACTTGTCTACATTAAAGTAGCCAGTGCCCAGCACAACGTTGAGGTTTTGATTGTCTGATCGCTTGAAGGGTTATTTTGTCTGGTGCTGAAAGAATGAGTGTTATCCGACTAATGGGATCCAGTCACCCATCCTAGGGACAGTAGGATGGTCAAGCCAGTCCCATTCAGGTGTGTTAGTTGACAAATGCTGTTGATCACGCAGCCTGCGAAAGTGGGATAACTTAGACAAAGGGGGGTTGCCAGTCTAATGTCACAAAGTGCACAAACGTGACTATGTTTCCCAACATGTGTTAATTAGACTTTTCTTTAAAGAGAACACATCAAAGTTGTGCCCGCAGGGCAAATAAGGTGCACAGAACAATGCAAAAGTGATCCGAAACGTTTTGCATAAAACATACATCATTGTGTATCATGAAGGCTCGAGAAATGCCCACAGCAAACATGTTTTCACTTCTTGTTGGGGCTAGGTGGTGGTCTTTCGCCAGCGGTTTTACCAAACAAAAACAAATATGGGCATAGGAGCTCAGTGTCCCAAATAAAGCATGAAGAATCACAATAGAACAATAGAACATGTCTATAACGATTTGACGTTTCATTCTGTAATGTAAGGGATCAAGAGTAAGTCTCGGACACAGTGGCATTATGGTGATTGTAAATACTTTAATTGATCAAAATATAGAGAGGGTTGGGGAAATCCTACCTATTCCTAACTCTAGGAGGGGGTTCCCTGCCTCAACAAAACGAAGGAATGTCTGTGTCAGAATGTCCAAAACAACACATTTTCCGCCCTTTGTCAAAAATCCTAACCTGACCCGCACACACTAAACTCAACATAGCATGAAGGGGAAAAGGAACAAGTTACTTACCTGCTTGGCTGACCCTGGACTCCTCCCTGGAGTCCCGATCGCCGCAGTAGAATCTCGTGAAGGTGTGCGTCGACCTCCACGTAGCCGCCCTGCAGATGTCCAGCAGGGGCACACCAGACAGGAACGCTGTGGTAGCAGCGATCGCTCTGGTCGTATGGGCTCTCGGACGGCCGGGCAACGGTCGGTTTGCCAACCGGTGACAGTGCATTATGCAGCCGGAGAGCCATCTGGAAATGGAAGCCTTCGAGAGAACCTTCCCCTGGTTCACAGTTCCAAAATTCACAAACAGTTGTGATGTCTTCCTGAAACACTTCGTGCGGTCCACGTAGAACTTCAGCGCTCTAGCCACATCTAGCCAGTGCAAAGTCCTCTCAGCCGGCGACGAAGGCGACGGGAAGAACACTGGTAACACCAAGGGCTCGTTAAGGTGGAAGTCCGACGGCACCTTGGGCATGAAGGAGGGGTGCGTCCTCAGCACTACCCTCGTGTCATGGAAAGTCAAATATGGTGCTTTACAGGATAGGGCCTGGATCTCTCCCACTCGACGTGCGGAGGTGATGGCCACCAGGAATGCCGTTTTCCACGACACAAACTTCAGGGGTGCGGAATGCATCGGCTCGAATGGGGGCCCCATGAGCCTGGTCAGCACCACGTTAAGTTCCCACGCCGGGGCAGGGGCCTTCACCGGCGGGAACGACCGGAACAGTCCTTTCATAAATTCCTTCACCAGTCGGTGGGACCACAGGGACGTCCGTCCTGCGGTTCTGGTGTATCGGGGAATCGCCGCCAGATGAATCTTAATGGAGGCGTGAGCCAGTCCAGCCTTTGCCAGTGATAGCAGGTACGGCAGCACTTGAGGGGCCGTAATCTGTAGAGGGTTGATCTTCTGTGCTCGGCACGAGACAGAGAACCTCTTCCACTTGTGTCGATAGCACTTGAGAGTTGAGGACACCCTGGCCTTTGCAAGAACTTCTCTGCAGTCGGCCGGCATATCGTACCCTCCAAACTCTAGCGCTGCAGGAGCCAGGCCTGCAAGTTCAGCGACATAGGGTCGTGGTGAAGGATGGCGCCTTCTTCTCTGGAGAGAAGATCCACGTCCGCTGAGAACTTGATGGATGGGGACATTGACAAGTCCAGAAGGTCCGGGAACCAGATCTGTCTCGGCCACGCCGGTGCGACGAGGATCATCCTGCACCAGGACCTCTTGAGCTGGTTGATGATTCGGAGCAGCAACGGCAACGGAGGGAACGCATACAGGAATAGTCCGTCCCAGGGGAACGAGAACGCATCGCCCATGCTTCTCGGCTGGGGAAACCTGCTGGCGAACCTCTGGCACTTTGAGTTCGCCGCTGTTGCGAACAGGTCGACCTGGGGTTTGCCCCATCGTCGGAAGAGCCGATCCACTTGATCCTGGCGCAGTTCCCACTCGTGGCACGAGCGCAGCTCCCTGCTGAGTGAGTCGGCGATGGTGTTTTTTATTCCTGCCAAGTGGAAGGGAACCAGGAACATCCCCTGGGCGACGGCCCAGTGCCACAGATCCTGGGCCTCCTTGGATAGGGCTGGGGATCTGGTGTCTCCCTGTTTTCGGATGTAGAACATGGTGGTAGTGTTGTCCGTGAAGATCCTCACCACCTTGCCCTTGAGGGACGGGAGGAACGACTTGAGAGCCCAGAACACTGCCCGGAGCTCCAGGATGTTGATGTGGAGCGATTTCTCCTCTGGAAGCCAAAGACCTCTTGCATGGAGATCTCCAGAGTGGGCTCCCCATCCTTCCAGGGAGGCGTCCGTCATCACCGTCACCTGGTAAGCCGGAGTCTGGAAGTCCGTGCCCGTCGTGAGGTGAGCCCTGGAGCCCCACCACTAAATAGCACGACGGAACTCTGCACTGAGGGAGATCCTGTCCTCGAAGTTGCCCATCGCTTGGATCCAGCGGGCGTCGAGGAATTCCTGAAGCAGACGCACCCGTAGTCTGCAAAGGCGCACCAGGTAGATGCACAAGGACATCATCCCTAGGAGGGACTTGATGGCCCTCACCCTGGCCACGTCCGTGGCTAGCAGGCGCTGCACCTTCCCCAAGATGGCCTTCGTCCTTTCCTCCGATGGAACCGCCAGCCGCTTCACTGTATCGAGCTTCGCTCCCAGAAACAGTGCCACCTGCGAGGGGACCAGGTGGGACTTGGGGTAGTTGATGGCGAATCCCAGTTCTGTGAGTAGACCTACGGTCCTCGCCGTGTGCTGGAAGGCGAGTTCTCTTGTCCTTGCGCGGATGAGCCAGTCGTCCAAGTAGGGGTAGACGTGTATCCCCTCCAGGCGCAGCCGCGCTGCCACTGGTGCCAGGCACTTGGTAAAGACCCTGGGCGCCGACTTCAATCCGAATGGTAGCGCTCTGGATTGGTAGTGCCGTCCCTGGACTACAAATCTGAGGAACTTTCGGTGTGCTTTGAGGATGGGGATGTGGAAATAAGCATCCTCCAGGTCCAACGACGACAGGAAGTTGCCTTCTTCCAGCTGTTCCAACACGTGTTGGAGAGTGACCATCCTGAACTTCCGTGACCTGATATATTTGTTTAGACGACGAAGGTCTAGTATGGGGCGCCAGCCGCCCGTCTTTTTCCTGACGAGGAAGTACCTTGAGTAAACTCCGGAGCCCCGAAGCCTCTTTGGGACGAGCTCGATGGCGCCCTTTCTGAGCATTGCCCTTACCTCCAGCAGCAGCTGGGGAACGTGGTTTTCCTTCCTGGCCACGGGTGGAAAATGAGGGCACTTCTTTTGGAATTCGAGAGAGTGTCCTCGGGCCAGGGTATCCAGCACCCAACGGTCAGTGGAGATGGACTCCCACACGCCGACAAACTTCGTCAGCCGGCCTCCCACCGGGGTGCTTCGGTGGGGGCCCGACGCTACGGCCGGTTCAATCTTGTTTGGTAGTGGCCTTGCTGCCTTGGGCTCCTTGACGACGGCGGCGGGAGCCTCCTTGCTTGCCGCGACCTCTGTAGGCCTCTTGGGAAGAGGAGCGAGCCGCCTGGCGATAGGTCGAGGAGCCACCGCTGGATCCCTTGGAGGCCTGTCTGCCTCCGGAGCTCCGAAAGGGCCGACGCTGCTGCAGAGCTCCCAGTGCTCGGGCCGTTTCCGTGTCCGTCTTGATGGCCTGAAGAGACTCATCCACTGTCTTCCCAAATAGGTTGTTGCCGTCGAACGGCATGTCCATCACCCTGGTCTGGACGTCCTGACGGAAGTCAATCGCTCTAAGCCATCCGCGTCGTCGCAGGCAAACCCCGTTGCCCATTTGGCGAAATCCGGTATCGGCAATGTCCGTTGCCACCGTAATGGCGTGGTCCGACGCCACCTCGCCCTCCTGCAGAATCTCTAGGGCCTCCGCCCTCTTGTCATCTGGTAGGAAGTACAGTAGTGGGCCCAGTTTGAACCAAAGTTCCCGGTCGTAACGGGCCACAATAGCCAAGGCGTTGGCCGCCTTAATCGTCGTCGCCGCCGACGAAATGACCCGTCGTCCCATGGTGTCTAATTTCTTTCCCTCGCCGTCCGGCGGGTAAGGGGATGCTGAAGCTGCAGCTCCTCCCGCCGCCTTCTTCTTGGCCGCTGCCGAGACCACCGAGTCTGGCGTCGGCTGGGCCCTAAGGCACAAGGGGGCGGTGTCGGGGACCCGGTACTTCTTCTCGTACCGGTCCCTTTTTGCGGGCGTCGTGAAAGGATTCTTCAGGACGGCAAGTCCCTCGTCCCAAATGTCGTCAATTAACGGTACCGCGAGGACCGTTTTCCTCTTTGCTTCCCGACGTTGGTAGAGGAAGCCTTCCTTCTTCTCTTCCTCCGGGCAGAGCTGAAACAGCTCAGATGCCCTGGCGATCAAGGCATGGAAGGAGCCAATTTCATCAGGGGGGAGAAGCTCTTGGGGTGGGCGACGGTAGGTCTGTTCCGTCGTCGCCCCCGTCGTCATCCGTCCCCGTCGTCGTATCGTCTCCAGGGACCGGCGAGGAGGAAGAGGGCTCCGCAGGCCTTTGGGGCACAAAGGGCGGGGCGGGGTGGATCTTCCTCCGCTTGTTCGGGGGGCTTCCCGACGGGCCTGGTTCTGGATCTTCCGTCGGGGTCCGTGGCAATCTCGTCCTTATCTCTGTACATAAGTCCTGGATCACCAGCAAAATGGCCGCTGAGCTATCCTGGGGCTCGGGCACTGGCTGCGATGGTAGAACGGGCTGTTCGCCGTCGTCCTCGTCGTCTTCTTCGATTACCTCCTGGGGGGCCACCCCGTAGGTTTGAACTTTCTGGAACTTCTCGTTGAGGTCCCTGAAGGTTTCTACCAGTTCCTCCTCAGAGGCTGATTCTGAGCTCGTGGCGGCCATCGTGCCCCCCCCCTTTTTTCCACCGGGGCCTTCACGGGGGTCTTGTCGATGGGCTGGAAAGAAGCCTCCCTCCGTGGCGGCAGGGAGATTCTGGGCCCAGAGGTCGCCTCCACAGGCGGAGCCTCAGCTGGCTGCGCCAGGGCTGCTGCGATTCCCTCAATAGAGGCCTTCGCCGGGTGAAGCACGGCCTTGACCACCACAGGTGCGTCCTGGGCCTTCACCTTGGGGGGAGGGTCAGCACCTCGCTCCACCTCCGTCGAGATCGACCGGGGCTTCTCCCAAAGCTTACCCGGGTTCTCAGACTTCCTCTTCCCCGAACCAGAGCGTTGGCTCGTGGTTGATGGTACCGGGGAAGGTGCGCCCTGCCTGGCAACCGCAGAGCCCGACCTTTCGGCGCTCCCGGAGCCCGCGGACTCGCAGTGCTTTGCCTTCTGTTGGACCCCGTCGCCGGGGCGCCCTCACAGGACTTAGAAGCCCGCTCAGACCTTTTCTTCTTCTCACCCGCTGTGCCCTTCTCCAACCAGCTGGCGAGGCGGGACCGGCGGTCCTTCACGGTCCGTTCCGAGAGGTTCTTGCAGAACGCGCAGTCCTTCTCCACGTGAGTCTTATCCTCGTGGAGACAGTAGAGGCATCTCGAATGTTCGACTTCCTTGTAAACGTTCTGTAACCCGCATCCAGGGCAGATCCTGAAAAGCTTGGGTCCGGGCGACGAGGCCTTGTCCTGGGCCATGTCCATGTAGGCCGCGAGTCTTCTGGAAGCCTCCAGGAAGCGTACTCGACGAAAACTTCACCCTTGAGGGCGTAGAAGAATTCCGAAACGGGTCCCCGTTATCGGAAGTAGGAACGGTGGAGCTTGAGGCTCGATTAACCGAAAAAGAGAAAAAATCTCCTGAAAAAAACGCGAAACACGCAGTAAAAGCTCAAGAGCTAACACGAGGACTCCCAACACTTGAACGTGCGGTAAAAATCTGAGGATGGCTGCCAGAGGCGGGGCTTAGGGAGAGGGCAGTCATTGGCTGTGGGCATTATGACCCAGAGATCAGTGATTGGTTACTACTAGGAAAGACAGATCAGAAACGAAACTGATACTGATTTTTTTCTGTACCGAGGATTCCCAGCCTGACAACGGGGAATATTCATGAGCATGTGAATCCATGCCAGACCCCATGCTGGAGAATGTCTTTTAGCTGATTACCTGAAGCTCCTTTCCAAAGTTCCAACTTAAAGTTCCAAAGTGTAAAAGAAACCAACAAAGTTCTAACGGCTAAAGGGGTTCTTCCCTTCCCCTAGATTTCTCTATGTTTTCAATGTTCTTCACTTTCACATTACTATACAACACAATCTCAAGGCAGATGACTCATTGAGTTTCCTCCGGTTTACACAGTTCATCAACTCAAGATATACAATTTCTCTCTACATCTCATTTTTGGTTACACCATTCCACAATCTAAAGGGGTATGACTCTCTTCCCATGTCATGTTCACAGTTCCACAATTCACAGGTTCAAGGAGTATGCATCTGCCCCTGAGCTTTCGTAGGTTTTCCACAGTTCACAGATTTCACAGTTCCGCAATTCACAGCTACCAGGTTTTTTTTAAAAAAAATATTTTTTATTATATTTTCAAAACCAAACAAAACACACATTACAACTGTTTCAATACGGAAAGAAAACATCATTAGACCATCACATTTCCATTAGAACTCCCCAACTCCCCCCCCCCTGAACTAGAGCCAGTTCTCACATGTCGTCTACTGGAGCATTATCGGGTAGCACAATACTTAAGCGGTCATCATCCGAGTCCTCTGTTCCGTTGTTACCCTGGTGAGGATTTGCCATAGAGGCCACCAATTGCCGCCAGGCCAGCAGGGGCCATACTTCCTCTTCGCCCCCCCTAGTGACCGCTTCAAACCAGACCACAGATTCAGCTTCCGCCCATTTTAAGAGGTCCGCCCACCATAGCTCCACCCTAGGTCTGTGGGCCGCCTTCCAGCCCATGGCAATCCTGCGCTTGGCCAAAACATAAGCCAAGTCCTTCATCTTGCTTATGTGTTTTGAATGTCGGGGTCTAGGAAAAAGCCCAAGCATGCATAACCAGGTCGATTGCACGTCCAACATCACTCCCCCACCAGCCAGTTTCGTTTTAACCTCATCCCAAAACCTGTGCACTTCCGGGCAAGCCCAAAACATGTGTAGCAGCCCCGCATTCACCTCCCCACACCTGGGACATTGCTGCGTAGCCGGTCCCCCAAACTTTGCAATTTTCCCGGGAGTCAGATAAGCCCTATGGGTAACGTACAATTGAAGTTGTTGGAATCTCGCGTTCCGGGACACCTTTTTATGGTATCTCTGGGCCCACTCCCATTGCCCGTCTGTCATGGGTCCTCCCACCTCCTCTTCCCAATCTTGTCTCAATTGGAGCAATTCCTTCCCAGCCCTTACTCGCAGGAGCTTGTATATCCTCGATATTTCGTGCCCGCCCTCCGATACATCATACATAGTTTCCAGGGAGGCATCAGGATCCTCTGCAAGCACTGTCTCAGGCCATCTTTCTCTAGTCTTTTTCACAAGCCTAGCGTAAGTTATATATTGGCCACCATGCACCCCCGTCTCTTCCTGCAACTTCTGAAAGTCCAATGCCTCCCCTTCCTGCCAAATGTCTCTGAGGGTGGCCAGGCCAACCTGTTCCCAGTATCTACGGACCGATTCAAGTAGCTGAGAGTCGCTCCCGCACAGTGCCACCAGTGGGGCCTGCTGGGAGCACGGCTCCGAATCCCCCATCATCCTCCATGTCCTTTGCCAGATCTCCCAGCCCAGCCTCAGCATCCACCCCCTGCCCACCAGCTTGTCCCTACGCAACCACACCACTTCCTTCAAAAAGTATGGGGCTGAGTCCCCACGCAGAAGCCTAGCCTCTGCCGAGTCTTCGGCCGAAAGCCACCTGGCCACATACAGCAGCTGCCCCGTCAGGTAATAGAGTTCAATATTTGGCAGGCCTATACCCCCCATGTCACACGGGTTCTGGAGCTTCCACAGAGCCACCCTGTTCCTGGAGTTACCCCATACGAAACCCCTACACACGCTATGAAGTTTCACAAATAGGCTCCTGGGTATCAAAAACGGGACATTCACGAAAAAGTGCAAGAGTCTAGGCAGGACCACCATCTTGAGCAAGGCCGCTCTCCCCATCATAGTCAGGGGCAATCTAGCCCAAAACACCATGCTGTTCTTGATCCCCTGTATCGCTTTTTCCGTGTTATGTTTGTGTTCCGCCTCGATCCTGTGGTAAATATTTACTCCCAAATACCTAAATGTCTCAATCTGCCACGGTATTGGCAGGATAGGCAGCCTCTGTAACGGGACATTCCTATATCCGCCCAAAGGAAACAGACTAGACTTTCTAGGGGTCACGGATATGCCCGAAAGGGTGGTGTACCGTTCCATTACCTCCAACACATACTGCAGATTTTCTTCCGGATAACGTAAATAAAGAAGCATGTCATCCGCATATAGTGATATCAGGTGCCTACCACTTACAGTACTTATGCCCACCTCCCCATATTGTTGTCGCAGGCATATTGCCAACGGCTCTAATGCCAGTATACATAGCATGGGTGACCAGGGGCATCCTTGTCTGGTCCCCCTGCTAAGTTGCCAGGTGTCTGAGACTGTGGACCCTGTTTCGACTCTCGCCATCGGGGTGCTTTAGAACAACTGGACCCACCTGAGGTATCCAGGTCCCATTCCGTATCCCCTCAGGACCACTTTCAGCCAGGGCCATCTTACCGAGTCGAAGGCTTTGACCGCGTCTAACAACACTATGGCCAACTCGCCCGTATCCTCCTCAGTTTGGTCAATGATATGGTGTAGCCTCCTATGGTTATCGGTGATGTTCCTGCCTGGAACATATCCCGTCTGATCTGGGTGTATCAACTTCCCAATCACCTTCTTCAGCCTATTAGCCAGCACTGCTGTAAGTATTTTGCTGTCCTGGTTGAGCATGGACAAAGGTCTGTAAGACCCACACTCCACGGCTGGCTTACCTGGTTTCAAGAGTGGGATGATCACAGCCTCGCCGAGGGACAATGGGAGTTCCCCCTGCTCATAGGCCTCATTGAAAGTGGCAAGCAGTGGCTGGAGTAGCTCCTGCTTATATGTTTTATAAAACTCACTAGGCAACCCATCCGAACCAGGTACCTTGCATGTGGGCAGATTCTGAATCACCACCTCCAGCTCATCCGAGGTGATAGGTGCGTCTAACTCCGCGCGTTCTACGTCATCCAGGGTGGGCAACTCTATGTCCTCCAATGTGTCCAGTATGTCTTGACACATATCCTCCCCCGTGTCCTCGTACAGGTGTCTGTAAAACTTGAGGAACTCCTTGTTTACCCCCTCTTGGGTGTTGCAGATGCAACCTCCCTCATCTCTAATCTCACTGATCACTGAGCAGAGGGTCTCACTCTTATATAGCCAGGCCAACAATCTGCCCGGCTTGTCGCCCCCTGCGTGTATTCTCTCCATGTATTTCCTATAATTGAGTCTGCACAGCCTATCCCAAAGTGCACTCCAGGACAACCGTAGCTCTTTTATCTTGGTTCTGTTATCATGGGCAGTGTTCTCGCAACGTGTGAGATCTTCCAGCTCCCTTTCCGCTTCTTGGAGTTCCTTTTCTATACCCCCCTGGAGCCCTTTAGCTTTGTAAATGGCTACCCCACGCACCACCACCTTGAACGCTTCCCACAGTGTGCCCACAGAACGTACGCTTCCCGTATTTATATCAAAATATTCTTCGATGGCATCCCTCAAACCCTCCCGGAACCCCTCGTCCTGCAGAGCCTCGGTCCTGAGTCTCCATGTTGGGATCCGCGGTCTTGGGGGCTGGTGTCTCCACTCTACTACCAAGGGCGAGTGGTCAGATAATACTCGGGCCTTGTATTCCGCTCCCACTATGTCTCCCACTATCTCGGCCGTTACAAACATATAATCTAGCCTTGTGTGCAAATCATGTGGCGCTGCGTAGTGTGAATATTGCCTATCCATAGGATGCAACCTTCTCCACACATCCTCTAGGCCTAGGTCTTTCAGTAAGGTTCCCAGCGCTTTAGCCGCCGGCGCCGTTTTCCCTGCCCTGTCCATTGACCTGTCCATCCTGTGATTCAGGGTACAATTAAAGTCCCCCCCCCCACACCACCGTACCCCCTGCCAGGGGGCCAAGTTTACTGTAAAGGGTCCTAAAATAAGCCGCTGTGGCGTTATTGGGGGCGTACAAATTTATGATATGCACTTCCCTGTTTTCCAGGAGACCCGTTACCACCACCATTCTACCCTCCGGGTCTACCGTAGAGCCAAGCACCCGAAACGGCACATGCGGCGCCACCCAAGTAATAACCCCTCCAGCGTACGCCGAGTACGCAGCACCCACAACATTGCCCTTCCATTTCCTCCTAACCACCTCCAGCTTCTCCCTGGTGAGGTGGGTCTCCTGCAGCAGGGCTATGTCTATACGCATCCTCTTTAAGTACAGCATCACTTTATTTCGTTTCAGGTAGCTGTTAAGGCCCCGTACATTCCAGGTCACAACTTTGAGATTACCCAATGCCATCTGTTCGGACTATCCCCATCCTAACCCTTCCCTTAATGCTCCCCTTGCTAGTTCGTTTTCCGGCTCTCTCCCTACTATTTACAAACAAAACCCCTCTTCCCCATCCCCCAAATCCACACCACAGCACACAACTCCCCCACTCCCCCCTCCATACCAACCCCCAACAGTTGCCCAGCTCCATCCCTGGATCTCAGGCCTACCCACGTCTGGACCTGTCTCGTATCCGAGAACAAGGACCCCGCAGGGCGTCACCAATCTAACAGTGACCTAACTAAGTATACTACTATTGGGTTCAGAGGGTGCTTCTCAGGAGCTCCCAGTCATCTATTTAGGAGAAGTGCGTCCAACGTGACCCGCCGGCAGATACCGTGACTTCCTCCCCACAAGCACAATACCATTCTATATTCCAGTCCCAGTGTCATGACTATGGCACCATGGGTGCCTCCGCAACGTGCTACTTATCTCCAGCCGCTTCCATCTGGACATCCGGTTCCTGAGGTCGACCCTGCATATCCAGCCAATCCATCGCTTCAGTCGGTGTCTCGAAGAAAAGGGATCTGTTCTTGTAAAACGCCTTTAACATGGCAGGGTAGAGCAACATGTAGCGATGGCCTGCTTCTCTAAGCCTCCTTTTCACCGGTCTGAAGTTCATTCGACTATGCTGTACAAGCAGCGTATAGTCTGGATACGCCGTTATTTTCGTGGACCCCCTTTCTATCGTTCCTCCTTTCCGGAAAAATTCGAGAATCTTCTCGCGG
This sequence comes from Ambystoma mexicanum, assembly GCF_040938575.1. Lineage (NCBI taxonomy): Eukaryota > Metazoa > Chordata > Amphibia > Caudata > Ambystomatidae > Ambystoma > Ambystoma mexicanum. Next base: position 91,576,565 of record NC_090937.1, on the reverse strand, counting down.
TCACGATAATTCAAGATCTTCGCGATCAGCGGCCGCGGGAGGGCTCCTGGGGCCGGTCTCCTGTTCAAGGCCCTATGCGCCCTTTCAACCGCGAAACCCTGGGTCAACTCCCCGCCTGTAATCTCCTGCAAAAGCCATGGTTTCAACGTATTCAGTGGGGTTTGGTCCTTCCATCCCTTCCGGTACACCCACTATGCGAATGTTATTGCGTCTGGCGCGCCCCTCTGCTTGCTCTGCTCTGTCCTCCAGATTGCCTACTCGTTGCACGAGGGCATGAAGCTCCTTAGCATGTGCAGCGCACGCCTCCGTGTTCGGGGCCAACTCCTTCTCCAGTTCCCCAATGCGCTCCGCGATCGTTCGTACGTCCTGCCTCAGCAGGTTCACCTCTTCCTGGACCGCTCCGATCTTGAGGTTCAGGCCCTCCTGCAGCTCTTTAATGGCTAGGCCCAACTTCGTTTCCCAGGCTACCTTCAAGTCAGCAATTGCTGCTAGCACCTCCTGGATAGTACCCGGTGGGTCTGCCACCGCCACAGGGGTCTCTTTACTTTTGCCCCCCTCCGCACCCGGGGGCGACTTGGCGTAGGCCTCCATCGTGGGCTGCTTGATCCGGGGTCGCACCACTTTGGAGGACATCCTGCTGCGTCAGTTGGGCAAGACCCTGCCGTGCTTCTCTTCACACCACTGTCCGCGTGGTCACAAACCACCCACTGCTGTCCAAACCTGCGCCTGTCCGCCACACGCGCCCAGAGTGGGCTGTGTCCTCCCACATACTCACGCGCCCTCGGTGTTATGTTACCGGGCTCCGCCGTGCATCATCCATGAACAGCGCTCAAGAGCGCTCACCCATCCCCTTCGTGCCTTCGCTTCGCAGGCACAAGGCCATCCGGTGTATAGGGCGGTCACCAATGTGGCACTCCCGCACCCATATTCAGGGGGCCCCTGTGCGCTTCAGAGGGGGCCCTAGTAGGCATCAAAGGATCAACAAAAAGTCTTAAATCAGCCCGTTCGGCTGATCCGCGCCGACGTTCCAAGGCGCAGGCCTGGCGTGATCAGGCCAATGCACACTCATATGGTGTGCTGTGTCCGTGTTGGACCCTATGGTGTCACAGCATCCACTTCACTCCGCGTCTCCAAAGGGGGGCCCAGCGCACCCTACAGCGCCCACGACTGCCCTCCTCTCAGGCAACCCAGCCCGAGGGTATCCAGAACGCACTGTAGATCAGCCTCAGTCTGTCGGCAGTCTCAATGGGGTTTGTCTCTTCTCAGAGTAGGTTCGCAGTGCCAAGGGGCCTGCAGCAGCAGCCGCTCCCATAATTTCACCGCTCACAGGGTCTGCGGCTACTTTGTTGCCGATGCAACAATCACGCGGCCTTTCCCCTCTGGCGCTGCCACAATGTGTCTTCCTGGGCGCCAGCGGCGTTCCAACGACTCTGCCGCGGGCCCAGTCACGGCTGGCAGTTCGCTCGTCAGGATCCTGTGCCCTTACAGCCCGTGGGTTAAATCCACTTCAGGTTCGTGCGTCCTGCGTCGTGCGCTCTCCCAGCGCTCTCTCTCGGCTTCCCAGTCCACCCGCGGGCGATAATCGCAGAGTTCACCGCAGGGGCCTTGCCAGTCCTAGACGGACGATTGCAGCGGCGCTCTTGCGATCTCTGCCATCTCCTTTGTTACAGCCGCCATTTTGTCCTTGTCCCCGATCCGGGACCCACGGCAGACACATAGGGATAGTTCGGGATCCGAGCCTTCTACACCCACCAGACTTTCAACGGGTGTCGCCTCCATGTTCACACGCATGGATGTAATTTTCCAGCGCCAGCTGGTCACCGCACGCGCACCGCTCCCACAGGATCATCTCAGGGTCAACGGAGCTCCACACGAACACGACCCTCTACATGGCGGTCCAAGCCACGCCCCACAGCTACCAGGGTTATGCTTCTTCATCTGAACTTTCTTAGCTTATCCACAGTTTACAGGTTTCATTCACAGTCTCACAATTCACAGTCTCAAGGGGTATGCTTCTTCCCGTGAGCTTTCTTGACTTTACCACAGTTCACAGACTTCACCTGCAAAAGGGTAGGGAGACTCCCTTCCCCTAGATTCACGCATTTGGGGAACTGCTTTACCCCTTTTCCAAGTTCAGCCATCTTGATTGGTTGTGGGTCCCAGACTTGCTGTATGCATGGTTTACTTTCTTGCCAGGACTTTCTTGCTTGGTCAATTGGGTGCAAATCCCGGACTGGCTGTATGCCTGGTTTACTCTCCTGCCAGGACAATATTCTTGATTTTATCTTTGCCTCCCCAGCGTCTCAATCTGTCTTCCCTGCGCTTCCATTAATTGGTCGGACCATATGATGATGCCCTTTTCAAAGAGGCTTGAGATTTCTACTCCTCCTCGTGTCCGACAGTTCACTATGAAACGCTGTTGGCGCTCTGTCTCTTCTCAGGATCTCGGCCACCAGATTGTTAATGGTTGTGCCAATACCACTGACTGCACACTGACGACTTTGTCTCAGACATTTAAGTCGGTGGCCGATACCCTTGCCCCTCCTAAGTGCTGTCTTGTGAAGAATCACCGATCGGAACCCTGGTTTACGGATGAACTTAAAGATCATAAACTTTGCCGTAGACAGACTGAAAGAAAATAGAGAATTGGCTATTTATTATCTGACAGAGTCCTTTATCGTGTTGCCACTGCTAAATATCAAAGAGCTATTTACAGCGGCTAAACAACTATTCTTCAGCGACAAGATTGAGCAGGCCATTAATCAACCCAAAGCCTTATTTGAGGCAGTTAAATCTTTGACTGTAAAATCCAAATCTCAGTCAATCACTCCTCCCTCACAGGAGTTCTGTTATTCCTTGTATCTATATTTTGATAAGATAGCTGCCATTGGTAGTGCTATTGCTAGGATATGTCTTCAGTCTGTCCAGCCCAGGACACTGCCCTGTCTGTCATAAAGCCTAAGCATCGGGGAAAGCAAACTGTGGCAAGCACCGTACTACGGGCTTACTCATCCAGCAGATGCCACCTTTGTCCCTCCTGCAGGTGCATCAGTTGGGGAAGGATGGCATCTGCTGGGAAGAAACCTGCAATCAGGCTGAGAAGGGGACGAAACTGCAAGTCCCAGCAGCCCTAGCGCTTCCGCGGGAAGAACAGGCACACAGAGCCTACAAACTTGCTGGGCAACGTCCAGACCAAAGCCCAAGCGTGTGCGCATGCGCGAACACAGAGCGCTTGTTCGCGCTCAGATTTTCCTTCGGGCGGACGCATCCTTGGAAGCTACGGTTTGGCTAATTCCATTGCTGGGCCAACCCTCGCCAGAAAACAGATCCTTCAGGCCCGCGGCCTTAAAGATAAGTTCATTGTTCTTACTTTGGCTATGAACTGAGCGAAGCATGCTCCCTTTACCAACAGCATGACCGCAGCATGGGGGTAAGGCAAGGGAGGGCACCCGGTCTCAGAAGCGCACCGGAGCATTAACCCGCACGGGGGAAGCCCAGCTAATAGCGCATGGAAGGAGAAAACCCACCACATGCAACGAATTTGACCATAATGCCTGTGGCTTTTGAAATATCTGCGTGCTACGCTGTAGACACGCATTAACTATTTCTCCTCCTGACAGACGCAGCTCGCAGGCTTCAGGAGACCGCAGGAGGCAGGGACAGAGTACAGAACTCCACGGACAGCAGCCCAAAGCTAAGTGCTGATTTGTTTTCTTTCTTTTGGGGAAAAAGCACTCATGTACAGACTACATTAAGGGGTAAAACAAGGGGGGGTCTGGGAATCTCTCTACCAGCACGAACACAGCCCAATGACCTTTTCTTGGGTGAATAACCCCTGGGAGAGACTCTACCAAGTCTTTAGCTCACTGTGCCTTTCACAGAGAAGAAATGTCCCCGCATATCAGCCTTTGTTCTGCCCAGGGGCAGTCCATCGCCGAAATGCTAGGCAATTCTCCTCTGAACAAGAGTACCATTAGTAACCCCATACACGTGTTTCAGCCTTGTTGGGCATCATCAGTGAGGTGAAACTGTTGCCTCTCTAAGAACAGTGAGCAAGGGGTCCACGTCTGGATCGCCCTGTTAAACTAGGGTGAAACCCAAAGTTAATTAATGCAAAACAAGGGGGGTCTGGGAATCTCTCTACCAGCACGAACACAGCCCAATGACCTGTTCTTGGGTGAATAACCCCTGGGAGAGACTCTACCAAGTGTTTAGCTCACTGTCCCTTTCACAGAGAAGAAATGTCCCCGCATATCAGCCTTTGTCCAGCCCAGGGGCAGTCCAGCGCCGAAATGCTAGGCAATTCTCCTCTGAACAAGAGTACCATCAGTAACGCCATACACGTGTTTCAGCCTTGTTGGGCATCATCAGTGAGGTGAAACTGTTGCCTCTCTAAGAACAGTGAGCAAGGGGTCCACGTCTGGATCGCCCTGTTAACGTAGGGTGAAACCCAAAGTTAATTAATGCAAAACAAGGGGGGGTCTGGGACCCCTTGCTCACTGTTCTTAGAGAGGCAACAGTGTCACCTCACTGATGATGCCCAACAAGGTGAAACACGTGTATGGGGTTACTGATGGTACTCTTGTTCAGAGGAGAATTGCCTAGCATTTCGGTGCTGGACTGCCCCTGGGCAGGACAAAGGCTGATATGCGGGGACATTTCTTCTCTGTGAAAGGGACAGTGAGCTAAAGACTTGGTAGAGTCTCTCCCAGGGGTTATTCACCCAAGAACAGGTCATTGGGCTGTGTTCGTGCTGGTAGAGAGATTCCCAGACCCCCCTTTGTTTTGCATAAATTAACTTTGGGTTTCACCCTAAGTTAACAGGGCGATCCAGACGTGGACCCCTTGCTCACTGTTCTTAGAGAGGCAACAGTTTCACCTCACTGATGATGCCCAACAAGGCTGAAACACGTGTATGGGGTTACTGATGGTACTCTTGTTCAGAGGAGAATTTCCTAGCATTTCGGCGCTGGACTGCCCCTGGGCAGGACAAAGGCTGATATGCGGGGACATTTCTTCTCTGTGAAAGGGACAGTGAGCTAAACACTTGGTAGAGTCTCTCCCAGGGGTTATTCACCCAAGAACAGGTCATTGGGCCGTGTTCATGCTGGTAGAGAGATTCCCAGACCCCCCTTTGTTTTGCATAAATTAACTTTGGGTTTCACCCTAAGTTAACAGGGCGATCCAGACGTGGACCCCTTGCTCACTGTTCTTAGAGAGGCAACAGTTTCACCTCACTGATGATGCCCAACAAGGCTGAAACACGTGTATGGGGTTACTGATGGTACTCTTGTTCAGAGGAGAATTGCCTAGCATTTCGGCGCTGGACTGCCCCTGGGCAGGACAAAGGCTGATATGCGGGGACATTTCTTCTCTGTGAAAGGGACAGTGAGCTAAAGACTTGGTAGAGTCTCTCCCAGGGGTTATTCACCCAAGAACAGGTCATTGGGCTGTGTTCGTGCTGGTAGAGAGATTCCCAGACCCCCCTTTGTTTTACATTAAGGGGTAGACCAGCATTGTTCTGTTGAGGGGTTAGAGGTGTACACAATGTAGCTAGAGAGCCAGCCCTGTTTATTGTACTCACGTGGCACTGTGATAAGGTGCCCAATTAGTGCTCATTCTGGTTCCTGAATCAGTGTGAGGGGACGGAGTGCCTACTGTTCTGTTTAGTTACACACTGGGGGAAAAAAATCAGTACAGAACAACTGAGTGGTGGAACCTCCCAGGTGGTGTGATGATTTAGAGCGCGGGTTCTGTTTATGCTCAACTGCACACTTTGGGGAGAACTCAGTGCTGATCCAACTGAGTGGTAAGCCCAAGGGTGGTTTCTGGGTGTGTATGTGCGCATGTATGAATGTGAAGACACAACGCCAGCTAGAGCCAAGGAGCATGTTTACCCCAACTCCCCCTGCCTTTCCATAACCTCTACGTAACCCTCTTCCCGGTGTTCCTCCAACCGTCTACCCATCCAATCCGTGGACCCTAACCCTCTTTCCCCATGGTGGTTGCGGAGGTCTGTGTGCATTGAGTTCCAGGCACCAAAACCATCAAGGGGAGGTAGGAGTTTGTGCTTCTTCTGCGCTGGACCGGAACCCACGTATCTACAAGTGCCTAGGAAGCACGAATTTGGCCGCCATGGAGGAGATAGCACAGGTTTTGCATGAGCTCAAGGCCGAACTAGCCGCTACACGGCAAGACTATGCAACACTGGCCACCCGTGTACAGGTGCTCACTACACAGGGGGCCCCACGTCCTGATAGGGGCTCAGCCACCCCAACCCCAGTTCAAGTGCAGGTCACCACCAAACCGCCAGTACCCCTAGCTGCACCGGAAAGATATGGGGGGGGGGACCCACAAAAGTACACAATCTTTATTACGCAATGCCAGTTGCACTTCCTAACCAAGCCAAATATCTTCTGGTCAGACCAGGCCCAGACTGCGTTTGTCATCGCCTACCTCACTGGGGACGCAGCGGCCTGGGCTACGCCTTTGGTCCAGAAAGACGATGCAGTGTTATATGACCGGCGGGTCTTCCAAGAAGAGTTTGGTAAGATCTTCAACCGGAAAGCAGCCTCCCTTGTTAAGGACCGCGAGTTGTTGATGTTGGGACAAGGCAGCAAAGATCTAATAACGTATGTGACCTCCTTTAATCGTCTGGTGGTGGTAGCGGATTGGCCACACAAGAAAAGACTGGCCCCCTTCTCTCAAGTACTTAGGGACGATTTAAAGGACCTCATTGTACAAGTGGATCCACAGCCGGACACCTGTACAGCCATGATAGACCTAGCCTTGCGTCTAGACCATTGTCAGGGCAAAAGACGCCAGGATAAGAAAAGGTGGGAAAGCAAACAGATCCCGGCAAGGCTAGACTACCAGAGATCAACCATGGGAAAGAACGAGAAAACTCCGGAGATCGAGCCAATGCAGATAGGTACAGTCCGTGGTCCCATCTCGAAAGAGGAAAGAGAGAAGCAAAGACGAGACAAACTGTGTATGTATTGTGGCAAGTCAGGACATTTTGTGAAGGAATGCGGAGCTAAACCCGAAGGGAACCCGTCGCTGGGAAACGCCAGCGCTCGCCAGGGAGTGGGTTGGACCTGCTGAGCTGCAAGCCAATATAACCCACATCTACAGATCCCACATTACAGTTACAGGCACTCTACGAACACGTCAAAAGGACTTGTCAGTCACGCTCATGGTGGACTCGGGAGCTATGGGAATTTCATACATGCACTGCATGCTCAATCGCAGGGGTTTCCTGTTAAGCCCAAAGGGAGCAAGGAAGCAGTCTGTGCTGTCGACGGATCCCAGCTGAAGTCCGGGCCAGTAACACAGCACACTGAGGAAGTGGTGCTAGACGTCCAAGGGCACAAAGAAATCATCCAGTTCGACGTCATAGCAGCTCCACAGTTCGGGTTCATACTAGGATTACCATGGTTCGCACTTCACAATCCAGCAATAGACTGGGCACGGGGTACGGTCCGGTTTTCTTCGGACTACTGCAGCAATCACTGTTCCAAGGTGTGTCGTGCAGGTACTGGGTGCTACCCAGGTGGAACACACAGAGGAGATGGTGGGCCTCCCGCCCGAATACACGGAATACCAAGACGTTTTTAGCAAGGTGGCGGCAGAGACGTTGCCACCACACAGTTCGTTCGATTGCAGGATAGACCTGGAACCAGGGGAAACGATGCCATGTAGCAGGATCTACGCCTTGACTGAGGCTGAGAACAAACACCTCAAGGAATATATCGACACTAATCTACGGAACGGCTTCATATGCCATTCAACCTCACCCATTTCCTCGCCGTTGTTCTTTGTACAGAAGAAAACAGGTGACCTCAGAACCTGCATCGACTACCGCGCAGTGAACCGCATTACGCTAAAGACCCGCTCTCCCCTCATCCCCGTCCTCCTAGACCAAGTGCGGGGAGCAAATGTCTATACCAAGTTGGACTTGCAAGGGGCATATCACCTGGTGCGGGTGCATGAAGGAGACGAATGGAAGACTGCTTTTAGGACAAAATTTGGACTGTACGAGTATCAGGTCATGCCATTCAGTCTCTGCAACGCACCCGCCGCCTTCTAACATTTCCTAGACGAGGTTCTCTGCAGTCTTCTGGACGTCTTCATCGTCGTGTATATCGACGACATCTTGATATACTCTGATACCAGAGAAGAACACGTACAGCATGTGGAAGCGGTCCTGCAGCGCCTGAGAGAACATCACCTATACGCGAAATTTGAGAAATGCAGTTTCCACTGTACTACGGTGGAGTTCTTAGGCTTCATACTGTCACCTGATGGAGTGAAAATGGACGAACGTAAGGTGCAAGCTATCTTGGACTGGCCGGCTCCCAAGAACATTAAGGAGGTACAATCAGTCCTAGGTTTTGCAAACTTCTATCAGCGCTTCATCCAGGACTTTGCCAAGAAGGTACTCGCCATCACACGACTATTGAGGAAAGGCACGCCGTTCGTCTGGGATGCAGAAGCGGAACGCAGTTTCAACCACTTGAAAGAGGCCTTAACTTCGGCCCCAGTTTTGTTACACCCTGACCCAACGCAGCCGTTCATGGTAGAGACGGACGCCTGTAGTTATGCATTGGGCACAATCTTGTCCCATCGAGATCAGTCGGGCCGTCTACACTCAGTAGCTTACTACTCAAGGAAACTAAACCCAGCAGAGCAAAACTACACGATAGCCGATTGAGAGCTGCTAGCCATCAAGGTGGCGTTTGCCGAATGGAGACATTATCTACTAGGAGCAAGGCACACCATAACGGTTCTCATGGATCACTGTAATCTTCAGTTTCTGAAGTCTGCATGTGCTCTCACCCCATGCCAACTACGATGGGCCATGTATTTTGCAGACTATGATTTTGTGGTTACGTATCAACCAGGACTAGAGAACAAAAAGGTTGACATCCTATCCAGATACCCAGAGGCCCCGACACCCACAACCCCAGATAGGTGGCTAAACCCATAATCCTGCAAGCAAACTTTGTAGGGGGGGACTACAAATGACCTGTTTGAACAAATAGGGAAGGGAGTGTCAGCACAGGAGCTGCTCCAATGGGAAGACCCCAAAAAGGAATGTTACTTGCTGGATGGGATACCTTACCAAGGTGAAGTCATGCATCTACCCACCACCGCTCTACAATCACAAGTTCTGAAATGGTGTCATGACTCGCCACTAGCTGGCCATCCCGGCGTTAACAAAACTCAGGAACTGATTCAACGCCATTATTGGTGACCGCGTCTCCATAAAGAGGTCCAAATGTACGTACAGCAATGTGAGGTTTGTGCACGAAACAAAACCGACCACCGAAAACCCATGGGTCTTCTTCAGCCTCTACCTACGCTACCATAGAACACCATCTCATTAGATTTCATAGTTGAACTGCTGTCCGATCAAGGCCATACCGCGATATTGGTGGTAGTGGACTCTCTCTCTAAGCTCGCCCATTTCATTCCCTGCAAGGGAGTACCAACCGCCAGCGGGGTAGTGGATCTTTTTCTACAACATATAGTTTGCTTGCACGGGATACCACGGCATGTAGTTTCCGATCGAGGATCACAATTCACCTCCAGGTTTTGGTGACTATTCTGCGAAAGGTTGGGAATCAAGTCACAGATGTCCAGTAGTTACCATTCTGAAACAGATGGGCAGGCAGAACGTTTGAATCAGACACTGGAACAGTACCTACGATGCTATTTGCACAGCGCGCAAGGGGTCTGGGTGGACACTCTTTGGCTAGATGAATTAGCCTACAACTCCCAGCAGGCCTCCACCGGATACTCTCCATGTTATGTCACGTATGGCTACGATCTGCATGTACAGCCTTCAGTTGTCCAAGTTCTGAACACCTTACCATCAGTACAGGCACGAATGGACCTCTTATCACTAACATGGCCAAAAGCACACCAGAATCTATTTGCAGCCAAAGACTCAGGCAAGAAATATGCAGACTCAAAGCGTCGAGTGGGCCCAGGTTACAAAGTGGGAGACAAGGTGTGGCTGTCAACACAGCATATTAAGCTACCCGGGTCACAAATGTTCAAGCCCCACTTTCTTGGTCCATTTCGCATTGCACAAATTATCAACCCAGTCGCTATGCGACTGCAACTGCCAACCCATATGAAAGTGCCTCCAGTGTTCCATGTTGCCTTCTTAAAGCCTGCAGTCCCACACACACGCATGAAAAGACCCCCTCCTCTTCTGGTAGAAGGGTATCCCGAGTACGAAGTTCGTGCCATCCTCAACTCACGAAAAAGAGCAGGGGTGTTGTATTATATCAATGACTGGGTGGGTTATGGCCCCGAAGAACGCGCCTGGGAACCCGCTATCAATGTGCATGCTCCTCGGCTCTTACGCTTGTTTCACAGTAACCATCAAACCAAACCAGGCCCTTCTGCAGGGAGGGGATGTACTGTCATAAAGCCTAAGCATCGGGGAAAGCAGACTGTGGCAAGCACCATACTGGGGGCTTACTCATCCAGCAGATGCCACCTCTGTCCCTCATGTAGGTGCATTAGGTGGGCAAGGATGGCATCTGCTGGGAAGAAACCTGCAATCAGGCTGAGAAGGGGACGAAACTGCAAGTCCCAGCAGCCCTAGCGCTTCCGTTGGAAGAACAGGCACACAGATCCTATAAACTTGCTGGGCAACGTCCAGACCAACGCCCAAGCGTGTGCGCATGCGCAAACACGGAGCACTTGTTCGCGCTTAGATTTTCCTTCGGGCGGACGCATCCTTGGAAGCTCCGGTTTGGCTGATGCCCTGTGGCCTTAAAGATAAGTTAATTGTTCTTACTTTGGCTATGACCTGAGTAAAGCATGCTCCCTTTACTAACAGCATGACTGCAGCATGGGTATAAGGCACGGGAGGGCACCCGGTCTCAAAAGCGCACCGGAGCATTAACCCACACGGGGGAAGCCCAGCTAATACCGCATGGAAGCAGAAAACCCACCGCATGCAACAAATTTGACCATAATGCCTGTGGCTTTTGAAATATCAGCGTGCTACGATGTAGACATGCATTAACTATTTCTCCTCCTGACAGACGTGGCTCGCAGGCTTCAGGAGACCGCAGGAGGCAGGGACAGAGTACAGAACTCCACGGACAGCAGCCCAAAGCTAAGTGCTGATTTGTTTTCTTTCTTTTGGGGCAAGAGCATGCATGTACAGACTACATTAAGGGGTGGACCAGCATTGTTCTGTTGAGGGGTTAGATGTGTACACAATGTAGCTGGAGAGCCAGCCCTGTTTATTGTACTCACGTGGAACTGTGGTAAGGTGCCCAATTGGTGCTCATTCTGGTTCCTGAATCAGTGTCAGGGGACTGAGTGGCTACTGTTCTGCAGTGCAGAACAACTGAGTGGTGGAACCTCTCAGGTGGTATGATGATTTAGAGCGCTGGTTCTGTTTATGCTCAACCGCACACCTTGGGGAGAACTCAGTGCTGATCCAACTGAGTGGTAAGCCCAAGGGGGGTTTCTGGGTGTGTATGTGCGCATGTATGAATGTGAAGACACAACAAGGAGCGTCAGCACAATGCCAGCAAGAGCCAAGGAGCATGTTTACCCCAACTGCCCCTGCCTATCCATAACCTCTACCTAACCCTTTTCCTGGTGTTCTTCCAACCCTCTACCCATCCAATCCGTGGACCCTAACCTTTTTTCCCCATGGTGGTTGCAGAGGTCTGTGTGCATTGAGTTCCAGGCACCAAAACCGTCAAGGGGTGGTAGGAATTTGTACTGTTTCTGCGCTGGACCGGAATTCGCCACGACAGTGTCTATCTTCTAATTATGACACAGCTATAGCTGACTGGTTCTCTTTTCCGGACTTTACAAACCAGAACATTCTGGCTGCCATTGAATGTCTAAAATCGGCATAGCCTTGTGACCCAATTCCGCCCTCCATTTTGAAAGATGTCTCGGGTACGATTGTCCCCTGGTTAATTAGGGCAGTTAATGATTCATTTTCTTCAGGGGTTATCCCCGAAGGTCTTAAACATGCCCTTATAATTCCCCTGCTGAAAAGTCATCTCTGGACCCGGTGGTCCTTTCTAAATTCTACCCTATTTCTCTGCTTCTGTTTTTAATTAAATTAATTGAATCCCTTGTTTCCCCACTTCTTAGTTCCTTTTTGGAATCTTCAGCTTTCTTTGATTCTTTTCAATCGGGCTTCCGCCAAGGCCGAGGCACTGAATCGGTCTTGGTGTCAGTTGATGATGTGGCGCAGCTAGTGGTCCGGGGGGGGGCCCAGGGGGCTTGGGTGCCCTGATCCTCTTGGATCTCTCGGTGGCATTTGACACTGTGGACCACTCCACCCTGGTCTCCCGTCTCTCTTCCGTGGGTCTCTGGTCAAGTATTGGCCTGGTTCTCCTCTTTCCTGGCGGGATGCTCACAATCTGTGTCCTTGCCACCCTTTCAATCTCAGCCAATCCTTCTGTTGTGTGGAGTCGCTCAGGGCTCCACGCTATCTCCCACCTTGATCAATGTTTACATCCAGCTGCTTCTTGGCATAATCCACGTGCATGACTTCCTGTGTTAGTCCTACGCGGACAATGCACAAATTATTGGGCGACTTGATCTATCTCAGCCGGAGACGGCTGGTCGGTTTAGGAGATGCCTGGAAGCAGTAGGCAATTGGATGGCCAGGAACTGGCTCAAACTGAACGGTGAGAAAACAGGGGTGCCCGTGTTCGGCATTCCAAACCCCTCTATGTTCTGGACTCCGGAGTTCTGTCCTGTCAGTTTGGGCCCTTTTCCTCTGCCTGCCTCGTCGGTGAAAGATCTAGTAATTGAGATCATGGCATCTCTGTCCATGTCCGAACAGGTGTTGTCTACCTGTCAAAAGGGACACTTCAAGCTGAGGACTCTATGGAAGGTCCTTCCTTATATCTCTTCTAAATGTCATGCTCCTCTGGTGTCTTCTTTGGTAATCAGTGGAATTGATTACTGTAATGCGCTGTATTTTGCCCTCCCACAATATCTGCTTTGCCGTCTACAGCTGCTGCTGAATATGGCAGTGGGATCAATGTTCCACCACCCCGTACGGTGCCCATATGACGCTGTTCCTCCGACAGCTCCACTGGCTTCCGGTTGAGCAGTGTGTGAGGTTTAATTCTCTATGCCTGATGCACAGAGCCTTTCACAAAACAGGGGCAGATTTGCCCATATGTTCCCCCAAGATTGCTACGCTCTCAATCCTCTATGACCATTCAACTTCCTAAGATTAGGCTCTCTCGGGTTGGAGCCCGGGCTTTCTCAGTGGTTACGGCACGGGCACGGAACTCCCTTCCACTTTGCCTACATGCCATTGAGGCCTATCTTCCCTTTCGGCACGCTCTGATAACTTTTCCTTTAGTCTGTGCGTACACTTCGGTGAGTATAGCGCCAGATGCCCTCGGGCGATCAATGCGCTTTATAAATATTGTTCAGATAAGATAAGATAAGGACTTTCTTAATTGGCTCAGTATTTCTGTGCGGGTCCCAGTCTCGCACTTCCCATCAGTAATCACCTTCTCTTTTGTAAAGTTCCAAGGTTCTTTAATTATACTTTTCATATATTGCGTCAGCGACCCCTCTTAATTCGACTTACTCTCTTTGCTCAATCGCCCAGGTGTCCCAGCTCCCTTGTTTGGGTTTACCAGGTCTATCAACGGTACACGGCACCCACCCGCCATGAAGTGTCCTGGCATCCCAACCTTGCTCTCTTGGCTTACTGTTTTCTTTTTTTTGTAAATTTGGTTTTATTAGTTTTTACAGATACAAGTCATGCAAAGAAAAGATACATTTTAGTATACAATTAACTATCTCATAATGGAAAAGCAAACCCCTAAAATTCGGCGTATTTAGTGCCTGTCCTGCAAACACTTTCTTCATACATAGGGTTCGTGCACAAACATGAACTTGCCCCCCTCCCCTTTCCTGCCCGGCTCCCCCCTGATCAGAACCTGTATTGCAGGTCGAGCAGCGTTCATCGTGTGGCAAGCAGCGTCCGTGTTAAATGTCGAAATTGCGTTGGTTATGAGAGTGTCAGTTGGAGAGTTCAACTCATACGTTGCCTAGGTCAATTCTTGTACCTCTGTGGTCGTGGTAGGGGCATTGTTATGAGATAAGCCGGTGGGAAGGTATATACTTTTATACTCCATCCAAAAGATTTCAGTCTGAGGTAGTTTTCCATGTAACAACGCTGTTATATGTTCCATTATGCATATATTATTGGAAACATGGATCCATTCATTTTTCGTGGGAGTTGTGGGCGATTTCCACCTCATTACTAGTGTTGCTCTAGCGGCCAATAGTAATTGTGGTGCTAGATCCTTGATCTTGACCCAGTCATCTTCATCTTTCTCAAGACCAAACAATATGAGGTAGGGTGTAGGTGTTCTGTCGATACCATCGACTTCTTTGATCCAGCCCAGGACCTCCGACCAGAACACTTGTATTTTAGGACATCCCCACCACATGTGCCAGTAGTCTGCTCTGTTTTCGAATCCACGCCAGCAATCTGGGCTCGTAGTCTGAAACATTTTAGATAATCTGACTGGATCATATTGCCATCTATGTAATAATTTGATTGCATGGAGTTTGTATTGATTCGAAATGGATATTCTTGTGGCAGCCTGGCATATGGTATCCCATAGGTCTGGGGTGAACTGTTCGGAGAAATCTGTCTCCCATCTGCTTTTCAATGAGTCCGTGTTCGCCCCGGCTTACTGTTTTCTATCGGCTGCTTTGGCGTTCTTTGCGTCTCACCATTCTCGCTGTGGCTTGTTTGCTGGTTGGGATGGCGTCCCGTCTGCTCTCCGGTTCCCGCTTTGCCTCCTTCACCTGACAGCTCCTGCTGTCCATGACACAAGCGCAGTGAACCTTCCGCTTCCAGACTTCCCCGGTCGGCACCTCTAGAAGCTTCTCTGCACAGCAGCCTGGTTTCCTTCGTTGTCTTGACTGACATCAGAAGTGAATCCCTCCTACACTCCAGATTTTGGTGTTTTTTTAAATGTCCCAGTAGCTGTTAACCTTTTCCAATAACTAGAGTGGAGCATTTGCTTTCTAGTTCCAGTGATCTTCATTACTCCAGTCCTCTTCCTCGTCTCAGTGTTATTAAGCAAAGGGGAATGTAAATACAGTTGGTGATTGCTCATGACTGGAGGTTATACACCCAAACTACAGTATGCCATAAAGAAATTGGGAGGCAAGTAGGTGTTACCAGAGGCAAAAGAACCAGGAAAATGCCTACCTTGACCTAGCGAGTCTACTCCCCCTCCCACAGATAGCCAGCCCCAGAGCCAGGGTCAGGAAGTTTCTGCCTTTCTCTGGCAACATGAGGGAAGATTTCCCCCGCTGAAGTAGTGATGATCTCGCTAGATTCATAACCCACCCTTCCCCTAATGTTGCTAGTTTCTTTTACACCTATTGTAAAAATGGGAAAGGTAATCCATATTCCCTTGATATTTTCCTTTCCTGTGTTCTATACTGAAACAATAGGGCTTCAAATCTAGAAACCAGTCCATTACTCGGGCATTGGTATGTTTCCAGAGACTGATCCAGATTAGAGGAGAATGATCCTTAACGTACCAGAATGTTCTCCCTGTAAGGTAATATCATAAATAAAACACAGCCTATTTGATAGCTAATGACTCAAGTTCAATTGTGATGTTGTTTCTCTCCCTAGGAAAGAGTTTTCGGCTGAAGTACAGAATCTGGTGGTTAATGCCATTATATTCATTAGGGGGAGAGAGCTGCCCCTAACCCAACTTGGGATGCATCCATTTGCAAAATGAACTCCTTATTGAAGTTGGCTACTTTCAAGACCGGTTCACTACATAAAATTTGCTTGATGGTGGTAAAGCAAGCTTGGTCTACCTAAGTCCATCTGAACTTTTGGGGCTTGGCATTTTAATGTTTTTCCTTAAGGCAATCCGTTATAGAAGTATTGTTGGGTATAAATCTTCTATAATACCCCATATCCCACTAACCCAAGGAACGCCCTTAGATCCCTCTTTGTTATTGGTGTTGGTGTTTCTTGTACAGATTTAACTTTTTCTGTTTGGGGTTGGACAAGACCATTCCCCACAACAACAAAAAAACAGCTATTTTACTGCCGGTTGAGCAAGATGAAACTTTTTAGGGTTAGCGGTGAGACCTGCCTTCCTTAGGGATTTTGTAATTTGGCAAGGATGATAAATGTGTTAATTCCAGGTCTTACTGTGGATGACTATGACATCAAGATAGGCTCCATAAAAATCAGAGTATGGATGGAGTATTTGATCCATCAGTCACTGGAATGTGGCTGGTGCCACATGGAGCCTAAAGGGAAGTACTTTGAATTGGTACACTCCACATGGGTGGAGAAAGCTGTTTTTTAATTATCCTCTGGGTTCACTGATACCTGCTAATAGCCTTTTGTTAATTCGATGGTGGAAAGGTAAACAGCGGACCTCAATCAATCAATCAAATCATCAATCCTTGGCATGGGATAATTGTCGAACTGTGATATTGTGTTTACCTTTTCGGAAATCTATACAAAATCTCCAGGTGTTATCAGGATTTGCAAAAATCACTATTTGAGAGAACCAGAGACTCAAAGAAGGTTCTATTATATCAGAGGCTAACATTTTCTCCAGCTCCAGTAAGATCACGTTTTTTCGGGTCTCTGGTATTCTATAAGGTTTCAGTTTGACCACCTTCCCTGTGGGAGTATGAATATAATGAAACAAAACCTTTACTCTTCCTGGCTTGTTACTAAAAACATCTGGAAACGGTTCCAGTAGGTCCTGGATGTCCCATTTTTTGGTTTTGCGAAAGATTTGAGGGAATTAAGTTATTCTCACCTGGACCTTCTGTTAAAAGACTAGCCATGATGATAGATGTAGATTGGACCGGGTCTTCCGTCCACTCTCTGAAAAGGTTAACATTATATATTTGGGGTTTAGCCTGTTTATCTGGTTGAGAAACCCAGTAGTTTCAGGGACCTGTCTGCTCTAATATATTGTATGGCCCATGCTATCTAGACAGCATCTTGTTCTCAGAGGTGAATAGTAAAACAAGAACCTAAGTGTGTCCTGTTTATCATGGAGGTTTTTTTGGTGTTCTGGAGCTTTGGTTAGATGGGAATGATCTATAGATCGTACCGTGGTCATATGATCCTACGGACGTTGGATGGTCTTAGATAGTGGTAATAAAGCTTATTTACTCTCTTCCCATGTCACCCTCAAAATGTCCAGCACCTACTAGGGTTCCCTACCTTAAAAGGTTCAAAGGGCGAGAAACCTAGGGAGTATTGGGGGGGTCTTCCAGATGGCGAAGAGGGCCCAGGTAACATTACAACCCAAGTACTCCCATCTGCTTCTCCAATTTCCTAAGAACACTTTGTTTTGTTCTGGCCATAAACCTACTCATGAAAATGGTCCCTTGATACGTAAGGATTTCCTTAGGGAAGTCAACTCAAGAAAAAAAAAGCTATCAGATGTCTTAGTATCTGCTGTGAGGTGCTGTTTCTTAAAGGGAAAGCCTTGGGGTATCTTGTAGCGCAATCTAAAATTACCACAATATACCGATTCCCCAGCCTAGATGGTTCAAGTGGTTCCTCAATATCCATACCAATACGGGAGAAAGGAATGTCAAAATTGGGTAAAGGTTGGAGTGGGGCTGGAGAAGGTGTATCGGCACTGGTCTTCTGACACAAGGCACAGGTAAGATCAAAGTTCTTCATGTCAGCATCCACCCGTCAGATTTGAATGGGTGGTTTCTAGCACCATTCTTTGATGAGTTTTGGGGACTACAATCTAAGATCTGGGCAAGCCCTCTGGACTGGTGTTGCCTCTGTAAAGTAGGCCTTTTCTAATAAAGAAAAATGGTCCCTTTGCCTTTCTCCCCTCTTCCCCTGAAATGCTATGGAGGTAGGCCTCAGCCAATATGGAATCATTGCGATGGGCAAACACTAAGTCTGGAATAATCTCGGGGGCATCAACATGGAGAGTGGGTTTTAAAACCTTGGATGATGGTGCAGCGTCTTCATCTGCCTCCCCAAATCCACTCTCACATCTTTTGATTTTATTAGTTTGGGTAATTTCTACCACTTTAGTGAACAATGCCTTCTCCAAAATACACTTTGCTACTTTCTCTCCCACCTTGATAGTGTAGGGTTTCTTTCCGTTATATTGCAGCAAAATGTGAACGTCACCCCTATAGTTGGGATCCACCACCATAGCCATCCACGCTAATCTGGACATAGAAGTTAACCTTATATGGGTACCTTCAGGGGGTATGAGGACTAGATCTGTGGGAATCAACAATCAGTCTCCTGGTTGTAATACTTCCTCTCAGCTAATAGCCAAGTCAAAGCCAATGGGCTTCTTAGTGGCTATAGACTAGTACCCCACTCACTGAGTTTTACAAATTCAAGGGTCCCCCAGTTTGTATCAGCTAAGCCGGATCTCACCTCTGACACCATATGTAAGGGATCAAGAGTAAGAATCGGACTCAGTGGCATTATGGTGATTGTTAAAGACTTTTATTGATCAAATTAAAGAGAGGGTTGGGGAAATCCTACCGATTCCTAACTCTAGGAGGGGTTTACCTGTCTCAACAAAACTAAGGAACGTCTGTGTCAAAATGTCCAATACAACACATTTTCCGTCCTGTGTCCAAAATCCTAACCTGACCTTCCCACACTAAACTCAATATAACGAGAAGGGGAAAATATCTTTAAGATGAACACCTGCAGTTCCTTTCCAAAGTTCCAACATAAAGTTCCACAGTGTAAAAGAAACAACAACGTTCTACCGGTTAAAGGGGTTCTTCCCTTCCCCTGGATTTCTCTGTTTTCAATGTTCTTCACTTTCACATTACCATACTCCACAATCTCAAGGAGGATGACTTTTCCCCTGTGTTTCCTCCGGTTTACACAGTTCATCAATACAAGATATACAATTTCTCTCTTGATCTCCTTTTGAGTTACACCATTCCACAATCTAAAGAGATATGACCCTTGCCTTGAGATGTTCACCGTTCCACAATTCACAGTTTCCAGGGTTATGATTCTTCTCCTGAACTTTCTTACCTTTTCCACAGTTTACAGGTTTCGCAGTTTCACAATTCACAGGCTCAAGGGGACCGATTCTTCCCCTGAGCTTTCTTGACATTCCCACAGTTTACAGACTTCACAGTTTCACAATTCACAAGCTCAAGCGGTATGTCCCTTTCCCTGAGCTTTCTTGACTTTACCCCAGTTCACAGATTTCACCTGCAAAAGGTGAGGGAAACTCCCTTCCCCTAGATTCCACACATTTGGGGAACTGCTTTACCATTTTTTGCAGGTCCCACACTGGCTGTAAGTCTGGTTTACTCTCCTGCCAGGACTTTCTTGCTTCTTACTTATTTTGTCACTTGGGTGCGGGTCTCAGACTCCATGTATGCATGGTTTTCTCTCCTGCCAGGACTTTCTAGATAGGTTCTGTATTTGGGTGCGGGTCTCAGACTTGCACTTCTCATCAGTAGTGACCTTCTCTTTTATATAGTTCCTAGATTCTTTAAACATACTTTTCATATATTGGGTCAGCGACCCCTCTCCATTTGTCTTATTCTCTTTGCGCAATCGCCCGGGTGGCCCAGCTCCCTTGTTTGGGTTCACCAGGTTCATCAATGGTATGCGGCACCCGCCATGAAGAGCCCCGGTGTCCCAACCTCGCTCACTGGTTTCCGTTGGCTGCTTCAGGATCCTTTGTGTCTCACCGTTCTCACTGCAGCTTACTTGCTGGCTGGGAGGGTGTCCCGTCTGCTCTCCGGTTCCCGCTTTGCCACCTTCTTCACCTGACAGCTTCTGTTGTCCATGGCGCAAGCGCAGCATACCTTCCACTTCCAGACTTACCCGGACGGCACCTCCAGCAGCTTCTCCGCTCCGCACTGCAGCCTGTTCTCATTCAGTATCCCGACCGAAACCGGGAGAAGTGAGTCTCTCCATCTCTACAGGTGTGGTGTTTTTAAATGTCCTGGCACCTGTTAACCTTTTCCAACAACTAGAGCGCAGTGTTTGCTTTCTAATTCTAGTGATCTTCATTACTCCAGTCCTCTTCCTCGTTTCAGTCTTATCAAGCAAAGGGGAATCTAAATACAGTTGGTGATTGGTCATGACTGGAGTTTCTACACCCATACCACAGTATGCCATACAGACATGGGGAGGCAGTTATGTGTTACCAGAAGCTAAAGAAGCAGGGAAATGCTTGTCTTGAACTAACAAGTCTACTCCGCCTCCCTGCGGGTTGTCTTCCCTCATGTGGTGAATCCCACAGATACCCATCCCAGGGTCAGTGTCTGATAGCTTCTGCCTTTACCTGGCCACATGAGGGTAGATTTCCCCTGGTGAAGTAGTGATGACCTTACAAGATTCATCACAGTAAGTAAAATCCCTAGTGTTCGTAGCCTCCTTGGCAATGTTACTGTGATGGCAGAGATGTCTCCTTCTCAAAGACCAGAAACTGCGCTGGAACCTGGTAGTTGCTTCTGTGGTTGGTGTCACACTGAAGCTGGTCCTAAATAAGTCCTGAAGCCATAAGAAGGCTTAATGCCACATTTAGGTCTTCCAATGGTCCTCTCTAGGCCTCTTAATTCCTCTTTCACTGGGTGTCCTGTTTGTACAGCCATTCAACCAAAACTCTCCTCTTTGATGTATGACTGCAAGTTTGTACCAAGGTGACTTCTTATTCCTTCCCACTCTTTCTCTCTGTCCTTGTGCCTTTCCTGTCCCTGACTGAAGCTTTGCCTGATGTTTGTTCCTCTACCCATCTCTCGGTCTCTTCCTCTTCATCCTGTTCTTCTACTCTCACCCTTTCGCCCTCTTCCTGTCTCCTACTCCTGATGATTTTCCCCTTTGCCTCTCTGCTCTGACCTACCTCTACTTTCATAATCTCCTCACTGTTTACCTTCTCTTTAGCACCTCCCCCTTAAATACCTCTATGTTAAGGGATGGCTTCCCCACCCCCTTCTGCATGGTTTCTCTCATCACCTCCTCCTTAGCCACTTCATCCTTAACTTCACACACCACCCCCTCTTTAGTGTTAGGTAACCAAGATCAGCCCCCCTTCTTCTGTGCAGGCTGTGGCAGCATACATGGATCCGTAGGTACCAGACGACTTGTGTCCTTCTCCCTCTGTCGAATAAACTACCATTCCAAGATGGCAACCACCCTTGTCCGTTTCCAGGCAATAGTATTGATACATGCCCTCGTGAAGATGGCCTCTAAATGTCTATCAACGTGACTTTATGTAGACTCTGCATTTTCAGGTAAAACAACGAATGAGGCTCGATCTCCACATCTTGCAAACTGCTTCCTGACTACAGGTCGTTCCAGTCCTTAGGTAATTAGACAGGTAAGAGGGGAGACCGGCGTGGGGATTTTTCTTATGCAATTCTCTGATCCTATCTTAAATCCAAGATCTATTCAACCTCAGTTCTCCTCACTTAATCATGATGAAGTCCAAGGGGTTACTCAGTTCCCTCTGGGCCACTGCCCAAGTGGACAGGCAACCACTCTGTTCTTTATCCCCCCCTTGAGAGAGGACTTCCTTGTGACATAACAGGGGTTTCTTTTTGTATGGGCTTATACTATAATGTTTTTTCTGTGGATTAGCAGAGAAAACAGCCTCCAGGTGGTTTGAGCAAGGCTCGGTCAGAGCTCAGGTATGACATGTGTTCTATACTGTATTGCTCGTTGTGTGTATCCTTTGAAATATCCTGTCCCCCCCCCCCCTCACCAGGCTCCTGGTTCTCTCTCTCTCTCCCCAACCTCCTGGGTTTCTCTCTTCACAGCCCTCTAAGCCTTCCATTCTCTCATCAACATTATGGGTTTCTCCTTCCTCAGCCTCTTGGGTCTCTCTCTCCCCAGTTTCCTTGATTTCACCTTCCCCAAAATCATGTCTCTCTCTCTCCCTTTCTCTCTCTCTCTCTCTCCCTGTGTGTGTTTGTGTGTGTGTGTCTCTCTCTTTCCCATGTTCCTGGTTCCCATGTTTCTTCATCACTCTGTCTCCCTCTCTCTCTCTCTCTCCCTCTCTGTCCCTCTCTCTCTCTCTCTCTCTCTCTTTATCTCTCTCTCCCCCACAGCTCATGGTTTTCCCTTTCTCCAGTCTCCTGGATATCTCTCTCCCCAACATAGTTGGTGTCTCTCCCTAGCTTCCTGATCCTTTCTCTTGCCAACGTCCTCTGTCCTTTTCTCCCCAGCCCACTGGGTCTCACTAACTGCACCTCCTGGGTTTTTCCTTCCCAGTTCCATGCCCATGGTTCTTTCGCTTATCATTCTCTGGTGTATTTCTCTCTCTGACACCCTGGTTCTCTCCTCCAGTATTCTATCTCTTCTTTACCCCAGAATCCAGGGCCTTCCTCTTCCCAACCTCCATTGCCTCTCCACTGCCTCCTATCAGATGTTCCAGCTTCTACTCGCCGCTCTCGCCTCCATCTCTAACCTCCCACCATATTCCGCCAAAACACCTTCCTTTTATAGGCGCCATCGATCTGGCCAAAGGGAACCCAGACCTTTCTCCCTATGCAGCTGGTATGGAGATTGGTTGTTGGTTTACAGTTTTAATGAAGAACATGGGGTTGGTTAATCCCCCACCATGGACAGACCTCTCTGCTTACCACGCCCTGACTCTGCCCTTGGGTAATGCTCCCTTAGCCCAAAAAGCCTTAGGTGTATGTTTGAGGAGACCATGTGAAGTAACCGGTTAACTGCTGAAGTGTTCTGTCTTAGTTCAGGTCCTACTTCTTCCCCCTGTGGTTTAGATAGGATGTAGACACCCACACAAGGGGAGACTAGTGTGCATTCATGACCTGCTCTGTGGGATTGTTCCTCATACTTGGTTCCCTTAAAGGTACAAGAGCTTCTAAGGCACCAATGGGATGGGTCCCTGCAGTCTGCAAATAGCAAGGGAGGGGTAGCTAGGGGATCTACACAATGGTCCCATGCCCATTATTACCTGGCTTGGATTGGCACCTGGCCCCTTGTTCCACTCAGATGTACAATGTATTTATAAAAACACATGGTATTAAAACTCAACAAAGCTACATACCATTAAAGCCCACAGGTATTTACACAGTGTACACTGCATCCCCCTCACCCCCCAAAGCCTGGGGCTATCCAACATTTCACTGTCAATGAATATTGCATTCCAGTTACACTGAATAAACACAGACCATGAAGTCTATAGTAAGGCAAAGGAAGGAAGGTGTTAGTTAATACAAAAAACAAATGCCTTATAATTCAGTGTATTATCTTGAAACTCATTAAGTCCTTTGCTTAGCCAAGTCGTCCACGATCTACGAGACAAGTGTCTCAAGTTCACAGGGGTACCTGGGTAATCGTTCAGGAATAGGTCTTCAGGAACAAGACTTGCCATCAGTCAACAGGAAATAATGCAGAAAATGTCCAACACCTTCTGCAACAAAGGTCTATAAAAGGTAAGAAGACACTTCCAATTCCAGGTGACAATTTCAGATGAATGAGGTTACCTTAGGGAGAAAGTCTCGGCCAGGACTCGGCCACCCAAGACCAGGTAAGGTATGTGTCTTTACACTCATGCAATCCCTCTGGGCTGAGGGGACAACAAAGATGGTATGCACACTTCATCCCCTTACTCTGATTATCAAAGTATCTATTCCCAGGTAAGTAAGAATCACTGGAGCTGACTTTCCACACCATTGGTCTAAGTGATGGCCCATATGACTTGGAACAGCAGCCACAGTCACTCCCATGATCAGGATGGGCCACCAGATAGCAGCAGACATAGAGAAGTAGGGAAGAAACATCAAGTAGGCATCAGCAGACACAGCTCAATACAGTTGCAGAGAGCATGCTCCATGCAGGCCACTCTTCAGAATGGAGAGCAGCTAATGCAGTCGACAATGCTCCTGGCCCTCAAAGAGCAAGCCGTAAGAAATAAATACCTCTCTGTAATATTCTTTCTGATGGAGTAGTCCTTCCTCCAACAGAAGATAGTTGCAGAGACCAGGACAAGACACTGGGGCTGGAAGACACACACCATCTGACGAATGTTCATCACCTGATCCTCGGAAGGTGTCCAAGCAGGTGTCCAAGACCACTGCAATGAATTGGACCAGCAGGGTCAGCCCGCGCCTCGGGTTATATCGCCATTAGCACCCATGTAGTTCCCTATGCATGTGCCAAGAGTGTGTATTTTACAAAAAAAAAGGAACTTAACTTGACCGCACACCAAGGTAAGTTGCTTTTCATTAATTATGCACTTTTAGCACCCATGTAGAAAACTACATGGGTGCTAAGAGGTGAAGGGGGGCAGGGAAGGAAAGAAGGAGCAGTGAAGGGAAGGGGGCTCTGGCTAGCAGCACAGAGGCTGCTCAGAACGCGGGGTTGCACCAGACAACACAGCCCGTGCTCCGAGCATCCTGGCTGGCCAGCGCCCTCTTCCAGGGTGCTAATGAAGTTCAGTGAGAAGCCCAAACTGAGTAACAGGCTGCAGGTGTGGTATAAGTGGACCGACACCTGTCCCGGTGCTCGGCCTCGAATGAGCCAATTGCTCATCTAGGGGAAGAGTGAATCCTCTCCCTCATGAGACAAGCCACCACTATGTTTGGTGAACAAACTGTGTGCAGAGATAATACCGAACAAAAGAACCCATAACTGACTGTTGGTGTTCCCAATCACAAACCTCAGGTTCTTGAAGTACTATGGGTGAATTGGCACATGGAAGTAGCCACTGTGGAGGTCCAGTGACACCAGCTAGTCCTACAATTCAAAGGCCTGGAGTATCTGGGCCAACTTTATTCATGATCGGATGCAGGCCTCTATCTTTTTTGAGAACCAGAAAGTAAAGGGAGGATAAGCCTTTCCCTCGCTCTGAATGGGGTACCAATTCTGTGTTGCACTTCTTCAGAAACTGACATCCTTCTTCCAGCAGGAGAGTGTCTGTAGGGGGCGAAGTACAGAAAGGAGGTTGGCAGGTGGGCATTGTTAGAAATTGAGGCATTACAAAAAAATAGACACACACAGCTATGTTGCTGTGTGTGTCTACAATTACCCACCACGGCCGTGGAGCGGGCCGCGGAGTGAAGGCTGACGAGTGAAGGCCAGTCTGTGTCAGTCATGCAAGTCTTATTTTCGTGCAACTAGAGGAGGAGCCTGTACTGCTCTGTGCGTCTACAATTATCCAAAACGGCCGCGGAGTGAAGGCTGACAAGTGAAGGCCACTCTGTGTCAGTCCTGTAAGTCTTTTTTTCGTGCAACTAGAGGATGAGCCTGTACTGCTGTGTGTGTCTACAATTATCCAACACGGCCACGGAGAGGGCCGCGGAGTGAAGGCTGGCGAGTGAAGGCCTGTCTGTGTCAGTCCTGTAAGTCTTTTTTTCGTGCAACTAGAGGATGAGCCTGTACTGCTGTGTGTGTCTACAATTATCCAACACGGCCACGGAGAGGGCCGCGGAGTGAAGGCTGGCGAGTGAAGGCCAGTCTGTGTCAGTCCTGTAAGTCTTTTTTTCGTGCAACTAGAGGAGGAGCCTGTACTGCTGTGTGCGTCTACAATTACCCACCACGGCCGTGGAGCATGCCGCAGAGTGAAGGCTGACGAGTGAAGGCCAGTCTGTGTAAGTCCTGCAAGTCTTTTTTTCGTGCAACTAGAGGATTAGCCTGTACTGCTGTGGGTGTCTACAATCATCCAACACGGCCGCAGAGCAGGCCGCGGAGTGAAGGCTGACGAGTGAAGGCCAGTCTGTGTCAGTACGTGTGAGGACGGTGGGTCAGTGGGACTCTGCATTGGCTGTAAGGACACAAATGAAAAGGTATCTGGCTCCACTCATGTCACACATTTTGCTCCTTTTGATTGGCTTTCCATTCAAATCACTTTACTTTTCTGTGTTGCAAAGTACATTTTTCCGCGTGCAACATTTAAAAAAATGACTGCGCTGGTTTCCTTCGGTTTCTTTTCCCGCTCCTCCTCCTCTATTTGATCAGCTGTTGTGTGGGGACTGCAGGTACATGACCTTTGACCCACTCAACAAGATTGCTGATTCAAAAATAGCATTATCAATCTTTGGAGCTGTTCGTGTTTCGTATAAACTGGTGCTCTTTGGCGGTGCCTATTTTTTGTTTGACTCAGGCGACGGGCCCTTCCTTTGTGCTTCCTGTCGTCGTTAACTTCAGGTAAACAGCTATCTGCAATATTGGCTATACACGTCTGTGACTGGCGCTTTCTGCTATCAGTGGTAATAACGATATTAGAGTCATATGACTACACTCTATAATCTGCGTAGTACATCTGTAAGAGAAGACCCCAAATCAAATAATTGTGATGGAAAACAGGCGAGGGATATAATTCCTATTTTGGAGGAAAGATTAACTTTTAAAGCCTATCAATCAGGGGGCAGGGGTCGTTTCTATCCCCTGCAAAGCATCTTTCCCAATGACAATCAAAAACCGGGGAGCTCCACAATGAGACGCCCCCAAACTAGATTAAAGGATAGGGCAGAATCTACCCCAGCACACCAACTTGTTAGAAACAATCTCAATTCAAATTGGGATTACACATTGACTGCAACAACAATGAAGAATGCAATTGGGAATCATTTCCCAATAACAATAGCTACGCAAACAGAAGAGAGTGAGAAGGCTACTCCTATTACGGATCAACAATCACCCCGACTTGGTGTGGAGGAGACTGAACATGAAGGCCCTCTGATAGAGCTGCTAGATGAGGAAATACTAAATGCGGTGTCTTCTGTGCACATTGGTCTAACCTATGAATTGAATGAGGTTCCCGTTACAGTTGAGAATTCTGATAGGAATAGACTGGGGCAAACATTTTCGCCACGGAGAGATACGACACCTGCCAAAGATCGCATACCATCAGAGTTAAAACAGGATCAGCATTTGGGTTTCCCCTACCAAAGATGTCATCACTACAGTTACCAGAATCCTTTGTGACTGAAAGAGCAACTAATTAGTAACACCTGTAAAGAAATACAGCCTCCCTGATGATTGTTTGTTACAAGAAAGCGCTTGGAGAAGAACAACAGAGCAATTGAACTGCAGCACATGGGATTTAACCCTGTTAATACTTGTTCAATTTTGGGATTTAACCCAGTTACTACTTGCATCAATTATATTTGACTGGGAACTCGAGTGCGCGCCTCACCATCCTCTTTTTTCACATATTATTTTTGCGGATGTTCTGCAGCACCTGACGCCCTTCGGCCGAGTAGGTTCTGGGATGTTCTGAAGGCCTTCTTGCACAAGTCCCCATTAGGCATCGCTGTAGCTCGCCAGGAGTGTGGTATTATTGGTGATCCAAGTGCAGAATGCAGCCGAGTTGGTGATCCGTTTGCCCAGAGCATTAAACCTTTTACAATCCTTGTCCGGAGGAGACACTGATGAGGATAGTGGCACCCCTGCCTGCTTTCTTGTGGTTGTTACAACCAGGGAGTCTGGAACAGCAAGGCCTCTGATATACAAAGGATCTGAGGATGCTGGGCGGAACATCTTCGCCACTCGAGGGTTGACAGCCCGAGAGAGTGAGGGTGTAAGCAAGGAGGGAGCAAGGTGTTTCTTTACTGAGTTCAGGAGAGGAATTGCCTGACTGGGACCTTCTCCTTAAGGATATCCTCCACGAAATCTGTGTCGGGTACAGCCTCCTGGGTGACGATCTTGAAGTGGTCATCAGCCTTTTTGAGGAGATTGTTGAATAACCTCTGATCAGCAATGTACAACGAGTCCTGCGGCTGAAATACGGGAGGAGTGTCCAAGAAAATGTTGTCTGGGTCAGGGGCCGGTGTAGTGTGCCAAGTACCCTGGTCATCAGCAGGGACCCAGTCTGGGTCTTGCGATACAGGCTCCTGTGAGGCCTGATCTGGATCGGAGACATAGCATAGGTCATCATCAGGGTCATCCTGGTCCTCATGGAACACATCCACAGGAGGTTCGAGTGGGCATTGTTAAGATGGGGATGCAAACTGTGCACCTGGAGAAAGGAGCCTTGGGGACTTTAGAGGTATTGGGCATGTGCGTACGCCTTTTAACCACATCATCAAATGTGTCTGGACATTTAATAAACCCAGACATCCTCTCCATACAGGCCTCAAATCGCTCCCTAGTCCACACAGAGGGAGAGGAATCATCAGGTTGGGGTAAGGAAGAAGCTGTTGGGGCAGGATCCTGTTACAGGGCCTGAGAAAGAGGAGAGGTTGTAGAATAGCCTTCTGGAAAAGAGGATGCCTTTTTAGGCTCTGAACCATGAGAATGGGCCTTACAAAGTGTTTCCCAAAGCTTGGAAAGTGTTTTAAACAGGGGGGAGCCCATTTCAGTGCGTATTACGTTGCTACTGCACCGATTGCCGAGGATTTCTGTGAAGCACCCGGTAATGTAGAAGTCTTAAGGCCTTGCGCTGGCTGCTAAGGCAGGAGTGCATCGGGTGCCGATCCATGAGGTTTGGTAGTCTTCATCAAAGTCTTCAATGGGCGTACAGGCGTCGGTGGCTTCCTCGACAGGTCTGTCCAGTGAGGCTTAGGCGTTGTGTGTTTAGGTTTCGTAGTGATATGGTGTGTCCTTGTCGCCGGAGCGTGGAGTCCCCATTGCGCTGCCGGCAGCATGCTTATCAGGGCTGGGGATGGACAAGTGGGAATCAACAGACTCCACAGGTGCGTCTATGGCATCGAATCGAAGCCGTGGCTGCCAACAGATTTCTCGTCCGAGACGATGGCGCCGGCGGGAGAGTGACTCTCGGCCTGCATGGATTAGGCCACCCAACGCATGGTGCACCTGTCTTTTAGGATTTGGGGCCGAAAACGTATACAGGCCTTGCAAAGCCACTCGTCGTGGTCAAGAAGGAGGCACGGGTTGCACTCTTATGAGTGTCTTTCCCTGCCGTGACAAGACGGGCAAAATGTAAAGGGTGTTCGCGCCATAACAGAGAGAAAAGGCAGCCAGACGGAAGGCAAAGGAAGAGGAGGGGAAAAGAAGGGGCATTATCAAGAGAAAGCCAGTAAAATGGGTCCCTACACTCCCTAATGTGAGGCCGGACCAGAGGGCCAAGGCTGTGAAGAACGGTTGAGGAAGCTTGGCGATAACACGCTAAGCAAAGATAAAGCAATATAAACTCTAACGAGCTTTGCATTGAGCGACCAAATAGATAGGTAGAAAAAAAACATCTGGTTGGACTTCGACGCGTGAAAGATTTTGGGTACACTACACGTCAAGTTAGGGATAGTGTTACAGTCATGCCCATATCAACGCCCCTTTCCGATCTTTGAACGAAAGATGCAATACTCCGCGATTACCACTAGATGTCGCACTATACGCACAGCATGTGATTCTACGCAGATTCTCAAGTATCAGAAATATGTTTATTATTGAGTATTGTGTGATATTATCACCTGCTTTTTTCATTTATTTAGTTTGTTTTTAAGTCCTAGAATAAATATGTTTTTTTTTAATACATTCCTATCTAAATTGAATTATTGTGTGCTTCACTGTGTGGACTCATTGTGGACCTCTGACCCCACTCACACTCTCCTGAGAATAGCCTTGACTGCTCTCCACGTTTACCTTCATCAGGTTTTGGCTAACCTTTCAGAGTTCCATGTTCACAATAACTAGGATGGACTCCTAAAATCTGTCCAGCAGGCCAGATTCTAGAAAACCATCTTAACAAGTTGGTGCTCAGCAGTGAAGATAAGGTCTTGGGTGCCCCAGTGTTGTAGTACTCTAATTCTATTTACACAGAACACTGTGATTTGAAGTTGGTAGGGTGCATAACAGTTGCCTACTCTTTTTAAATATGGATACATTTGCCATGACTATTCTTGGAGCTCTCAAAGTAAAACATTTTTAAATGCTGTGTTTAGATAGTGGATTGCTGGTCTTATACAGATATTGCTAGCCCATCAGGAGTATAGGATTGTCCCTTTACCATTATGTACTGATGCAGGTCCCAGCAGTAGCAATGGAGTTGTAGTTACTGCCACTATTGAAAGTGAAGAGGAAGAAGAAGAGGAGTCTTCTAATGTATCTATGTCAAACTCAGAAGCCGAGGCCTTGTATGAGTTGAAAAAGGAAAAGCCTAGACTCAGAGAAAATGAGTTGAAGTTTAACATGTCTAAGTTTTGAGTTTGATGGGATAGAGATAGGATAGAGAGACAGAATGACAGGGAATACCAGCTGGAGATGGCCATTCTACTAGGGTCTCAAGGCTCCTCCAGAGGTTCTGGGAGTGGTCCTGGATCCTCTTCTCATCCAAAGTTTTCTAAGGATCTGGTATGTATTATGGGAAAAATTATATAATTGGTTAGCTGACCGCTTTTGAGAATACTTGTGAGGCACGAGAAGTAGGAGACCCTGATAAAATTGCTTAGTTGCTTAGCAGACTACCCCAGTCTGGCAGTAGTGCCATATAGATATGTCGCAGGCTGACCGAAAAGACTTTGACAAATTGAAGCAGGCACAGCTCTTAAAGTTTTGGGAAGACTCCTTCCCAATACTTAAAGAGATTCAGAGATGGGCAAAGGGTGCAGGGTGCTCTGGGTGTGTTCTGCTTCTGTTTTTTGGCCCAGGAGGGCCTCCATCCGCGCCAGAGCGCTAGGCCATGCGCCTTCACTACTTTCTCTGCAGCAGCCCCCACAGGGCCAAAGCTGGCGAGGGGCAAAGTGAGTGGGGTTTTTCGCTCCCGCAGGCGTGTTCCGCGAGAGAGGGGTGTTGGCGAAGAGACCTCTCTCACGAGTCCGAGCAACGGATGAAACCTGTGGACCTCCAACTGAAGCACGCCATGAGGTGAGGTGAGAGCGGAAACAATAGGGATGGAAGTCTGCAGTGTGAGACTGTTTTCTCATCAACTTCCACTGATTCCTGTGTGTGGTCATCACTGAAAAACCCAACATGGAGGCGCTGGTCATCCCCCCCCCAGTCCCTGCCTCCCCAAACTTTCTGTCCCCTCATTACGCACAGTTGACATCTCAGTCCATCATTGAAAACAGCACAGAGCCAAGGTCCAAGCACAAGATCTTAACTGTAAGGTGGAAAATGGGAACCCGGCCTGCCCCCTCCAATCTGGTGGGGAGACCGACATTGATACCAACATTGACACTGACCTTGCTAACAAACCTTGTAGTCCCATTAAGCTAACTGGAGAGGCCCATTTCCCGATGAAAGAAATCAATCAGTTCCTGGACGCTAACCAGGACGCACAGAGGGGGGCAACTCAAAACCGGGAGTTCAGTACGGAGGAGATGTAAATATTAGTTTGGGGGGGCCTGACTGAAGAAAACCCCATATCCCAAAACCAAGCCAAAAACCAAGCCGAACCGGACTCAAATAAAGGTCAGTCGATCATCAGTTGTGGCAATGGTCTCCTACCATTACCCTTGGGTGAGTTTCCAGCGCTTCAAATCTCACCAGATACTCGCCCGGTTTTTACTGAGACTACTTTCCACTCTTTCCCAGAGTTGGCAAGCCATGAGATGGAGTCATGCTCCAGACCAATGATGGAAGACGCCAGACCTGCACCTAGGTCTTGCCCCGAATCTTTGCCCCACCTGTGCCTAACCCAAGCCAGTTGGTCAATATTCAGCCCCCGGTTGCAGAGCCAGCCAGCTCTCTGGTTCTAATGGCCAGAACGAGCTCAAAGTCCGATGATGTGCCCGAAGAAAAGTCCTCTTCAATCTCCCTATCCAGTAGTGCCTGGAGTGAGAATATCATGAACCTGTGCTCAGGGAATAGCTCCTTCCTTTCGCTTAACTCCATTTAGAGTTCCCAAGTTATCCAGCCAAACCATTCGACCTAGCCCCGTCCCAGATGCCAAGGAGAACTGCACAGTTCAGGAATGTAGCTGCAAATTAGTTCTTTCCGAATTGGCACAGATCAAAAACCTGCTGCCAGGTTGTTAGAAGCTGATGGGCAGGGAGGAGGAGGGGCCACAGGGGGTGGGGGGCTCGCATACTGATTCATTGGCTGCTAAGGGGCATCCTAATCTCCTCTCGGAATCACTCGAAAAGCAATCTAAACCTGGTATATTGACTCCAGCAGAGTTGGCTATTCCTCTCGAAGCTGATATCACAAGACAACCCCCAGGCAATATCCTTTGTGAGTCCAATGTGCATACCCTGTCGCGACTCCCCTATTCTGAGCAATTCTCTCAGCAATCCATCCAGCAGATCATAGCCAGGGGTGCCATTAAGGTTCCTGTTGTCAATAGTATGTGCAATGCACGGAAGGATAGAGGCTCAACTATAGTGGGAACTTATGGCGGAACCATGATGGAAAATGGATCACGCAGACCCAGCTCAAGAGTAAGCATGTCCAACGGCCCAGCCAATGGGGTGCCACAGAGGGACATAATATTTCTTCATGGGGTCCCCAAATTGCCCCCCAACCGGCGTGAACCAATGGATGCTCTTACCAACAAATGCTTGCACTGGCTTCGCACCGTAAGGGGTTGTGCGTTTGTGACCAGGGAAGCCATAGCGAGCTGTCACAGAATGTCTAACCAGGGAGACAACTTCAGTCACTCTGTAAAGCTGGAATTGTGGGACCAAAAGGTAGCTAAGGACATTCTGAGCAGAGCCAGGAATTCTGGCTGGGCTACAATTAGCAGTATTATAGTAAGTCTGCATCCCCGTTTCAGAACTGTTGACTTTCCCGGGAACATCCCATTAAATATCTGGGGCAAATCTAACGACTCTGGGGAAAAGGCCACTGGAAATCATGGTTGTCTTTGGCCAAAGGAGCCCTGATTGTGTTATAAAGCAAAAAATAGTTTCTTCTCTTCTTCTAATTGTCGTGCCTGAGTGTGCTTAGTAGGGCCTGGGGGCCACATCTTTATGCCACACTGATATTTTCTTATTGTCAAATGTGAGAAAATGTTTTTTTTTTTTTTTTTTTTGCTAGGATATACTTTGATGGCCAGATGGCCGAATAAAGTTATTTGACTGACTGACTGACTGACAAAAAGAAAGAAAGTAACACGTGGGTGTCCTTTGTAACGGAGTCCTTAAAGAATTTGAGTGGCTGGGTAGAAGGCCATGAAGTAACAGCTTTTGAAGGCATTTGGTCATGCTGGAACATATTTAAGCAATAAGCCCCGAGCGGCGGGGGCATTACCAGAGTCGGTAATGCCCCCGCCGCGAGGGGCATATAGCTATTAGTACACCAGCCCGCAAAAACTGCGTGACCGGGGCCTAAAAGCTTTTTTTTTTTGTCCCGGAACGCTGCAGCGTTTCGGGAGGAAAAAAAAGAAGAGAAAGACGACAGAAAATGGCCGCCACGGAAAGGGAACACAGTCTGTTTTCCCATTCCATGGCGGCCATCGGGAGCGGACGCGCTGGAAACAGAAGCGCTTCCAGCGCGTCCACTCCCGAAACAAAAAAGAAGGTAAGTGCGGTTGGGAGGGCGGAAGGGAGGGGAAGGGGAAAACATTTTTAAAAAGTACCTGGGTCCCCGGCGGGGGACGATAGAAGCCTCCAGCCGGAGGCTCGGAGCGGGTATGGCCCTGCTCCGAGTCTCCACACGGCAGGAGGCTGCCATCGTCCCCCACCGGGGACAAGGGATAGAAGGTAAGTGGGGTGGGGAGGACAGGGAGGTGGGAGGAGAAAAAAAAAAGCCAAAGCCTTACCTGAGTCCCCGCCGGGGGGCGAAGGCAGCCTCTCAGCCGTGGGGAGGCTCAGAGCGGGGATGGCTCCGCTTCGAGCTTCCTCATTGGCTGAGGGGTTGCCACGCCCCCTGCCGGGGACAAAGGCTGTGGAATCCTGACACAGGGATTCCCGGCCTTTTAATGACTCGGCGAGGGACAATCAGAATGGCTCTTTAATTCTGATTGCGCCCTCGCCGGGTACTAATATTGCTTCTCGTTCCCCTGAGATTAAGCAGCATTTGGCAGATTCAAAGGAGTTGGATCCAACGAAACTGGTCATTTCTCCTGATCTTTGGGTTTCCAAAACAGTGTCTTCTAAGGACAAACATGCTTCTGGTAAGCATGTGGAGGGGAAAACGCAGAAAGAAAAACGGGGTGGGCCTACTGAAAATTCTTCTTCGCATAAGGCCCACAAAAAGTTTCATAAGGTGGAAAGCCACATGGAAAGGGATCCATGTGATCACAGCACTGTTTTTATTGCGCCCACTGAAAATGCAGACTTTTTAATTTCGATATCCTTTTCACCCCATATATATGTAGAGGGAGAGACCTCGCATCCCCCTAGTCCCCCTACATTCATTATATACTTTACCCATCCCCTATATATATATATATATATATATATATATATAGGTCAAAATACAAAAAGCAGTCTACACTTTCGGTGGTCGTTGGAAAAATGGCGCAGTCGTATGATCCCCATAGAAAGGGTAGTGGGACTAACTATCCCAAGCATGAGAGTGGACACTCCAATACTCCCTATCTAAAAAGATCCAGTGGATTCTGTGGAGCCTGTGGAGCAAGTGAAGAGGTGCCCCAGACGCTGACCAGCCTCTTACATACAAGCCTTTGCTTTTACTTTCCTCCTTGCTGCACCCGTGAGTACCCCTAACTTGCTAATTACTGTGCTATCTCTCCACACTGCAATACTCACCTATAATGCATTCACTCCTGCTTCTCCTGGTCCTCACCTCTCCCTATGCTTTCTCCAATCACACTACAATTCCCTCTTTGCTTATCTCTATCATAAAACTCATGTCTGGAAACTCCCACTGCTCCATCTCTTTCACCTACTTATAACAAACTTAGCCGACGAACAATCCATATCTTCCCTAACACCTATCCACCTTGCCTCTCTTCCTCTGAGACTCAACTTCTCCACTGTTCCTTACAGCATCAACTGAACATTGCATTCTGGAATGCTCAGTCTGTATGCAGCAAAATGTCCTTTATCACTGGCTACTTTCACGCCAGCTCCCCTCCGCTTGATCTCCTTGCTATCACTGAAACCTGGATTTTTCCATCTACCACCGCCACCTTATCAGCCCTACATGGCTCCAATGTATCCTTCATTCACTCTCCTCATCTGATTGACAGTGGTGGAGGCTTCAGACACCTACTCTCTACCTGCCTCAACACCTCACAAAACTCCAATGCCTCGTCCCCTCCTGACTCTTTTGAATTTACCATCTCTACCACTGCTCCACCTCACTCTGTTCAAATCATCTCTATCTATCGCCCTCTTACTCCCACTGGACCATTTGTTGATAAACCTTGGGAACTTCTTGATACTCTTTCCACTAAACATCACCTTGTCCTCTTAGGTGACTTTAACATTCCCTCACCAACCCCATCTCAGAAATCTGAACTTCAGTCCACGCTCTTTACTCTATAGGTAACCTACCAACCTATCCTGAGGTAATTCTTTGCATCTCTTATTTATCTCCACCTTTCTATCAGCCAGTACTGTCGCCCCATCCCTTTTTGATCATGCCATTGTTTCCACCACCAACTCCTTTCCACCCTCTGACCTCTCATAACCACCTGCATAAATTTAAACCTTCTGCCACTCCTCCCTTTTAATCTGACTTACAGTTCTCACTCTCCTCCCTCATACCTGATCCCTCTTCCACTAACACTGCCTTCTCCAGCTTCCAATCCCTACTATATGACTCCTTCGCCTCTCACTTCCTACTGCTCACTTACACCCCTAAGTCTGAATGTCCTCAACCATGGGTCACTCCATTTATATGCTGTCTCTGCAGAGACATGCATCAACTGCTGCGCAAATGGAGGCGCACCCCCTCTCGTGAGGACCTGCAACTCTATCTCTCTGCTCTGAACTTTCTCAAGCCCTCTCTTGATAGACTGAAAAGGGAATTCTACCTCACCCTCATTGACTCTCACTCCAACCATCCTCGCCAGCTACAGAGTACCTTAAACTCACTCCTCCCTCCTCTTAAACTAATAACTATCAGCTCCACTCCACAGCTAATAACCTAACTGAATACTTTGCTGCAAATATTTCCAAAATTAGAGACACTCTCCTGACCTTCCTCACACTACCCCTTCTTAAATTCTACACTCTGCCTACTCTACCATCATCTTCTTCCTCTCTCCCACTTTAGTCACAATAATACTGAAGAAGTCCTATACCTACTGATGAAGGCTAATCCCACTTGCACCCTATCAGATACTCTTGCTCCTCAGCTATTCAATCCTATTGCCCCCTTAGCGGCCTCTCATCTCACTGAACTCTTCAACCTGTCCTTAGATTCCACTTGCTTTCCCTCTACTTTCAAAATGGCTATGGTCATCCCTCTCCTTAAAAAGCAAGGGGCTGACCCAAACCTACCAGCTTACGTTTGCCCTGTTTTTCGTCTTCCACACTACTCTAAGGTGCTCAAGAGAGTTATGTTCAACCGTCTTACAAATTACGTAGATATACCAAACCTTCGAGACCCTGTACATGCTGATTTCCGCTCCTGCCCCTACATGTATACTGCTTTCATGAAGGTCTCCAACTTCATTGCCTCTGCTAAGTACTCCAACCTATCCTCTATCCCAATTCTTCTTGCATGTCTGCTGCCTTTGACATTGTCGATCACTCTGATCTCCTTAATTTGCTCTCTCTTCTTGGGATTCACAATCAAGCCCTTGTCTGGATTGAATTCAACCTGGCACCACACCAACTCTCTGTCTCCCTGAACAAAAACAACTCTCAAGTCACTCCTCTAACTGGTGGTATTAAAAAAGGTTCTGCCTTTGATCCTCCCCTCTTTACACTCTTCACCTTTGGACACACCACTGGCGTAACAGGGGCCCCCGCAGCCCCTGCGGTGCGGGGGGCCCTGCCAGCACATGTTGTGTGGGGGGCCCCTGGATAAAAAAAAGAAACCTTTTTTTTTTTTCAAAACATTTTTTCTTTTTCAATTTACTCTGCATTCATAAAGAAATGATTTCTGTAACAGAAATCATTTCTTTATGAAGGCAGTGACTACAAAAATAAATGTTCTTTTTGAAGTCCGAGGGCTCCGCCCCCCATGGCATGGCTGACCCTAGGCTGGAGGCCTCCATGTCATGGGGTTCGGGGAGCCCTATGACTTAAAAAATAAATAGTTTATTTTTGAAGTCACTCTGCCTTCCCAAAGAAATTACTGCCGGTATGGTTCGGTCCTTAACAGAAATAATTTCTTTATGAAGTCAGAGTGACTTTAAAAAGAAACAATGGGTCTCATTACGGGTTTGGCGGCAACCGTGCCGGTGCTACCGGCAGGTTGCCGCCGGACCCGTAATGATTTACCGGTGCCCGACTTCCCGGGAACACAGGGAGATTATAAGCCCGTCGGTCCGGGAAGTCAGGCGCCGGCAAATGATAAGTCCACATTTCCATTGGACTCTATGGGAATGG
Organism: Ambystoma mexicanum; assembly: GCF_040938575.1. Classification (NCBI taxonomy): domain Eukaryota; kingdom Metazoa; phylum Chordata; class Amphibia; order Caudata; family Ambystomatidae; genus Ambystoma; species Ambystoma mexicanum. The sequence goes on along the minus strand of NC_090937.1, from coordinate 91,539,224 downwards.
GGTCCACGGAAGCACCAGCACCGTTAATAATGGTGCCGGTGCTTCTGTGAAAACTCTGCGGGTGGGTGTCGTTCTAACTGGCAGGTCTGGTCTAACCTGCCGGGTGGGATAGCAACCGCCCGCAGAGCTGTAATATGCCGGTCCGGAAACAACGGTGCCGGTAAGCTTCCCGGCACCGTTGTTTCCGGACCGGCATAGTTGTAATGAGGCCCAATTATTTGGGAAGTATTAGGGCTCCCCTCAACCCCATGACGTGTGTGTGTGTATGGTGAAGGCTGCACACTTTAATGTACGGGTGGCTGCCTGGGTGTGCCTGCATGGTAAAACGGTGCACACTTAAATGTATAGGTGGCTGCCTGTGTGAGCATATGGTGAAAGGGTGCACACTTAAATGTATGGGTGGGTGCCTGGTAGTGTGTGCCTCTATGGTGAAAGGGTGCACACTTAAATGTACGGGTAGCTGACTGGGTGTGCCTGTATGGTGAAAGGGTGCACACTTAAATGTATGGATAGCTGCTTGGGTGTCCCTGTATGGTGAAAGAATGCACACTTAAATATATGGATGGCTGGGTGCACGTGTGTGTATATGGTGAATGGTGTGTGTGCTTGCGTTCAGGGGCTCAACAAATCTACATTTCGGGGGGCTAACCCTTCAAATGTTGGGAGAGGCACTAACTTCATGGGTGGTGAGGGAGGGGCAAACTTATTTGTTTGGGGCATCTCATTTCTTTACACATTTTAATGAGACTATTCTAGTGCAGCTTCAATGTTACAAGCAGTTAACTCTCTCCTTTAAGTTTGAAAGCACCCACTTATGGACTGCTGTGAGAATGAGTGATCTCCTGCTGCCTTCCTACCCTTCCAATCACTCCGCTGGCATTCAGGTATTAAACCCACATCACGATTTCAATTGCCTAAAAAATGTGGCATTTGAATGCTGGTGCTAACGGTGAAATGCTTTATGTTAGTAATTGCTGGGCTCTTGTTAAGAGCAAAACCCAGGTGCCATTTAACATCTGTGTCCTGTTCTGTCTGCCAACTGCTGTGAACGTCGACCAGGTTGAGTCATCATAGCCCAAAATTTCAGGGGGGAGGGGGAGGGAGTGCTGAATCCCAGTCAACTCAATGGTGTTGCACCAATACTTGCGTTTAATGCCTTGATTACTCATTACTCCTAGCCCTATTCTTCCTCGTCCCAGTGTGTATGAGACAGCACTTGTGTAAGAGGCAGAGTGCCTTATACACAAGTACTGGGATGAGGTAGAGGTACATGGAGGTAATGCCTGACTTGGCTACCTGTAAAAATCATTACTCCTAGTCCCACTTTTCCTCATCCCAGTACTTACCTATGAGGCAAAGAGCCTCATCCATAAGCTCTGGGACAAGGAAGAGGGACATGGAGGTAATTCTGGGCCCAAAAGCTGAGTTTGGAGGTTGGGGTAGGGTTGGGAGGGAGAGGGGATGTGTGAGGGGGGGGGGGGGTTGCAGGACTGTGCAACAAATCATAAAGGCTGTCCATGTCCAGGCTAATCAGGCATGATATGTGGTATTAGTGGCTAGAGAGGCATTTTGGTGTAGCCAGTCCAGTCATTCCTCAGTTTGGTATGACATTTTTTTTAACTGGGCATTTCTAATAAACCAGTCCTGCTAAGTGAATTACCTGACTAGACTGCCATTTGGGTGCTGCTAGTCTAGCTGCTTCTTACTGCGGCTTTGTATATTTTTCTGTGCATCTGTGATCAAATGATATGATATAAGTCATTTATAATGCGCCTGTACACAAGTGTTTCTAGGTGCAACAAGACAAGGACGGGAAAATAGAGGGAGGACAAGACAAACAATCTTACTAGGCCTTGTGTCATTCAGATCGTGCAAGTGCAAGAACGAGAAGTGCAAGGGAGAGGAGAGGGAAAAACAGGGCCGAAATGCTCTGAGTAAGTGCAGCGCGGCTCTGGGTAGTGCAAGGAGAACAAGGGACTGTAGGGTTACAGTTACAGACCCTAAGTGCGTGGTAAGCCCAGAGGCAGTGTAAGTGTGACTGATCAAGAAAGAGTCTGGACTCAGTGAGACTCTGAGGGTAGCCAAGCAACCAGTCGGTACAGCAGACAGGTAGGTCAGGTAGGCCAGCAGGGAGGGAGGGAGGGAGAGAGAGAAAGCAGAAGAGAAGAGGAAAGGTTTGAGCTGCTTCCGGAACTTCAGGTGGTCCGGCTCAGGTTTGAGAGGGGCAGGGAGGCTATTCCAGAGGGAGGTGCCTGCAGAGGAGAGAGATCTACCACCCACTCTCTGCCTGGAAAAGTGTTTAACCCTTTAGAGAGTTGTAGATAACAGAGGAAAGGGCTTGGGAAGGAAGATATTTTGGAAGAGCGCGTTGGATGTAGTGTGGGCGCCAGGCCCAGGAAGCCTTGTGGACAATGCAAAGGGTATTGAACTTGATCCTTGCAGCCACTGGGAGCCAGTGGAGATCTTTCAAGGCTGGAGAGATACGATTCCCTGGGCTTGAGGCCAAAGATATGTCTCGCAGTCCTGTTCTGGATTAGTTGCAGAGGGTGGAGAGTAGAGGAAGGCAGATTGAGAAAGAGGCTGTTGTAGTAGTCCAGCCTAGAGAGAACCAAGGCTCTGGAGACAGTGAGCTTCTGGGGGAAAGTGAGAAAGGGAAGAGTACCTTTGAGGAGGAGCAGCTGGTAGTGGGACTTCCTGGCGACGTCCGCGATGTGAGGAGAGAACGAGAGAGTGGAGTCAAAGATGACACCAAGGTTGTTTGCCTCACAGAATGTCAAAGGAAGAGGACCCAAGGCGTAAGGCCAGAGTGAGAGAGGGAAAGCAGGGGCAGAAGCCCAAATGAGAAGGATCTCCATCTTACTGACATTAAGGCAGAGATCATTACAGGCACACCAATCCTGAATCGCAGATAGACAGTCAGGAATGAGCGAGAGAGGAGAAGAGTCTGAGGGGAGCCTGAAGGAAAGCAGAGTGTCATCCGCATAACACTGAAAGTTGGAGGCGAAGGTAGAGATCAGGTGGGCTAAAGGGGCCAAGTAGAGGTTGAAAAACCAGGGTGAGAGGATGGAGCAGAGAGAAAGGGACCAAGTTGGACCTGGGAGGGGCTGTCCAAGAGGAAGGTCAGCCACGCAAGGGCCTGATCCCTGATGCCCATGTTCTCATGGAGTCGATTGATCAGGATGGCGTGGTTGACCATGTCGAAAGCAGAGGAAAGATCAAGGAGGATGAGGACAGAAGGAATGCTGGAATCAAGGTTAGAGATCAAATCTTCACAGGTGTTCAGGAGAGCAGTTTCCGTGACTCTGGCAGCTCTGAAGCCAGACTGAATGTCATCGAGCACAACCAACAGATTCTGTGTGGAGAGTAAGCTGGGAGATGGATAGCTTTTCCAACAGTTTGCCCAGGAAAGGGGTGATGGAGATTGGGCTATAGATTGCCAGGCAGGCAGGTTCGGCAGACCGCTTCTTGAGGAGTGGATGCATAAGGGAGTGCTTAAGGAGAGAGGGGAACGTGCCAGTGGTGAAAGTGTGATTACAGAAATCGGCCAAGGCTGGAGCGAGGGTGTGTGCATTAAAACACATATTTATATCGTTCTGCTAGTGCAGTGTGCAGCATATACCTTCAGCAGCACATTCGTGGGTATTGCACAAGCGTGATGATCTATGGCAGCCCAGAGTGTGGCGCGACCAGTGATTTGTTGCTGAGTTGGGGGGGGCCCCCCCTCAGCATGGCTCGCAGGGGGGCCCCCACATTTTGTGTTATGCCACTGGGGCACACATATGTCCTCCTTTGGGTTCTGGTATCAACTGTTCACATATTAGACCTAAATCATCTTCTCTTTTCCTGAACTTTGCTCTGATCTCTCTATCAAAATGTTCAACTGTGTCTCTACCATTACATTTTGGGTGTTTTCACACTCTCTGATGTTAAACTCCACCAAAACAGAGGTGCTCTTCTTCCCTGCCAAATACTCTCTCTCAACTCTTTGTTTGCCTAGCTGCTTGCCACTTGGCACTCTCCCAGACTCCTCTTCAGCCAGAAAGCGCTTTCTTCTTGCTCCACTTGAATAGAAATCTCTTCTCCCTGACATCCGAGAAACACTCCTCACTGATTTGTTCAAAACAAAACTGAAAGCCTACCTTCCTGCCTCTGAGTTACCCTCTTAACCTTCGTCACATCTGCCTTCAAGCTGTCCTTTTTCCCTCACCTCTAACCTAACTCAGTCCCTCAATTTTTCTGCCTCCACTCTATCACTTCATCCATCATGGTCACATCCCTAACACAGCAGTCCCTCAGCCCTACCTCAGTGTAGAAAATGTCTAATATTGAATGTCCAATCACCGCTCTGTAATAAGCTCACTGCTTCCCATATCTTATCTTTTGCACGTTCTTTTGTGGTCAAAAGATCATTGTTCTTCCCTGTATACAAATGAATAAATAAAATCCACTATCCTGTGATAGGCATTGTACATATAGCCGAAGGAGGGGAGGGAGAGAAAGGAACCTAGCTACATCAAAACATTCTATTTACAGTCCAAAGATGCCACACCAACAATAATTACAATATTGCTAACTCTCTAGCACACAGTACCATGGTTGAACTAAATGCACACTATACATTCAAAACATAGAAGCTAATTTTGCTTCAAATCGTAATTTGACAGCGGGGAGTCGTTAGCATGCTGGCACAAGTGCTTGATCATTTATATGGTGGAGAGGAAGGAAGGTGGAGGAAATGCAAGTTGCGTTCCGCCCTTCCTCTCTGCCATACAAATGATTGAAAATGAGGTGTGGCTTGAACAGAAGGCGTAAAAACCATACTCAAGGCTTGTATGCCTTCCATTCACATTATACCACAATGGAACATGAGCTCCATATTGACCTAGAGGCCTAAAAGCAGAACTTCAGTAACAAATGCAAGAAAGCACTAAAATACAAGAATACATTTAGACTGATAGTACCAACAAACTACCCTCCTAATAAAAAGAGATACAGTAATGCCTTACAGTAATACAATGTAACCATGTATTTCACATTGACAGGATTGGAATAACTTGGGGGTCATTTGGAGTTTGGCGGTGCAGTAAAAATGTGGAGGTAACGGAATTACCTCTACTTTTACCATACCACCAAATTCCGACTTTAGAGGTAAAGCAGAGGAAAAACCTTCAGCACTTGGCTGGAGGTGTTTCCACCAGTTTACCTCCAAACAATGGCAGTATTACAGATGGCTGAATTGCCACAGGCGGTAACAATCTCAAACCCCAATGGGATCCTATGGGACTCCAAAACGGGGACTAACACCACCTCGGAATATGGAGGATTTGCCTCCAGTTCTGAGGTGGTAATACAGTAGTAACAGTAATTCAATTTGGCAGATTTACCACTGGTAAATATGAAAGACTCCGACCAGGGAGGTTCTGGGAGCTCAAAAGAAGGCTGTCCACCAGCAGAAGATGGTTCAGCAAGGAAGATTATGGTGGAGGGGATCCAAAACATCCCAGAAATGAAGATGGGATGGGGTATTGGCATCCCAATACCCTTCCAGGTGATGGCAGCTTCCAACACCAAGGCAGGAGACTCAGGCAGTAAAAATGGGAAACAGCCCAGCAGATGCTCCGAGCACAGGAAGCCTGGTTGAGCTAACATGGAGGACCGGGAAGGACGAGGAAGGCCAAGGAACAACGTCCAGCAGCAGAAATTCGGAACAAGAACTAAGTCCATGCACAAAGTCCAGCCAGTACAGCTAGATCTGGTCCTAAACATGCACCAATGGCTTTAAAGGCTGAAAACCCTCCAGAAAGTAAACACACCCGCAGCACTCATGAAAACAACAGAATTCTAAGAAAACTGAGTGCAGGAACAGAGACTTCCATTGACATACCACACACAAAGGGACTTGCCTAAGCCAGCCAATCAAACCCAATGATGCTCCAAACAAATGTTTATGTGGCCAGCCAAATAGGTTGGCCCCCATAAACCGCCCAGCATTCAGGACAGCAGACACAGTTTGTGTATTCGTATGTCTAGGGCAAAGGACTGCTCTAAACTAGCCCATACCACCAAAGAGGTGAAGGGCTGGGCTACAGTGAGCCCATGTGAGCACACTGGTAATTTTAGGCCTGTCTCGTAGTTTCCCCAAACAAAGGAGTGCCCCAACGGCTAACTTCAGTAGAAGCTACCCTGTCAATAAAAAGATGGTCTATGTCCTAAAAATAAAAGAGCTAAACAGCAAAACATTTAGGGGGGGCTCTTAAAATAGACAGCAGAATCCCCAAAAATTGATTTCTGCCCTAACCGGTGTGTAGCCAACTTGATGTTAATGATGTGCTTTGGTTGGTTAAAATGTTTTGAAAAGCCGGGATTTAAACATTTTCTGCAATCTAAAGTGATCCTGCAGTATGCAATTTCCACTAGGAAATGAATTCCGGAGTTTGGCAGTGATAATGGAGAAGGCTGATCCTCTGTGTCTCTTTCTGACAGATCACATAGTTTTAAGGATTACGTTGTTGCTGCCTCTCAAACTTCTCCTCGGTTGGATGATCTTCTCTTGGATGAAATCCGCCCCATAACAGTGGAGAGCATGGTGGTCGGTGTTTTGAAATAAATTACTTGCAACTGGTAATGTTCTCTTTGATAGCTTTTCCTCCCACCATTTCCTCATTTTATTCCATAGTCAGTGACAAATGACACCGAAGGAACAAGTTACTTACCTGTAACTGTTGTTCTCCAGCATGGGTCTGGCATGGATTCACATGCTCATGAATATTCCCCGTCGTCAGGCTGGGAATCTTCGGTAAAGAAAAAACCAGTATCAGTTTCGTTTCTGATCTGTCTTTCGTAGTAGTAACCAATCACTGATCTCTGCGTCATACTGACCACAGCCAATGACTGCCATCTCCCTAAGCCCCGCCTCTGGCCGCCATCTTCAGATTTGGTAGCACGTGAAGTGGCAGTATGACCAAGTGAAGAGCCGCAGAGGGGTAGGCGGGAGTGTTCACATGTGAATCCATGCCAGACCCATGCTGGAGAACAACAGTTACAGGTAAGTAACTTGTTCCTTCTCCAGCATGGGGTCTGGCATGGATTCACATGCTCATGAATAAAGAATACATAGCAGTACACACATGCACAACCACGGGAGGTGGCAAAGGCTCAACATTAAGCATTACATCAAACTCAACATTAAGCAATTCTTACCTCCTCACCAGGCTCACCTTAGGCGAACAGATTGCGCAGCACTGCTTGGCCGACCCTGGACTCCTCCCTGGAATCCCGGTCGACGCAGTAGAATTTCGTGAAGGTGTGCGTCGACCTCCACGTAGCAGCCCTGCAGATGTCCAGCAAGGGCACACCAGATAGGAACGCTGTGGTAGCTGCGATCGCTCTGGTGGAATGGGCTCTCGGACGGCCAGGCAGCCGTCGGTTGGCCAACCGATGACCGTACATGATACAGCCGGAGAGCCATCTGGAAATGGAAGCCTTTGAGAGAACCTTCCCCTGATTGACAGGTCCAAAGTTCACAAAAAGTTGTGACGTCTTCCGAAAACACTTCGTGCGGTCCACGTAAAACTTCAGCGCTTTAGCCACATCCAGCGAGTGCAAAGTCCTTTCGGCCGGCGACGAAGGCGACGGGAAGAAAACAGGCAACACCAAGGGTTCGTTGAGGTGGAATTCCGACGGCACCTTGGGCATGAAGGTGGGGTGCGTCCTGAGCACTACCCTCGTGTCGTGAAAAGTCAGTACGGGGGCTTGCAGGAAAGGGCCTGGATCTCTCCCACTCTTCGTGCGGTGGTGATGGCCACAAGAAACGCTGTTTTCCACGACAAGAACTTCAACGGAGCCGAGTGCAGAGGCTCGAACGGAGGTCCCATGAGCTTGGTCAGCACCACGCTGAGCTCCCACGCCGGGGCCGGAGCCTTCACCGGCGGGAACGATCTGAACAGTCCCTTCATGAATTCTTTCACCAGACGATGAGACCACAAGGACGTCCGCCCCGTGGTTCTGGTGTATCGGGAGATCGCAGCAAGATGATTCTTGATGGACGCGTGCGCCAGTCCAGCCTTGGCCAGCGTCAGAAGGTACGGCAGTACCTGGGGAGCCGTAATCCGTAGAGGGTTAATCTTCTGTGCGTGGCACCAGACAGAGAACCTCTTCCATTTGTGTCCATAGCATTTAAGAGTTGAGGACGCCCTGGCCTTTGCAAGAACCTCTCTGCAGTCGGCCGGTATGCTTGGGGGGAGGGCTCCCAGAAGGGCCTGGCTCCGGGTCCCCCGTAGGGAGCGGTTCCTCCCGAGCATAAGGACTGTATAGCCAACAAAATGGCTGCCGAGTTGTCTTGCGGCACTGGTTGAGGGGAGTCCGACGGGCGGTCAGGAGCCCCGTCGGCACCCTTGACGTTCTCGTCGTCTCCTACGTCGGGGTCCCTCCCGACAGGCTGGTCGTCTTCCACGCCAACGCCATGGCTTAAGACTTCGATCAGCTCCTCCTCGGAGGTTGAGGCCGAATCCACGATGACCTCCTGCCCCCCCTTTTTCTTCTCCGTCGGAGGTTTCACGGGGGTCCTGTCGATGGGCATGAAAGAGGACTCCCTCCGCGGTGGCAGGGACACTCTGAGCCCCGAGGTCACCACCACTGTTGTTGCCTCCACAGGCTGAGCTAGGGCCGCTGCGACTGTCTCGATAGAGGCCTTGGCCGGATGGATTAAGGCTTTCACCACCTTAGGTGCGCTCACCGCCTTCTCCTTGGGGGGAGGGTCACCGCCTCGCTCCCCCTCCGATGGTGCCTTCGAACTCGACTGGGGTCTCTCCAGGAGCTTCGCCGGGTGCTCGGCCTTCCTCTTACCCGAGCCAGAGCGTTGGCTCGTGGTTGATGGCGCCGGGGAGGATGCGCCCTGCCTGGCGCCCGTAGAGCCCGACCGTTCGGCGCTCCCGGTGCCAGCGGACTCGCAGTGCTTGGCCTTCTGTTGGACCCCCGTCGCCGGGGCGTCCTCAAAGGTCTTAGAAGACCGCTCGGACTTATTCTTCTTCTTCTCGCCTGACGGGCTCTTCCCTTCCAGCCAGTTGGCGAGACGTTGATGGCGGTCCTTCATGGTCCGCTCCGACATAGTGCCGCAAAACGCAAAGTCCTTCTCCACGTGCGTCTTGTCCTCATGTAGGCAGTAAAGATAAAGGGAGTGTTCGTCCTCCTTAAAGACATTCTGAAGCTGGCATCCAGGGCAGACCCTGAGCTTCCCTTCTCCTGGGCCATGTCCGAGATGGGCCTGAGAAACTTCTGGAGTCCTCCAAAAGCGTGGCTCGACGAAATCTTCACCCTTGAGGGGCGTAGACGAATCCGACACGGGTCCCCGTTGATCGGATGAAGAAACGGTGGAGCTTGAGGCTCTTTTGACCGAAAAAAAGAGAAATTTTTTGAGAAAAAACATGAAAAATAGCACTAACGCTCGAGAGCAATAGCACGAGGATCCCAACACTTGAATGTGCGGTAAAAATCTGAAGATGGCTGCCAGAGGCGGGGCTTAGGTAGAGGGCAGTCATTGGCTGTGGTCAGTATGACGCAGAGATCAGTGATTGGTTACTACTACGAAAGACAGATCAGAAACGAAACTGATACTGATTTTTTCTTTACCGAGGATTCCCAGCCTGATGACGGGAATATTCATGAGCATGTGAATCCATGCCAGACCCCATGCTGGAGAAACGTTTTCACCAGCTGGTGGTTGGGTGTACCTCGGCGCTGATACTCTTTGGCTGTCCATTCCTTTTTCTGGGAAGCGACAGGGTCTGGCATACATATAGGGGACACTGTGCCCGATGACCTCAATTCACCCTTTTAACTGCCCCTGCAGACTGAGTCCATTGAGCACACAGTCGATGGTATGCAGCTTAAGATGGCTGCCGCCGCCCAGGAGCGAAACAACAGCAACAACAGGTCCATGTGGAGCCTGCAATGTGATTGGCCACTGGTTTATGGAAAGGGAGCCCTGGCATCTAGTCGGATGGCGCAGCTGGCCTCCTCCCAAGGCCTGTACTTGAGGCCTTCATAGCTCTCTGCTGCTCACCGCTGAGACTGCTCCACCTTGCCCGGTCAGAATCGAGCACCCAAAGCATTAGTCTGCCCCGGAACAAGCATCCCCCTGCAGGGCGAAGGTAAGCCTGCACCTGATAACAATGTGAACAGCTGTGCCCGGATTTGCTTGCCCGCATCTGCCGCTCGCTGCACTACTCGCCTTACATGTGCCAAAGTGATCCAGCTCCCGATACCTAGTCCACACCTCCCGCCCGCGGAACCACGCTTAACCCCTCTCTTGGAGCTACTGCTGCTCCCACAGGCATGGTCGCGACGCGGCCGCCTGTCTCTATCACAGCTTTTGATTCACCTGTCTGCATGAATCCCTGCATGTTGCTCTGGCATGCCCATACATCTAGTGCCTTTGCCCCCCAAAACACCACAAGCAACCTAGCCCCACACAGTATCGAGCGCCCATACACATGCACACCCATACCTGCAAACGGCAAACCCTGCGCTGCAGCCCGAAAAGGCAGACCCTACTCCCTGACACATGCCCGATGAGCATTGCCCTCAGAAACAGCAGACTCTGGATGAGGACCTTCTCTCTGCCCGATCCCTTATGCCCCCAACCCAGGGCAGAACGTAATAAATAGCTAGGAGAGTGCACACGTGCTTCTATCAGCCAGAGACCAATCTGAAGTACCTATGACCCAAAGATGCCCTCAAATAACAGACCCTCACTGGCAAAACCCTCTATAATTACGACCATTCGAACTCTCCACCATACTCAGGCCTCTAAACAGCCATCACCCGACCCACCAAAGCCAGCCCACCCACACCCAGGGAAATTGTCCAACCTGATACCCCGACCCTCGGCCATACTAGGGCACCCCACATTACTAACAAGCCTATATAACCCATGCCACCATTAAATGGGGCCCTTGTTAATGCCAGATCTATCCCAGCACATGCCCTTGACATAAACAACTCTATCACTACTGAAAGGAACTCATGGTGGCAACAGTAAAGACAGACACAAGTGATCCCGATTCAATGGTGTCTATTTAAACAATATGCAGGTTGGAAAAACGCCTAAACTATACCTAAATCTAAGATGGGAGCAAGCGTCGACCATCAAATGTAAAAAATAAGTCAGTCCTTGTAGCGTCTTGTCAAAGTAAAAAGGTCTACACGAATAAAAACCTATTGCCAAATCCTTACAACTAATTATAGAAAGAGCGTGGGATAAGGGTTTCAATAAAGAAGGGAGTGTTCACAAATAATAGGTCAGGATGTGATTGCCAGGGGTCTCCCCCACGTTTTCAGCACGCGACAAGGTGGGTCTCCTGAGCACAGCACACACTCAAACCTTCCCAGCTTGAGCCGACATTTCTGCATCCGCTATCAGGTTCTTCGATGGCCAATTCTCCTTTAACAAAAGTCTCTTGCCTTCGAGGCCTGATGTTTTCAGCAAACATACACAAAGTTCTGTTACATGTATGGCTTTGGGTAACGGCTTCACTCCTGTGTGCCCCTCTTCCGGGCACAGACCTCTCACCTTAGTATTCGACAACTCAATTAAACAGTTCCTTTCTCAACAAACTTTGGGTGGTGACTTTCCACCCCTGGATCTCCCTCTTTCGGGTTTGGACCCCTTCTCAACTGTCAGTCTCCCTCCTTCGAGTTCACTCTTGTCAACTTTTGCAAAAATAATTCACTTTGGACATCCCTCTGCTGGGCTCACTTCCGTCAACACACTGTTCATAGAACTTTAGACTCTTACACTCACAAGTCTTAATGTCTTTTCAGTGTGCGTGATTCATTTCCTTTTGCTTCACAATCATCCATTTTACAAGACCCCCGTATGACTACTTTGACCCCTCTTCTCGCCTTTCTCCCAAGGCCTTCTGGTTACTGTAGTTCAATAGCAGGATAATCACCTAGCATTTCTCAAATGAACACCCACACAGTGTTTGATTCTGTTATGCTCGTTTTCCCCTTCTGCAGTAAGCAATCAGTTCCTTATTTATCAAAAGCTCAATTAGCCGCTTGCTACTTTCTTTCAACACAGTTTGGTTTCTTTATCGGCTCTCCCCTCGACTCACCAGCTGTGATGAACTGCTTTGATTTCTTGTTTTATAGAGTCAAGGCTGGTACCATTGTGCCATGCGTCTCTCCCTGGCTTGGCTGTCAGCGGAGGAGGTGCTCGGGTACCGTTGACATCTGCTGCAACACACGCTTGCTATTGTTCGTGGTCTTACAATTCCTTCTCTTGAGGCTTCACGGGTCTCTGTCGATAAGGGCAAGGTCTGTCGATAAGGGCAAGGTCACTTCTCCCCTTGGAATCCTCTCGACTCGCGCCATCTATTGCCTTCTCTTGAACTGCCATGCTGGGTTAGCTCTCACGCCGTGCGGTCTATCTTGCACGTAGTGTGCTGTCATGCTCCACCTTTTATCCCTGTGGGGAAGGGAAAGGGCCGTCAGGTGTGTGTGATTCTGATCAATTGCCTGACTTTGCCTGACCCTTGTATTGGGACATGTCAGGTTAACGGCGGTGTTAGTCCATTGTCTTTCGTGTTGTGCGAAAGTGTACGTGTCGGAAAAGGGGTGGGGGGGAAATGTTTTGGAATATCCTAAATGGTAGGATGGGAAAAAGGTGTTTAAAAAAGGGGGATACCGATTCTCACCCTTTGGTGTCCCACTCCCCAAGGACACCCCATTCAGGTGATCCTCCCTCACTGGTCCACCCCCAGGAACTGGATACAAAAGTGATGGCCGTGTCCTGGCCACCTGTATGATAGATCCCCAGGGACTAGACAGGGAGACACCTTTAGGTTTCTCACACTACCCACAACCTAGATATCGTAGCCATCATAGAAACTTGGTTACATGGAGCCTGCGGCCCCACCCTATCCCTAGAAATCCCTTCTGGTTACACCATACACAGAAGTGCCAGACCCAATGTTAGAGGAGGAGGTATTGCACTGCTCCCCATTAGGCAACTCACTACACTTATGGAGGGGAACTGTGACTTACTCTCTGCCAAATGGACCATCTAAGCAACACAGACACCATCTCCATCCACGTTATATATCATCCACCAGGCCCTACCTTAATCTTTGAAGAGAACCCCCTACAGACTCTTGGCACCAACATTAAGTCCACTACTAAAACTATTCTCCTAGGTGATCTTAACCTTGTCCTTAATGATCCATCAGACCTGAATGCCACCTCAGTAGCTAACTCCCTAGGTGCACTGGGTTTCAAACACTGTGTTAGTGATCCGGGATAGCAGACCTTAATTGCCAGATATCTGTCTGCGCCTTAACCCCTTGTTCATGGTCTGACCACCACATTGTGTCCTTTACTATCTCGCCTATCAGGCACACCACCTGCACCACACCTGCAATGCTGCCTACTTTGGCCCCAAGTTCCCGTATACACACTGCATTGCGCCCCTGCTACAGGCACTCCAGCCACAGTACCTTCACATCGACGACCCCAGCACACTTGCTGACTTTTATTCTATGACTCTAACAGTAGCGGTGGACACTGTTGCCCCTTTAGCGCCCCGAAAATCTAAACCGGCCAGACATGTCAACTCCTGGTTTACCCCTGATCTCCTAGAGTTCCTTCCAAAAAAAAACCTGGCAGAAGCAAACTGCAAAAAAATCTTCTACAGACACCCAGACGTTGCTATTCATTATGGCAGCTAAACGCTATAGACAAGCCATCATTTATTTATTTATTTCTTGTGTGTTTGTTATGCGCCGAAAATCTAAACTGGCCAGACATGTCAACTCCTAGTTTACCCCTGATCTCCTAGAGTTCCTTCCAAAAAAAAACCTGGCAGAAGCAAACTGCAAAAAAATCTTCTACAGACACCCAGACGTTGCTATTCATTATGGCAGCTAAACGCTATAGACAAACCATCATTTCTTTATTTATTTATTGTGCTTTTGTTATGCGCTTATACAGTAAGTCAATTCTGTTTCAAGGCGCCCACAGGGCAACAGGGAGGGAACATGGGATTGAGACATTAAATACAGTGGAAGATAAAGCACAAACCTCTATGCCATGTGAGTATTCCGAATGTGCAAGTGTAGCAAGGAAGAGGGTAGTGGGGGTAGGTGCTGGAATGTCCGTGCTCGTGGATGAACAGCAGATGAAGTGCATAATACGTTAAGTGCTAAATGGCCTGGGTAGAATAGTGCAAGCCTACAGGATGAAGGCCGGTGGGTGCCGAAGCAAGTGCTGAAAAGGTAGACAGAAGCTGGGGCGATTGGGTGTGGAAGGCCAGGGCCCCAAAGATGCATAGGGGCTCTGGTCACCGATCACAGCAACTGTGAGATTTAGCAGAGGGGGGAAGAAGAGAAGGAAGAGGTGAAGAGGAAAGCTTCTGGAATTGAGGAAGTCATGCTAGGAGGGAGCCAGCTGAGGAAAGAGATGGGCCTCCACCCCTCCACCCCTCTGTTTATCGAAATGCTTTACACACAAAGAGTTGGTGCTAGAGGAATGGAGAGGTCTAGAGGGAGAGTATTTAGTAAGAGAGAGTTGCAGATAGCATGGTCCCCGGCCCCAGACAGTGTTGTGGATGATGCAGAGGGATTTGAATTTGATCCGTGCAGCAACCGGGAGCCAATGAAGACTTTTTAGGGCAGGAGAGACGCACTCCCTGGGCTTAAGGCCAACGATAAGTCTTTCTGCCCTATTCTGGATTAGCTGGAGGGGTCGCAGAGTGGAGGAAGGTAGATTCAAGAGGAGGCTATTTCAGTAGTCAACCCTATAGAGAACCAGGGCTCGGGTAACATTGAGCTTCTGGGGGAAAGTGAGAAAAGGGAGAATTCCTTTGAGAAGGAAGAGTTAAAAGTGGGACTTCTTGGCAATGTCCTGAGTGTGGGCAGGAGAGAGAGGAGTCGAAGATGACTCCAAGGTTTCTGGCTTCAGTTGAAGGAGCAGGGTGAGGGGAAGAATGAGGGAGCAGGGTCACAATGGGAAGATCTCAATGTTGCTGGCATTGAGGTAGAGATCGTTGGAAGTGCACCAGGACAGGCAGTCGGGCATGATGGATGGTACAAGAGGGTCAGCAGGAAGTATGAAGAAGAGTTGTGTGTCGTTTGCGTAACATTGGAAGTTGGAGTATATGAGGAGTGCCAGCAGAGCCGGGTAAGTATTAAAGAGCCAGGAGGAGAGGTTAGAGCCCTGGGGGAACCCACAGGTGGAGAAGCAAGTAAGCGAGGATAGGAGCCCAAGATAACATGGGATGAGCGGTCAATTAGGAAAGCGGTCAGTCAGTCCAGTGACCGTTTCGAGATACCAAGGATATCGTGGAGCCTTTTTATGAGGATGGAATGGTTGACTGTGTCGAAGGCAGAGTGGAGATCGAGTAGGATGAAGACAACTGGGGAGTTGGAGTTCAGAGATGCAAGCAGTTCTTCAAAGGTGTTCAGGAGAGCAGTTTCCATGCCACTGGATGTTCGGAATCCAGATTGATGGTGGTGGAGACCACCAACAAGTTCAGTGTGTGAGGTAAGTTGAGGAAAGGCCAACTTCTCCAGCAGTTTCCCCAGGAAGGGGGTGATAGAAATAGGGCATAGTTGGCTGGACAGGTCGGGTCTGCTGAAGGTTTTTTCAGGAGGGGCGCACAAGGGAGTGCTTGAGGGAGGGGACAAAAGAGTGGTTGCAGCAATCAACGAGTGTGGGGGAAAGAGAGCCAATGTTGACCTAGATGGTTCTGGAGGAACAAGGGAAAACCTGTTTGGAAGAGACCTTCATGGAGCGGACAACTCTGGTGACTTCTTCAGGTGTGACTGGAGAGAAGGAGGAGAGGGAGGAAGAAAGAGGGTGAGGGGCAAAGGGAGGCAAGCAAGTGAGGGATGGGTTGGGCGGGGATTGGGGGTAGCAAGGGTGTTCAGGATGTCCTGAGTTTTATTGGCGAAGTGTGTGGCCAGTGCACTGCAGAGGGCCTGGAAGGATGAGGGAAGGTGGAGACTGCAGACGGGTTGGCTAGTTTCCTGCAGATTTTGAAAAGTTCAGACGTGTTGTTTGGATGCACCAGATACCTGTGCCTGAATGTGGGCCCTTTTTTGGCACAGATGGAGAGTCTGTAATGCCTTTGGAGCAAGTAGCAGGTCAGTTTGTCAGAGGGTGAGCTTGAGGTTTGCAACTTCTGTTCCCCCACTCTGCACTTTCGTTTCAGAGCTGCAAGTTTGGAGTCGTACCAGGTGTTACGCTTGGAGGTGGGTTTCAGGCGGATCCTCATGACTGGGGCAAGAATGGCAAGGGTATTGGTGATGGCCAAGTGGAGGTTACTGAGAGAAGAATCAGTGGTAGAGTCTGAGGTGGGGGGGGACAGGGAAGATGAAGGTGGATGTGAAGGCAGTGGCTGACACTTGTTTTATTGGGTGGATGTTTGTGAACAAGATTGGCAGGGCTTTTTTGGGTGCAGTCAGAGGGCCGATGGGACCCCTGTTGGAGGAGAGAATGGTCTGACCAAGAAAGTGAAGTGATCCGAGGTGGGGGGGGGGGGGAGAGAGAGAGAGAGAGAGAGAGAGAGAGAGAGAGCTGTGATAGGGGAGTCCAATTGGCGGTTGAAATCACCCTAGAGGAGGAGATTGGAGGCAGTTGAAAGAAGGGAAGAGCAGAAATCAGCGCATTAATAGAGGAACAGGGTGGTAGTGCCTGGAGGCCAGTAGATGGTTGCAATGGTCAGGGAGGAGGAGGGAGAGATGACCAACTTGCATACCAGGCTCTCAAAGGAAGAGTAGAGCTGGGTGGTGTGATGGAAGAAGGAACCCACTCAAGGAAGATTAAGGCAACCCCACCGCCAGCACAGTGAGGTGGAGGCTTGGAAATGATCTTGAAGCCGTCAGGGAGAAGGGAGTCAAAAGCAGTGACTGAGCTGGCACTGAACCACGTTTCGGTGAGAGCGAGAATGTCGAGGTCAGTGTCTTCCAGGAGGAGGCAGTTGTCGGCAGAGTGTTAGTTGGCTGAACGGAAGTTGAGAGACGCCACATGGAGGAGGTCTCCGCCTTTGAAGGTTTTCTGAAGTTGTGTGTAGGGTGAGGGACAGAGAGCGAGGTAGGGGGAGAGGCAGGTGATGGAAGGAAGTTAATGAGGGACGGCAAGCGCCGGTCAAAGAGGAGGAGGAGGTTGGGTTGAGGATCCTGAACCAGGATAGTGCCTGTGTGGTAGACATTAATGATGCAATGTGATGATAAGAAGCCGGCCAAGAGGACATCCTACTTGGTGCCACCATTAATGGGAGAGATTGTGAAAGGGAGGAGAGTGGAGATGGGACAGAGAAAAGGATGTCGGTGAAGACCTCTCTTGAAGTTGAACTGACATAGGTGTCTGCAATGGGTAGGCCAGGGTTGGCTTTCAGTATGATATTTTTGTTGCTTTTTTCTTCCAGCCTTTGTAACATAGGAAGGATAGGTAATAGTGTAGCAGTTGGAGAAGATAGGAGAGATGGTGAGAGCCATTAGGGTGGCAAAGGAAAGTTGAGGAAAGAGGAGGCTGCACTGGACGCTCTGGCTCAGTTCACAGGCTGTCAAGAGGTCTACAAGAGGACACATGATGAAATGCAATCTGAGGTGCAGGATGTTACAACCTCAGTTTCTAGGCTTGACAGTTAAAAAATAGGGCAATTACAATGCAATCAGGAGTGCCGGATGTTAAAGCACAGAGAGTACTGTCTGCTGACCTGCCAGCCCCACTGCTACCACGTCTTGGATTTGCTTCAACACCATGAGAATAACCTTGCCATTGAAAGTGATCAGGCCATGCACCCTACACGTGGCATGCAATAAAATCATGTGTGCGCGCGCACCGACGTGTGCACACCTGCGGAGAGTACCGACTACTGACCTGCCAGCCCCGCTGCTACCGCGTCTTGTATATTGCATCAACTCCATGAGAACAACCTTGCCATTGGAAGTCATCAGGGTACTTCCGCTACATTTCCTGACTTCGTGTGGACTTGTTGACCTCTTTTCATTTAATGAATACGCTAATATCTACTAAAACGTTCTCTTTTGTAAGTAGCCACACCCCCTACACGTGACATGCAATAAAATCACATGAGCGGGTGCAAAAGCGTGCACGCACCTGCAGAGAGTACCTCGAGAGTACTGACTGCGGACCTGCAAGCCCCGCTGCTACCGTGTCTTGGATATTGCTTCAACTCCATGAGAACTACCGTACCATTGGTAGTCATTGGGGTATTTCTGCTACATTTCCTGACTTTGTGTGGACTTGTTGACCTCTTTTCATTTAATAAATATGCTAATATTTACTAAAAGGTTCTCTTTTGTATGTAGCCACGCCCCCTACACGTGACACGCAATAAAATCACCTGAGCGTGCCCACCAGCACGCGCGCACCTGCGGAGAGTACCCCGAGAGTACTGACTGCTGACCGCTGGTCTGTGGTGTCGTGGGGGCCACACTAGAGTCTGCAGCCTGTCTGAAATAGCCACAATTCTCAGTTTTGTTTACACAACATCCCAGTGCTGCAACCCAATTTCAGAGGCACAAACTTATGTATTGCTTGACTTCGGGTATGCCCCACCCGGCACCTGTTACCACTTCCAAACATGCTAGTACATCACTGCAGACCCCGGCACGAGTTGCCTACCCCCGCGCCCAACTACACCCGCGTAGTTGTAACGCCACTGTTGACATAAGGACCAAGTTACCTGGTGTTCTCCAGCATGGGTCTGGCATGGATTCACATGCTCATGAATATTCCCTGTCGACAGGCTGGGAATCCTCGGTAAAGAAAAAATAAGTTTCAGTTTCGTTTCTGAACTGTCTTTCTACTAATAACCAATCACTGGTCTCTGGGTAATACTGCCCCCAGCCAATGACTGCCCTCTACCTAAGCCCCTCTTCTGGCAGCCATCTTCAGATTTGGTAGCACGTAAAGTGGCAGTTGGACCAAGAGAAGAGCCGCAGAGTAGTTGGAGGGAGGGTTTGCATGTGAATCCATCCCAGACCCATGCTGGAGAACAACAGTTACAGGAAAGTAACTTGTTCCTTCTCCAGCATGGGGTCTGGCATGGATTCACATGCTCATGAATACAAGAATGCATAGCAGTACACACATGCACAACCACGGGAGGTGGCAAGGCTCAACATTAAGCATTTCAACAACTCAACATTAAGCATCTCTTACCTCCTCACCAGACTCACCTTCAAGCTAACGGGTTGCGCAGCACTGCCTGGCCGACTCTGGACTCCTCCCTGGAATCCCGCTCGACGCAGTAGAATCTCGTGAAGGTGTGTGTCGACCTCCATGTAGCAGCCTTGCAGATGTCCAGCAGGGGCACACCAGACAGGGACGGCGTGGTAGCAGTGATAGCTCTGTTTGAATGGGCTCTCGGACGGCCGGTTTGCCAGCTGGTGACAGTGATTGATGCAGCAGGAGAGCCTTCGAGAGGGCCTTCCCTTGGTTCACAGGTCCAAAGTTCACAAACAGCTGTGATGTCTTCTAAAGACTCTTCGTGCGGTCCATGTAGAACTTCAGTGCTCTAGCCACATCTAGCGAGTGCAAAGTCCTCTCAGCCGGCGACGAAGGCGACGGGAAGAAAACAGGTAACACCAAGTGCTCGTTGAGATGGAAGTCCGACGGCACCTTGGGCATGAAGGAGGGGTGCATCCTCAGCACTACCCTCGTCTCGTGGAAATTCAGGTACGGAGGTTTACAGGAGAGGGCCTGGATCTCTCCCACTCGTCATGCGGAGGTGATGGCCACAAGAAACGCTGTCATCCACGATAGGAACTTCAACGGTGCCGAATGCAGAGGCTCGAATGGCGGGCCCATGAGCCTGGTCAGCACCATGTTGAGCTCCCACGCCAGGGCCGGAGCCTTCACCGGCGGGAACGAGCAGAACAGTCCTTTCATGAACTCCTTCACTAGACGGTGAGACCACAGCGACGACCGCCCCAGAGTTTTGGTGTAGCGGGAGATCGCTGCCAGATGAATTTTGATGGAGGCGTGCGCCAGCCCCGCCTTGGCCAGCGACAGCAAGTACGGCAGCACTTGAGGGGCCGTAATCCGCAGAGGGTTCATCTTCTGTGCACGGCACCAGACAGAGAACCTCTTCCATTTGTGTCCATAGCACTTGAGAGTCGAGGACGCCCTGGCCTTTGCAAGCACCTCCTTGCAGTCCGCCGGGACATCGTACTCTCGAACTCTAGTGGTGCAGGAGCCAGGCCTGTAGGTTCAGCGATCCCGGGTCGTGATGGAGAATGGCACCTCCTTCCCTGGTGAGAAGATCCGCGTCGGTAGTTTGACCGGGGGGGGCGCTGACATGTCCAGAAACCACATCTGCCTTGGCCACGCCGGTGCGACAAGGATCATCCTGCACCGGGACGTCTGAGTTGACTGATGAGAGGGACTTCTTACCTGGGATTACTTTGAAGGCTATTTAAACCATGCCCGAACAGCAGCACACGCTTCGCGTTATTCTGCATCCAGCAGCGTAACGCTCACCGTGCCTGCAAGTCAGCATCCAGCCTTCTGCCACGCCCGTCTTGAGTCCGGAGCTCCTAGAAAAAGAGGAAAGAAGAAGCAAAGGTTAGAATAAGAACATTACTTTAATTTCTCACCTGATTACAGATCCATCGCGCCTTCAAACTTGGAAAAGGACATTATTTTCACACGCGTCGCATCGCCAGCTGCAGCGCCGCACTGTACTCGCCAGCCTTCACACGATCCGGCGCAATCTCCATAATTTCTTCGCCGAATCCCAGCACCTAGGGGACAAAGACATTACAAGGTGAGCCGAGAGAGCCAACAAAGACAATCTCTTTTACCACCATAGCCTTACCTGATTTTACCGCCGGAGGCATTAATCTTCTATGTGCCACATCTTCTAACGCCGCACCTGCAAGAAGAGAGAAAGCAACAGGTTAAGCACTGGCATCTTTTACCGGACAGTTTTGGGTAATACAGACTCTTACCTGAACGCCATCAGCTGCCACAAGGCAATCTTCTTTGGATCAAGCTGCAAGATAGGGGGGGGGGGGGGAAATCGGACAAGAATGAATATCAGACATATTGAACTCTTTTTGAACTTTATACTTACGGCTCCTCGTCGGAACTTCAGAGTCAATATTCATCTGGAACTCTCATCATTCCTTCGGACCAGTGAAGTAACTGGTACCTATGCGCCCCTGCATTCCACGCAGGATGGAGAGCTCATCATTCAAAACCATTAGGTGAGACTAATGAAAGGGGACATTGGAGGTGTTTAGTGGGGAGAACAGTGAGGTGTCATCACTTAAATCCACGGGAGGCTAATTCCCTTTCTCCATTTCAGGAGAATACTTCTACGGGTCAAGCAGACGAAATTAGGCGGGCCAGTCCAGTCTGTCATCTCTGCACTACGCGACACGCTGGTGGAGACCGTAGCTGTCCAGTTCCGATCGACGCCCCTGTGGGAGCCAGGTGAGCGTAACAGAATGCGAAGCCTTCCTACAAATCCCCACCCGGGCGTTATGGAGACCTCAGAGACTGACCAATTGGCCCAATTATTAGGGGAACTTAGGGCTGAAGTACATTCCGCCCGCCAAGAGACTAATGCTCTTAGGAGAGAACTGATTGTGTCAAAGGAACGCACTGATGATATTGCTAGACAACTACTGCAAAACCAAGCTGGGCAAACACCCCTACCTGGATTCGGGGGGAACCCAACTTCTGTTTCATCAAGCAACTCTGTGCAGGTAATTCTACCTGGAACTATTCCTTTGGCTCCACCCGAACGCTTTGCTGGGGACCCAAAAAGGTTCGCTGTGTTTATGAACCAATGCCGCTTGCACTTTTTATGTAGACCAGGAGCCTTCCCAAACGATCAAGCCAAAGTAGCCTTTGTACTATCATATCTCAGCGGCAGCGCAGCTGATTGGTCAATTCCACTAGTCAACCAGGATGACCCTCTTCTTCGGGATTTTCAAGGTTTTCAAATAAGCATGGAAAGACTATTCGCCCGACATTCACAGGGACAGGCCCTGGATGACGAACCTTTGTCCCTACGACAGGGTGATCAGGTTCTGCTAACCTATATCGCAACCTTCAATAGGTTGGTGGTGGAAACCGGATGGCCCGAGGTAAAAAGAATTACATTATTTCATCGTAGACTTCGAGGGGAACTCAAAGACGTTTTGGCTCAAGTTGTGAACCCACCTCAGGATTGTGCTGAATACATAGACTTAGTGGTCCAGTTAGATCACCGATTTCAGAATAGAAAGGCTGATCGAGCTAAGTTCGAGAATCGGGTATTGGTCAAATCCAACGCCACCCCCAAAGGAACAGATACATCAGAACCCATGCAGATCGGGGGGGGTTAAAGGACCTTTGACTCAAAAGGAAAGAGAAAAGAGACGGCAAATGCAATTGTGTCTGTACTGTGGAACCTCGGGACATTTTCTATGGGACTGCCCTATAAAACCACCCAAGAAGGTGGTAGGAGCTGCTGACAAAAGCCATGTAGAGTCTGATTCGGGAAACGACCACGCCCGACAAGCGTAGAGGTCCACTTGCCGAGCTTGAAGAAGGATACTCGGACCTCGCACTTCATCATACCAATGGTCCTCATGGATCCAAGGCAGCCATCACGTATGCACGCAGTAAGGGCATACATTGATAGCGGGGCCATAGGAAACTATGTGGACCACGAATTTGCTACTCAGATGAATCTATCTCTTTGCAAAAAGACAACTTTGGATGTCATCACCACAGTCGATGGAACTGAAATTGCCTCTGGGCCTGTAACTCATTCCACCGCAGAGATGACACTATTGGGTCAGGATGGGCATCGAGAGACTATTGTGTGTGATTTAATCAAAGCCCCGCAGTTCCAAATAATACTGGGGATACCTTGGTTGGAAACACATAATCCTTGTATTGATTGGCGAGAGAAGAGAATAACCTTCCCGGATTGTGCACATATTTGTTACCTGGAAAAACCCTTGAACAAAGGCCTGGCCACAGTCGCTACTCCAGTTGTGCAGTTACCTCAGGAATATCAAGAATTCCAGGATGTTTTCCAAAAAGAACAGGCAAACACCTTACCACCTCACAGATCATACGATTGTCAAATTGATCTCGTACCCGGTGCACAACCTCCATCTAGTAGGATCTACGCCCTTACGGAACCCAAAAACCTTCATCTACGACAATACTTGGACCAGTACCTTGCTAATGGCTTCATTTGGCCATCCAAGTCCCCTGCATCTTCAGCTTTGTTCTTCGTGCCTAAAAAGGAGGGTGACCTCAGAACGTGCATAGACTACCGCGCACTAAATCAGATCATGGTTAAGAACCGATACCCATTGCCTCTGATCCCCGAATTACTGGACCAAGTAAAGGATGCTTGTATCTACACTAAGTTAGATCTCGGAGGGGCATATCATCTGGTACGTGTAAAGAAAGGCGATGAATGGAAGACTGCGTTTCGCACCAAGTACGGATTATTCGAATATCAGGTGATGCCTTTCGGGTTGTGCAATGCACCGGCAGCCTTCCAGTATTTTATGAACGATGTCCTTTGTGAACTCATTGACGTCTGTGTTGTTGTATACATAGACGATATTCTAGTGTACTCCTCCTCAAAATCAGATCATGTTAAGCACGTTCGTGCAGTCCTTGAGAAACTACGCCAGCACAAGTTATATGCAAAATTGGAAAAATGTGTTTTTCACTCTACAGAAGTCGAATTCCTTGGATTTATCCTGACCCCAAAAGGAGTTTGAATGGACTCTCGAAAGGTGGACGCAATCCTCAAGTGGCCATCACTCAGTTCAGTTAAAGGAGTACAAAGCATGCTTGGATTTGCTAACTTCTACTACAGATTTATTCCGGAATTCTCACATGTTGTACACCCCATCACAGCACTTTTGCGAAAAAACAAGTGCTTTTTGTGGACCGAAGAGGCTGAAAGAGCCTTCCAAGAGCTAAAATTGAAATTCACGTCTGCACCTGTCTTGAAGCACCCATGCCCCGAGCTTCCATACATAGTTGAAACTGATGCATCCAGTTTAGCCATCAGGGCTGTCCTGTCCCAGAAGGATCCTGAAACCGGCCAACTTCATCCAGTAGCATTCTGGTCAAGAAAATTCTCGGCACCCAAATTAAACTATGCAGTTACTGATAAAGAGTTACTAGCCATCAAATCTGCCTTCAAGGCTTGGCGGCATTATCTTCTCGGTGCCAGACATACCATCACTGTAATCGCCGATCACAGGAATTTGCAGTATTTAAAAACAGCCAAGGCCCAATCATCGCATCAACTTAGGTGGGCATTGTTCTTTGCTGAATTCGATTTCGTGATCACTTATCGACCAGGTTGTAAAAATGGCAAGGCAGACGCCTTATCCCGAATAGGACTGGGAGAAGCATACTCAAACCCGGAACCGGTGCCTATTATTTCAGAACAGAGAATTCTTGGCATAACTACTCTACAGACTCTAGAAGATATTCATTCAAAAATCCAACAACTTTTCGATCCAGCAGCCCTGCAGGACTGGGTAAAGAAAGGCCAAGATTATTAATGACCTACCTTACTATCAAGGGCGTTTATTTTTACCACACAAGGAACTACAAGAACTGGTTATTTCTAATTATCATGATGCTCTGATTGAAGGACACCCAGGTATCGCAGAAACTGAAGCTAAAATTAAAAGACAATTCTGGTGGCCCACCTGGCGAAAAGACATAAAGGGCCTCCTTACGACCCTGGCGGAGTGGGTTTACGCCAGCGGTATTCGCGGCGGACCCTTCCGCCCTACTACGAGTTCCCGTAGCGCCATGGAGCCGTTTTCCGCCTGGTTTTTCCGGGCGGAGAAATCCATGGCGCTACGGGACCTTGTTGGTAACTACGCCACCGTATTCTACGGTGGCGTAATTGACGCCTTCCCCACTCCCATTATACCCTATGGGGCAAAAATGGGAATGGGGAAGGGTAAAATGGGGATTGGGGATTTACCGCCCCGCCAAGGTCGGAATGGGGCAGTGAATCCGCCAACCCCCATGGCGGTATTGGCAGCTTTCCGCCGTGCTCCATGGTGCATATTGCACCACGATCTCCGCCAGGGTCGTAATGAGGGCAAAGTCATTTGTGCTATCTTGTGGTATCTGCGCCCAAAACAAGAGTATGAAGAAAAAACCAGCTGGTCTTTTACAACCCTTGGATATTCCACCTACACCATGGCACACTTTGTCTTTAGACTTTATTACTGATCTACCTCCATGTAATGGATTTAACACCATTCTAGTTATTGTGGATCTTTTTTCCAAGATGGCCCACTTTATTCCTTTAAAGGGATTACCTTCCGCTTCAATTTTAGCCAAGGAATGGGGATTTTCTTCCGTATTGGTCTCTGACCGAGGTAGTCAGTTCATTTCGCAATTTTGGAAGAAATGTTGTCAATTGGCGCAAATCGACGTGAGGTTATCAACCAGCCACCATCCCCAGACCGATGGTCAAACGGAGAGGACCAACCAGACTCTTGAGCAATACCTACGTTGCATGCTACACCAAACCGAAAGCAATTGGAAGGATTTTTTGTGGATTTCCGAATACGCATACAATAACTCTGTACATTCAGGAACCGGACAAAGCCCCTTTTACACCATATATGGACACCATCCTCGAACCTCAGAACTCGATTCGCCTCAACACTTAGAAATGCCCGCAGTGAATCATCTGCACTCTACTATTACACAAGCCTTTAAGGAGGCAACAGAACATTTGAAACAAGCAAAAGAGAAATACAAGAAAAACGCCACTGATCAACATAGAAGTGATGCTCCACAATACCAGATTGGGGATCAAGTTTGGCTGGCTACAAAACACATACCTCTAAAAGGAACTCGGACCTTTAATCCTAGATAGTTGGGACCTTACACTATTAAAGCCATTATCAACCTGGTGGCCGTCAAATTGGAATTACCCTCTTATATGCGAATTCATCCTGTCTTTCATGTTTCACTTCTAAAACCAGTTCAACCCGGGACAAGATTAACCAAACCACCTGACCCCATCCTAATAGATGGGGAACCCGAATTCGAAGTTAAAGACATCCTGGATTCTAAGGTGGTCAAATCAAGACTTTTTTATTTAATCGACTGGAAGGGTTACAGACCTCAAGAAAGGTCATGGGAGCCTAGCGACCACGTTCATGCACCTCGGTTGGTGAAAAAACTTCATCGGAACTTTCCAGACAAACCAGGGCCAAGGGGAAGAACGACTTTAGGAGGGGCCTTGAGGGGGAGTGCTGTCATGATGCCTACCCCCGGGCATCAGGACCAAGCCCATCAGCCCCGGGAGCAGGCATCCAGATACTTATTAAAAGGGGCTATCTGGCTACAGTCCTGGCGCCATAGGCACCAGGCTCATAAAAGGAATCAGTCCTGGCGCCATAGGCGCCAGGCTCATATGCTTTACTTACCTCATGCAGACCATGCTGCAAATGAATCCAAGCCAACGTGAGGCTTGAATGGGACTACTTTACTTCAGGGACTATTTTTCCATTCGGGTGTGGTCTTGGAGGGACTTCTTACCTGGGACTACTTTGAAGGCTATTTAAATCACGCCCGAACAGCAGCAGACGCTTCGCGTTATTCTGCATCCAGCAGCGTAACGCTCAGCGTGCCTGCAAGTCAGCATCCAGCCTTCTACCACGCCTGTCTTGAGTCCGGAGCGCCTAGAAAAAGAGGAAAGAAGAAGCAAAGGTTAGAATAAGAACATTACTTTAATTTCTCACCTGATTCTGGATCCATCGTGCCTTCGAACTTGGAAAAGGACATTATTTTCACACGCGTCGCATCGCCAGCTGCAGCGCCGCACTGTACTCACCAGCCTTCACAGCATCTCTACGATCCGGCGCAGTCTCCATCATTTCTTCGCCGAATCCCGGCACCTAGGGGACAAAGACATTACAAGGTGAGCCGAGAGAGCCAACAAAGACAATGGGCCTCATTACGAGGTATGCCGGTAGCCATGCCGCTATTGGAGGAATGGCTGCCGGCAAAACCTCATCCGTGTCCGTGTCCTCGGAATGAGGATTTACCGGACCATTCTGAGTTCGGATGGCCCGGTAATTCCTCACTCGAGGACACGGACACAGTTCATTCCCATTTCAGCCCCCATTGGGCTGAATGGGAATGGGAGAGGGAGTAAACAACGGGCCATTACGAGATGGCCCGTTGTTTGCTCCCTCTTCCCCTCGCGGGACCCGGTATGCACGCCTGGTTTTCCCAGGCGTGCTTAACGTGTCCCGCGAGGGGACCTTGTACTGTGACGGAACGGGTTGAACGGCGCCGCAGCCTTTTACGGCGCCGTTTATCCCGTTCCGCCAGGGTCGTAATGAGGCCCAATCTCTTTTACCACCATATCCTTACCTGATTTTACCGCCGGAGGCATTAATCTTCTACGTGCCACATCTTCTTATGCCTCATCTGCAAGAAGAGAGAAAGCAACAGGTTAAGCACTAGCATTTTTTACCGGACAGTTTTGGGGAATACCGACTCTTACCTGAACGCCATCAGCTGCCACAAGGCAATCTTCTTTGGATCAAGCTGCAAGATAGGGGGGGAATCAGACAAGAGTGAATATCAGACATATTGAACTCTTTTTGAACTTTATACTTACGGCTCCTCGTCGGAACCTCAGAGTCAATCTTCATCTGGAACTCTCAACATTCCTTCGGACCAGTGAAGTAACTGGTACCTACGCGCCCCAGCATTCCACGCAGGATGGAGAGCTCATCATTCAAAACCATAAGGTGAGACTAATGAAAGGGGACATCGGAGGTGTTTAGTGGGGAGAACAGTGAGGCGTCATCACTTAAATCCACAGGAGGCTAATTCCCTTTCTCTATTTCAGGAGAATACTTCTACGGGTCAAGCAGACGAAATTAGGCGGGCCAGTCCAGTCTGTCATCTCTGCACTCCGCGTCACGCTGGTGGAGACCGCAGCTGTCCAGTTCCGATCGACGCCCCTGTGGGAGCCAGGTGAGCGTAACACCATGCTGGAGAAGGAACTTTTTATCTTCTAAACAAAATGTAGAGATACCTCCGATCCTGAGACCCGCCACCTTCACAATATTGGACTCTACACCGGCCACCTCTATGTTGAGCTCTCGGCCCGTTTCTTCTATCAACCCCCACCCCCACGTTATCGACCTTTACAATGCATAATTGCTCAATCGCAGCTGGGGGCCAACAAACCTATCATATGCCGAATTTCATTGCTGAATCCCCCTCGAAAATTCAAGTCCGTGCAGTATTGCACAATATAGATTCCTCAGCTATTCCAACACTATATTCTCAAATTGTAAAAGGTAATAGTGTGTATTTTGCCAGATTTTGATGACACCACTGTAAAAACCATAGATTCACAGTCACCATCTAATCAAAACCAGTCTACACAGATTCCGGTTGTTTATACCCAAATGGTACAAGATTCTTCGTCTCAACTGCTCCCTATAATTGAGCAACAATCAAGACTTTCCTAGTCCCCAATTTTCTACACCAATAAAAAATCGTCTCACAATGTATCTGCATCTGATTCTGAATCGTCCTTAGTTGCCTCCTTTACTAAACCCGTTCCAAGACCATTGTTTGGGTTTCCTCAACCATCCCTTTCATCGCTCGAGACGACTCTCACAGCTATAAACGCGAGTATTCTTAGCTTGACAAAGTTGTATGAACTAATACACCATCAGACAATGTCACACTCCAACTTACTACAAGCCGTAACAGCTAAAGTGGATTGGGTAGCCTGGAAGCTCACAGACGATTTGAAACCTGGTAATTCAAATGTCCACACTGTTACCAAGAGCATAACCAAGCTTGGGCACCTAACCCAGATGATGCCGGAGACAGGAACGGAAAGCAATTCGATCATCGAAATTCATTTGCCCGAGTCTGTCCCCATCTGCTCTTTCCCTTCAAGATGAAGAGGGTCACCCTGTGATACCTGAAATACTAGAAAACACTAACAGTGATCTCCCCCTATATGATGTATTTTGACCGGGGGAGGGGGGGGGCGCTGACATGTCCAGAAGGTCCGGGAACTACATCTGCCTTGGCCATGCCAGTGCGACAAGGATCATCCTGCACCGGGACCGTCTGAGTTGACTGATGAGTCGCAGCAGCAACGGCAATGTCGGGAACGTATACAGGAACAGGCCGTCCCAGGGGAATGAGAAGGCATCGCCCATGCTCCCCAGCTGGGGCAAACTGCTGGCGAACCTCCGACACTTGGCGTTCGTCGCCGTCTGTAACGCTCACCTGATTCCCGTAGAGGCGCCGGTCTTGACTGGGCGTATACCGTATCTTCAAAGGTGATGTGTAACACACGGCTGGCTCTTTGGGCTGGACCTCTGTGCACTGTATGTCTGACTCGAAGGGTAAGATGTCTGCAGATAGAAAATATGGGATTAATGAACTGGGTTATTGAATGTCTCTCTCTTCTTCCCTTTCTCTTCTCCTGTAGAACCCCAAAGGTTAACGCTCTCACCTTAGGTAAGTGAACGCCGTGCTCTCCATCTGCCTCGGGACAGGGTGCTGTAACCAGTTTCTTCACTGGATAAGGGGAGCAGGCCTCTTGACTTCAGAGGACTGCTGTCCGTCGTTTACTGCACGAACGGTAAGTTTCGAGTAATTCTAATGTCTTTAAAAGTCTTTAGTAATGATGTCTCTTGTTTTGCAGGGTTCCGGCGATGGCGGATGGCGGGCTGAAGTGAGTTGAAGATGGAGCCCGTGTGATGAATAGAAGCGCCTGGAAGCACGTAAGTAAGCGCTTGTTGCCTGCTTCACGATGCGCTCTAACTGTCTTTTTATTTTGCAGGTACAAGTTCGGAGCGGCTGCAGGGTGCCGGAATACCCACTGGGTTAGATGTGGAAAGGAGTAATGGCACGTGAGTATTAAAGTTCCCCAATGTCTTTAAACGCACCTTGTTTTGTCTTTCAGATGCGGGATGCAGCGCCGAAGGCCTCCGGAGCGTGCAAAGAGTTGGTAAGCTTTTGTCTTTCAGATGCCGGAATGCAGCGCGAGGCGTTTGTGACAGCCGATGGACCAGGTAAGTGAAGCGCTGTCACTGAAGACCGTAATGCTAACCTGTTCTTTCTTGTCTTTATAGGTGTTGCTGAAGACTGGATTCAGGATGGTAAGCCTTTTTCCTTAGGCCCAGGATCAGATGCAGAAGACACGATGAGCGTTCTGCTGCAGAGGATGCAGAATAACGCAAAGCAAGATTCATCCATCGGGTGTGGTTTAAATAGCCTCCTGTAGTGCTTAAGTGTCTCCTTCCACAGCCACGCCTAGGTAAGAAAAGAGTTCCTGCTTTCCAGAAGAGTTCCAGTGTTCTGAACCTAGGGAGTGGCTCCTGCCCCACCCAACAGGAAAAGTAGTTCCAAACAGAAGAGGATCAGAGGCTCAACTGGCAGGCAAGTAAGCAGCATGGTCTGCTGCAGGTAAGTCCACCCAAGCATTATGAGCCCGGCGCTTCCAGCGCTGGGACTGGGCATATTTATGAGCCTGGTGCCACTGGCACCAGGACTGGGTCCAAAAGGTCCCAATTGGGACTGGTTGGCACTCGGAACCTGGGTTATGGATCTGCTTCCAAGGGAGTTGGGAAAACCCTGACCTTTTGGAAGCAGAGATCATGACACCGTCGCAAAAAGCTCTATCTGGGGATTGCCCCATCGTCGGAATAGGAGATCCACTTGATCCTGCCAAAGCGCCCACTTGTGGCACGAGCGCAGCTCCCTGCTGAGTGAGTCGGCGATGGTGTTCTTTATTCCTGCCAGATGGAAGGGTACCAGGAACATCCCTTGGGCAACGGCCCAGTGCCACATATCCTGCGCTTCCTTGGATAGGGCTGGGGATCTGGTGCCCCCCTGCTTCCTGATATAGAACATCGTGGTGGTGTTGTCGGTGAAGACCCTTACCACCTTGGCCTTGAGGGATGGAAGGAATGACCTGAGTGCCCAGAATACAGCTCGGAGCTCCAGGACGTTGATGTGTAGTGACCTCTCCTCTGGGAGCCAAAGGCCTCTTGCGTGGAGATGTCCGGTGTGCGCTCCCGATCCTTCCAGGGAGGCGTCTGTCGTCACCGTTTCCTGATGTGCCGGGGTCTGGAAGTCCATGCCCGCCGCTAGATGCACGCGGGTGCCCCACCACAGGATTGCTTGCCGGAAAGTCTTGTTGAGGGGATCCTGTCTTCGAAGCTGTCCGCTGCTTGCATCCAACGGGCGTCGAGGAACTCCTGCAGTGGTCACATCCGCAACCTGCACAGGCGCGCGAGGTAGAGGCACGATGACATCATGCCGAGCAGGGACTTGATGGACCTCACCCTGGCCACTTCCATGGTCAACAGCCGTTGTACCTTGCCCAGGATGGCTTTTGTCCTCTCCTCCGACGGAGAAGCCAACCGTGCCACTGTGTCGAGTCTGGCTCCCAGGAACAGGGCGTTCCGCAACGGTACCAGGTGGGACCTTGCTGTGTGATCGACGGCGAGTTCTCTTGACTTTGCTCAGATGAGCCAATCGTCCATATAGGGGTATACGTGGATCCCCTGCAGGTGCAACTGCACCACCACCGGCGCCAGGCACTTGGTGAAGACCCTTGGTGCCGACTTCAACCCGAAGGGCAGGGCCTTGAACTGATAGTGTCGCCATTGGACCACGAAACGCAGTAACTTTCGGTGTCCTTTGAGTATGGGGATGTGGAAGTACACGTCCTCCAAGTCCAGCGACGACAGGAAATCACCCTCCTCCAGCTGTCCCAGCACATGAAGGGTGACTATCCGGAACTTTTGGGACTTGATGTATTTGTTGAGGCGGCCAAGGTCCAGAATGGGTCACCAACCGCCGGTCTTCTTTCGGACGAGGAAGTACTGCGAGTATACTCCGGAGCCCCGGAGCCTCTTTGGGACGAGTTCTATGGCTCCCTTTCTTAGCATTGCTCGTACCTCCAGAAGCAGCTGTGGCACGTGGTTTTCCTTTCCTGGCCACGGGTGGTAGACGGGGACACCTTCTTTGGAATTCCAGGGTGTGCCCGTGGTCCAGGGCATCCAGCACCCAACGGTTGGTGGAGATGGACTCCCACATGCTGACGAAATTCGCCAGCCGGCATCCCACCGGGGTGCTCGGGTGGGGGCCCGACGTCACGGCCGGTTCAGTCTTGTTTTGTCGCGGCCTTGGCATCCTTGGCGATGACAACGGGATCCTCTGGCCTTGCAGCGTCCTCGGTAAGCTTCCTGTGACGAGGAGCGGGCCGCTTGGCGGTACGATGCGGAACCACCGCCGAATCCTTTGGAGGGACCTTGCGACTTTCCTCCGGAGGTCCGAAAGGGCGGCCGCCGTTGTTGGAGAGAACCCAAGGCCCGGGCCCTCTCGGTGTCCACCTTGATGGCCTGCAGTGAATCGTCCACTGCCTTGCCAAACATGTTGTTCCCGTCGAAGGGCATGTCCAGTACCCTGGTCTGCACGTCCTGACGGAAATCGGTGGCCTTGAGCCAACCGCGCCGGGGAAGGCAAACGCTGTTGCCCATATGGCGAAAGCCGGTGTCGGCGATGTCCGTGGCCACCGTGATGGCGTTGTCTGAAGCCACCTCACCTTCCTGTAGGATTTCCAGGGCCTCCGCCCTCTTGTTGTCTGGAAGGAAGTCCAGGGGGGGAGCGATCTTGAACCACAGCTCGCTGTCGTAGCGTGCCACGATCGCGAGGGTGTTGGCCGCCTTAATGTTCGTCGCCGCAGACGAGATGATCCGTCGTCCCATGGCGTCCAGCTTCTTCCCCTCGCCGTCCGGTGGGGAAGTGGAAGTTGATGCCGCTGCCCCTGCCGATTTCTTCTTGGTCGCTGCCGAGACCACTGAATCCGGGGACAGTTGTGCTCTGAGGCACACAGGGGTGGGGTCCGGGACCCAGTACTTCTTCTCGTACCGATCCCTCTTAGCAGGAGCAATGGACGGGTTCTTCAGTAGTGCCAGTCCTTCGTTCCAGAATTCGTCCAGCAATGGGACTGAGAAGACAGTCTTCCTCTTGGCCCCCCGTCATTGGTAGAGCAAACCCTCCTTCACCGAGCCAGAGCGTTGGCTTGTGGTTGATGGCGCCGGTGAGATCGCGCCCTGCTTGGCAGCCGAGTAGCCCGAACCATTGGCGCTCCCGGTGCCCGCAGACTCGCAGTGCTTTGCCTTTTGTTGGGCCCCTGTCGCCGGAGAGCCCTCAAAGGTTTTAGAAGACAGCTCGGACTTCTTCTTCTTCTTCTCACCTGCTGCTGGGCTCTTCCCCTCCAGCCAGTTGGTGAGTCGGGTACGACGATCTCTAATTGTCCGGTCGGACATGTTCTGACAGAACGCACAATCCTTTTCCACGTGCGATTTGTCGTCATGAAGGCAGTAGAGGCTCATCTTCCTTGAAGACAATCTGCAATCCGCATCCAGGGCAGCTCCTGAACAGTTTGGATCCTGGTGTCGTGTTTCCCTTGTCCTGGGCCATGACCACGGGTGTGGGCCTCAAAGATCTTCTGGAATCCTCCAAGAAGTGGAAACTCAATGAAAATTTGCCCTTGAGGGGCGTAGAAAAATTCCGAAATGGGTCCCCATTGATCGGAAGTACAATCGGAGGAGGTTGAGGCTCAATTGCCCGAAAATATAAGAGTAGATTCTTCAAATAAACGCAAAACGCAGTAAAAGCTAGAGAGCTATAGCACGAGGACTCCCAACACTTGAACGTGCGGTAAAAATCTGAAGATGGCTGCCAGAGGAGGGGCTTAGGTAGAGGGCAGTCATTGGCTGGGGGCAGTATGACCCAGAGACCAGTGATTGGTTACTAGTAGAAAGACAGTTCAGAAACGAAACTGAAACTGATTTTTTTCCGAGGATTCCCAGCCTGACGACGGGGAATATACATGAGCATG
Source organism: Ambystoma mexicanum (assembly GCF_040938575.1). Classification (NCBI taxonomy): domain Eukaryota; kingdom Metazoa; phylum Chordata; class Amphibia; order Caudata; family Ambystomatidae; genus Ambystoma; species Ambystoma mexicanum. The sequence continues at coordinate 91,505,281 of NC_090937.1, read as the reverse complement.
TGAATCCATGCCAGACCCCATGCTGGAGAAGGAACTTTTTAGCTTCTAAACAACATGTAGCGATACCTCTGATCCTGGGACCACCCACCTTCACAATATTGGACTCTAGACCGGCCACCTCTATGTTGAGCTCTCGGCCCGTTTCTTTTATCAACCCCCACCCCCACGTTCTCGACCTATACAATGCAGAATCGCTCAATCACAGCTGGGGGCCAACAAACCTATCATATGCCGAATTTCATTGCTGAATCCCCCTTGAATATTCAAGTCCGTGCAGTCATGCACAATATAGATTCCTCAGCTATTCCACCACTATATTCTCAAATTGTAAAAAGTAATAAAGTGTGCATTTTGCCAGATTTTGATGACACCACTGTAAAAACCATAGATTCGCAGTCACCATCTAATCAAAACCAGTCTACACAGATTCCGGTTGTTTATACCCAAATGGTACAAGATTCTTCGTCTCAACTGCTCCCTATAATTGAGCAACAATCAAGACTTTCCTAGTCCCCAATTTTCTACACCAATGAAAAATCGTCTCACAATGTATCTGCATCTGATTCTGAATCTTCCTTAGTTGCCTCCTTTACTAAACCCGTTCCAAGACCATTGTTTGGGTTTCCTCAACCATCCCTTTCATCACTCGAGATGACTCTCACAGCTATAAACGCGAGTATTCTTAGCTTGACAAAGTTGTATGAACTAATACACCATCAGTCAATGTCGCACTCTAACTTACTACAAGCCGTAACAGCTAAAGTGAATTGGGTAGCCTGGAAGCTCACAGACAATTTGAAACTTGGTAATTCAAATGTCCACCAAGAGTGTTAGGCAGAATACTATTCAGTTCCCTTGGGGAACACTGCAAAAAGATTAAGACTACAGGAGTAAGCAGTAAACCCAATTGGTAGCAGTCCGCACCACCCAGATTTACCTGGTAGCTGTGGCAGTCAGACTTCTCTCAAGAAGAGTAGGGCAGTATGCAGAGTATACACAATAGGGCCAAAACACAGTAGAGCAAACAAACACTGACCAGAGCTTTTGTATAAAAAGTATATAATTATTTATTTAAAACACACTTTAGGTAATACATTAGCACTCTCAATGAAAACTAATTTTAAAAACACAGTCCGGTAAGTATACACACCTCCCTTAGTAACTATCAGACAAGTCAGGGTTAAAGCACAACTATATGTTAAGACAGAAGTGAGCGCTTAACCTAGATGGCACTCCAATAGTTTAGGTTAAAAAGGGAGAGAAAAGGCAGAGCATAAAATAAAACAGTTCCCAACACTTTTAAGAGTTCAGAGCAAGGGGAGAAAGGCAGGTTATACTGTAGAGCCAAAGTTCATAGGCCAGGCCCACATTAAATGGAGCAAAGCGAAATGTGCCCAGGATCACACGCTTTAAAGTGCACTGAAAGTCTTTGCAGAGTGTTCAAAAGAGGTTGGGGGGATTCAAAAGATATAGTTAGAAGGCCTGGAGCCAACCCAGTTTAGAAGCCAAGGATTTAAGGGTCACCTTTAGCAATCTGTAGAAAGGGAGAACAGGTAGGACACAGTACCTTAAAGGGGAAGGAAGCTCCAGCGGGGGCAGTTGTTCCTGGCAGTTGTTCCTGGCAGTTGTTCCAGGGGAAGAGAAGATCTCGTCGAGGAGGAACCGTGGAGTCGTTGCACTGCACAGGGATGAAACCAGCCGCGGAGTTCCCGATTAAAAGGTGGGGTCCTTTTATTCGCGGTAAAAAGTGGTGAGCTTTGCTGTCCGGCCACCGGGGTGCTTGGCACAGGCGATTCGACCAAGGGCCGTCTTTGGAAGGCAAAAAGGGTGAACTGGTTGGTCCCACCAGCTCAGAGGACGAAGACTCGTCCAGCAGAAGATCTTCTCTTGTCGTCGGGAAAGTGGTGAGGTAGCTGCAGCAGGGCTTCACCGGTGGTGTCGTCACTGCAGATGGCTCAGCTTCGTCCCTCTTCGGATTCTTAGGTCCTGTGGCGACTTCTGAAGTTCCAGTCCCAAAGGCCCTGCTTTTATGCAGAAAAGCCACCATTCATCAGCCTAGCTGTCAATCACACATGCTAAGTGGTGAGCCGGGCGGCTCACCACTGGGCCAATCAGAGTAGAGTGCGACTTGGGTTGCCGAGGCAACGCAGTCCAGGGTGCCAATTCCCCCCTCCAGGCTTCCTGTGGAACCCAGACAGAGTGGCACCATTTGGAGGGCTTCTGTGGAGAAGCCCGCCAAAAAGTGGAACAAAGGGCTCGACCTTGGTCAGAGTTACAGAGACGAACACAAATGCCATTTTAGAATTGAGTTCTGGCAAAAAGACCCAACCAGTGATTTAATATTAAATAAATAAACCGGCGGTATCTTTAACATTGCACCAAAAAGTGGTGCGTTTAAAATGAATGGGAAAATCCCATAGAGAATATTCTGGTGGAATATTTCGCGTGGTAACCACTGCCACCAGCCTGAAACTCGACAAGGGGGGGGGACTGGACAGTGCCCCCTTGAAAACAGACCCAGGGGCAATCGAATTACCCCTTACCAGTACTTCCACAATATGATGGTTTGTACTGGTTCTGTTCACAATTTTGGACCAGTAAAGCCAATGGTGACTTTACATGCCCTGGGAGACAGTAATCAGTCCCAGGGTATGGATTCTATGTTTGGGGGTCACTGTGACACTGACACTCCTGTGGTACTGCACTGAGGGTGCTGTGTACCACACATACAGAAAAACAGATGATACTCTATGGAGTAAAAAGGAACCCCATAAGCACATAACAAGTCAAAGACATACCTCAAATCATGCCTAAGAGTGGGAGAAAAAGAGTCTCACACTTAGCAGGAGAAAAAAACAAACCCCAAAAATCCAGCAAAGCTGCTGGGGGACTCACTAGGTTTGGGAAATTAGCCTTATCAGAGAATTCTCCCTAACAAAGAGCATAACCAAGCTTGGGCACCGAACCCAGATGATGCCGGAGACAGGAACGGAAAGCAATTCGATCATCGAAATTCATTTGCCGGAGTCTGTTATCTCAGTGAATCCCCATCTGCTCTTTCCACTTCAGGATGAAGAGGGTCACCCTGTGATACCTGAAATACTAGAAAACACTAACAGTGATCTCACCTATACGATGTATTTCGAGCAAAACAACAAAGTAAGAAAAAAAGAAAGAACAAAGAAAGAAAGAAATAATGTACTCTTGTATCGATTAACGAGACACAAAAAAATTTCTAAAAATGTGGTTATGCCAATTTAAAAAAATGGGAATACAAAACGAAGAAATGTATAAACAATCTAACGAGCTCGGCTCAGGCTGAGCCTTCATCTTAAGACGATCCTACTGTAGATGAAGAACAATCCCTTGATCAAATGCCAACGATTCCTGATCCTGTGCTCCCTTCTATAGGTCATCCGGCATCATCTAAAGGTAAGGTTGAGCCGTGCAATTTGAAAGATATCGTTAATAATGATGATTGTTAACCGCCAACAGACTACATCCATTCTGAGGCTGATATTGCTGACAATTAACTCATGAACTTATCTGTGTACCCAACATTATCATTACCAATAATGGAAATTGTTCACCAGAGTTTGCATGGTTGAAAAGACATAAAGAACAAACCCAAACAAGTGTTTTGTGTTAATATTGAGATAAAATCTCCACCTTTTAAAACCTTAGATCAGAAGCGGGTGGCTTCTCTGGGAAAGATCTCCTACCACAACTTGAAACCAAGTTATTCTCACAAATATACTACTCCAGCACTTATTTCGAATCAAGAACCTTCAATGCCCAACGAGTTATCTATTAAGCCATCAGATTCCTGTTTAATAGAACCTATTATGCAGAACTCGGAAATGGTAATTATAACAATGCTAGATAGACTTTACTCGGATCTAGGGATGTAACGGTATACCGTTAAAGATACCGTGAACCACTTAATTGAACAATAATAACCGTCACACTGTTTATACCGGTATACCGTTTATACCGTTAACGGTGCTTTACAATCTGATTTGGAAAGGCTGCAGTAAGCAATTGCTGCGCAGTCTTGGTCTTGCACTGTTGGATGTGCCATCTGCCAAGTAGTTTCAGTTGGAGCAGTTTTTAATGCCAATCCATAAACCACACGTGTCTGACCAGACACAAAATCAGTATGTTAGCAATAGGAAGAATAAATACAGTGCCAAGAAGGAAAAAGGGCTTATTTTGGGTTGGTGGCTTTGGGCTTTATATATTTATAATGGATAATGTTTGCTAAACATATGACAATGGGGGATTTCCCTGGTTCCATCATTGAATTTACATATAATAAGTCACACTGCGAAATTCACTCATCTCTGCGGTTATTCCCTGCTGCCATACCAAAGGGTAAGATGGCTGTAATTACTGAACACCTTTTGGCCCGCAAGTAAACTAAAGGCTGTAACGTAAAGAGTGTGCGTGTGTATGCACACAAGCGTATACTACCATCAGCACCCATTGATCTGTGGCATGCAGGTTATAAAGATGGCAACATGTTCATCTTCACTAGTAGCCAGTGGGGAGCTAAAAGCCTAAATGACCACTTAAGAAAAGCTATCCAGTTTGCATTACCAGTCGCAGCAGGCCCCCCCCCCCCTCCTCTCCACACGTGTGTTTGGTGGAAGCAAGAGGTGGCATTTCAGTGGAAAGTATGTTGAAAAGCCCACTTCTGTCCCTGGGTGCCTGGTTTTGTTTGTGATGATAAATCTGACAATATATGACCTTTTAGAAAATATTTGCTAAGATTGGTTAACTCCACCTGCTATACCGCGATAACCATGATATACCGTCATTTGGCAAGAAGGTTATCGTACCGCCATAAAACTAATACCGTGACACCTCTACTCGGATCCATATCCTAAAAGATCTACTCATCTGACTATTCTACACTCTATTTCAGACTGCGAGCATATTGGATCCGAAGAAACTCACTGAAATTCCCTGATCCAATGAAATTTGACAAAGTTGAGCTAAACATCCCCTCGAAAATCGTAAAAAATCTGATATGGCAGAAAAGAAACATCCTAAAACAAAAGGGGCTACTCCCAGAAGCCAGTAAACCACCATTACCTACAAATGTATTAGATGACCATCAAGCAGGACCCCACGGGCCATACCTGCCAGACAGCAAACACGTGGAATCAAGATGTTGTAAATGTAGAGGCGAGAAACAACTAAACTCGCAACCTGCAGCTGCTCCAATTCAACCGAAATCCAGATGGACATGGATATCACAGGGAACTCAACCCACCAAGAACCTCCCGATAGAGTAGCACCAGAACTCCAATCCTCCACACTGCTGCTCGCTAGCTGTGTGGAACACAAGAGGGTTTTCACATCTGCTCTGTGCTAAGGCGAAATTTTTAAATTCCTATGATGTTGTTATGTTACAGGAAACTTGGATCACCTCAGAACCAATTTGGCCGAAACATCAAATAACCTGGATACCAGCATTAAAAGCTGCTAGAGGTCGCCCAACAGACGGCCTTTTAATTGCAACTAGAAGTGATGCACAAATTCACTTAGAACAATGGCAGTCCCCGGATCCAGGCATTCAGCTATTTAAATTAACATAAAAAACTCTCACCATCCATTCTATCCGAAAAACGGCACTTATTAACATTTCCTGGAATCCTCTGTCCTCTGACGAAGATCAATTAATGAATAAAATAGTCATTATTAGATTTAATTATTTTAGATTCTTGTCACCACCACTATTATAGCTGGGGACTTCAATGTAAATTGTCTTCCAACAACCAGTAACCAATATAAATCGTGTGCAATTACTTGGAACTCGCTTATGGAGATAAGAGAACTTGTGATGCAAAATGGTTCGACCCCCAAGATACGCTGCCAGCTCCCACATGGTCTAGAGGCTTGTCTACCTCTACATTAGACTATGTTTTCATTTATGGTAGTGCGAATAACTAAATCTCATCCTTTAAAGTAATTTCGAACACAGCTAGTGATCATCAGATATTAAAGACACAATGGACACATCATAAAACCGAACCCTCACAATATTATACTCAACCAGTTAAATTTAACTTCAGTCGTAATCGATTGCGGTGGCATCTTGGTAATTTAGCAACATTGTTACACCAGCTGACTAAAGCTTACACTGGAAAAGAGCTGGGCACACATCCCAATTACACTGACTATATAAACATAACTATACAGAATACGCATGATCCCTCCCGTACAATATTTAAACATAAATATAATTTCCTTCCAGCTATTGAGAATCTCAAGAACAAACTACAGCAATCGATGAGATCACTTTCACTAATTCCTAATGCTGTCCAAAGATCAAAACTAAAAACAATATATAGAAACAAAGTTAAACAAATTATAGAAATGAGAAAGCAGGAAGACTCAGAACTAATGTTAAGGGGTATAATGATGAACTCCGCCTCACAAATCTGGCGTTTAATTAATAATCATGACTTTAACGCTAGCCAGTCATTAGAATTAAACTCTATCGACGAAGAACACTGGATCAGGCATTTCAGTGTACTGCTCAATAAACATACTAATCAATACCAACATTTTCCTTCTCCGCCAACGAACTAAACCATATTACCTTCGACACCCTCAACACTATTCTCCTGATTAAGAGATTAAGCTCTTCTAAAGCCCCTGGCCCGGACCCTTTGTCCAACGCAATATTAAAAGCTAGAGATTATCTTCAAACAAACAATCTACACAGGCCTAATTCCACCTTCATGGCAAGAAGCAATCGTGATCCCCATTTTTAAAAAGGGGGATTGAAGCTACCAAAATTATTATAGGCCGATAGCCCTTACAGATGTACTTGGAATTTTTTTTGCCAGATTAATCTTTTGTGACTTTACTAAATGCGCAGTCTACAATAGTCTCTTAGATAAATTCGAATCAGGATTCATAAAAGGAGTCGGAACTGTTCTAAACTTACTAATACTATCAGCAATCAAAAGACAAGCGATTAGAACTAAACAGCCAGTTTGTATTGCCTTAATTGATTTTAAACAGGCATTTGATTCGATATCCTGTGAAATACTATGGACAAAACTTTTGATTGCCAAATGTCCCCATATAATATTTATTTTATACATCAATTTTATTCAAATACATCTATTAAAAACAAACTTACAGCTGATGGTCTTTTATCAAAGTCTATTTTAACTTCCGTGGGATAAAAACAAGGTTGCATTTTTGCGTCAATTTTATTAAATGTTTATATCAATAACTTAAACACTGCATTTGAATTGGTTAGATCTTTTCCCCCGAAACTAGGGTCGACTGCGATTCCATTCCTTTTGTAGGCCGACGATTTAGTTATTCTCGACAAAACCCTGATTGGGTTACAAAGAAAGTTAGCAGCTTTAGGAACATATGCTGACGCCAATCACCTTACTATAAATACTTTCAAATCCAACATATTCGTTTTTCACCCCTCTCTACCCAGGTCGGGATATACATTTAAATGGTCACTTTCAAAATCTCCACTTATACAAACTACGCACTATAAGTATTTAAGAGTAAATCTTAACAAACACCCCTCCGACCAACCATACAAAAGTGAATTGAAAACTAGAATGAGGTTGCTTACAACGCAAGGGAAAGCCCTTCAGCGAAAATACGGCAAGTTCTCTTACCAACCAGCGCTAACCTTTTATAAGCAGAAAGTGATTCTGATAATCACTTATGGAGCCCAAACAAAATTTCCTATTGATTAGTATCCTATCGCTTCCCCGGTCTATTCCTATCTCAATTATTAGATACGAATAAGGACTAATCTCATTAGCTGCGTTTGTATCATGGCAAATAGTCGCTGCATACAGAAAATGTCTTGTGTGTCTCCATTCGACCCACAATATGTTACCATCATTAAAATTATTACTTGAAGCCCCATCATCCGGTCCTTTGGATGCCTGGAATGTACGGTTCCAAACAATTTTGAAAGAAGCTGACATTTCAAATGAATTACTATTAGAAACTCCACACAAAGCTAAATTAAAGTTGTGGTGGTAGGATTGGAGACTAACGTGGGAATCACGCAATAACTATACGATTTTTAAAACTGGCAGATTCGCTCTCAAGCCAATGTATGAAATACTGATGTACTTAACTAAGTTTCCAGATGTCACATACGCTAACTCAATTCTTAGCATCAGGTTCAATTTATGGTCAACTAGAACTAGATTTGCGATTTTCAATAAGCAAATGAAACCTGATACTTCTTGCCGGTTCTGCAAACTAGCAGAATGCCAAGAAACCTTCGAGCATCTGGTGACTGAATGCTCATCTATTGCAGACTCGAGATATTTATTTTTCATAAACATTTTTCACATATCACAACATTAACTAAAGAGCAAATGTGGATTATCACACATAATGCAAATGCCACCTCACTAAACATTGCAACCATCCAATTCCTCAAATCTCTGAATTTATTACCAATCAATCAGATCTAAGTTAATTATAAAGGGAGTCTAACTTATTATCCGATTAGAGAACATTCCATGACTCCAAATGAGGCGTTGCACACAAGTAATTCCGCAGGGAAGCCTGTGGTCTATTAACAGTATTTACAACAGTCAGTTGATCTAATGTTTTATAAATTTTACTTTTATTAATTGAACTTTTAGCAATATAATCATTTTAATATTATGTCTCAAAAATCTCAATTTTATGTGATCTTAATGGTTATAATTTTAACACATTATCTCATCGATTTTAAACTTGTAAAATGACATGTGTATTTATAAAGTGCCATCTGATTTTACAGTATTTGTTTTATGCTGTTTTAATTGTAAAGATCTATCCCATTGGCTGCATGAGAAAGCGTAGCATACACAACTTCAATGGACTATATATGCATTTTATATGTTAATTTGTGATTTGTTCAATTGTAATTGAAAGTGTACACGGGTTGTTTAATTGATCTACTCAACATGAGATAATCAAATTGACATGTAAATCAAATAGTCTAAGATCAATAACTTGTATAAATAATGTAATTACACGTTCCATAGAACTAAGGTCCTATGCATGGACATGTTAGAAAAATGAAAAATGTGCGTAACTAAAATACAGGAAAATAAAACCAAACTGTAAATTGATATATGATCCCTGATAATCTATGTAATAATCTGAATAGAATTTACTAATGTAACATGATGAAAAAGGAATTTCAACTAAAACAACTAACAAAAAAAAAAACAGTGCCTAGATTTTAAAGTCAAATAAGAGGGCAAATTACAAGGCAATCAGGAGTGCAGGATGTTAAAGCACAGTGCCTAGATTTGAAAGTCAAGAAGTATGAGGGCAAATTACAATGCAATCAGGAGTGCAGGATGTTAAAGCACAGCAGCTGGATTTGAAAGTCAAATAACAGGGCAAATTACAATGCAATCAGGAGTGCAGGATATTAAAACACATTGCCTAAATTTGAAAGTCAAATAAGAGGGCATATTACAATGCAATCAGGAGAGCAGTATGTTAAAGCACAGCACCTAGATTTGAAAGTCAAATAAGAAGGCAAATTACAATGCAATCAAGAGTGCAAGATGTTAAAGCACTGCAGCTCGATTTGAAAGTCAAATAAGAGGGCACATTACAATGCAATCAGGAGTGCAAGATGTTAAAGCACATCATCTAGATTTGAAAGTCAAAGATGGGACCAAGAGCAGTGAGGAAGAGGTAGAGTAAGTGGGACAGGTATCCACATACTACAATACTAAAATTCCTAATGCCAAGTCAAACATGCAAGAGATGTTTTACCATTCTGAGGGAATTAGAAACCCCGGCTTCCCCCCACCCACTATAACCAGAAACTAGACTTGATGCATGAATATTAAATATGCTATGCTGGACATAATTGGCACCCTACACAAGAAAATCTGCCACAAACAATCCTTACTCAAAACCCCTCAACTGCCACCAGCCACTACCCCAACAGTAGATGCCTCCCGTCAGGACCCTGTGTTTCATTTTAGTAAGGTCTCGGAGACAGAAGTATCCACCATCCTAAAGAGGCTGAAACCTTCAAGGTGCAGAGGCAACACCTGTCCTGCTACTATCATCATGGACTGCTCGGAAGCAGTGGTCCCCTCCTCTGGCCTAGTACCCTCCAGCCTCAAAGAAGCCTTGGTACTCTGTCTAATTAACAAACCCTCGCTAAACCCCTCAGTCTCCAACAACTAACAGCCGATCACTACTGTCCCGTTTCTACAGAAAATCTTGGACAGAGCGGCATACATCCAAATTCAACAATTCCTGGAGGTCAACCACATCCTGGGAACACGCTAGTTGGGCTTTCGACCAGGCCATGGTACAGAATCTGCCCTGCACGACCTGAAGAATCAGCTCGAAGATCAGAGACGAGGGAAAACCTGCCCTCCTCTGCCTCCTTCATCTCTCGGCAGCATTCGACCTGGTCAACCATCAAATCCTGTGCCACCCTCTCACCACTGCGCACAACCTCTCACCTGAAGCTACTACATGGGATGCATACTTCCTATAGGGCAGATTTATTAGAATGTTTGATGAGAATGCCAGTGCCACCCTAGCACCTAAACCATGTGGCGTGCCTCAAGGGTCCTGTGGATCCCTGATCCTCTACAATATATTCCCCAAACCCTTATTTGACCTATTAGACTCCATCGCCATATCTTACGCCAACTAGGTCGACGACACCCAAATCCTCCTCCCCTCGTCTGCCAACTACCTTGAAGACACTCACTCTCTAAACAAGGCCTACATGACGATCCAGGTTTGGATGGCCCCTCACAGCCTCTGTCTGAATGATGAAAAGAGATCCTTCTGGTAAGGCCCCTTGGCGATGATCAAGAAGCTCAATGCCCAATATGCATCTTTCAATATTGATGGCATTCAGATCACGGTATCCTCTTGAGTGAAGACTCTGGGAGTCTACTTTGACGCTACTCTCTCACTCACGTGCACGTGAATGCCATTGCCTCATCTGCCGCATACATGAAAACCTGATTAATGCATCCAGATCATTCCTTTCTCAGGACAGTTGCCTTACCATTGCCTGAGCTATTATCGGGCCAAGGCTAGACTATTGCAACACCCTATTTACTGGCACCTAGTCGCACAACATCCATAAGATACAGGTGATCCAGAATAACGCCATCCGAGCTGCTCTTAATATTCCAAAACGTGAACACATCTCGTCCGCAAGAAGGGATGCTCACTGGCTACTGATTTGAGAACAAATCATATTTAAGACCCCATTTACTACACATAAATAACTCAACAACTCAGCTCCACCATACCTGTCACAGAAAATCACCAGAGCCCATTCGACAGGCCCCTGAGATCGGCATATATGCACAGACTTGTCAAGCCGAAATTCAAACGAACTAAAGCTGGAGGTGCAAGCTTTCCCACCTTTGCAGCAAATGGAACAGACTCCTGCCCGCCTAGAGAGCTGAACAATCGTATTGGGCGTTCAGGAGGGCACTGAAAACGTGGCTGTTCGCATAACTTCGCTTGGGACTTCCTAAGCGCATTCATCTCCTGTTTTGACATTTCTTGTGTGTAACTGGTACTGTAACAGTGCCTTGGTGCCTCTGGGTGTAGTAGGCTTTATAAATGGAAAAATAAATATATAAACCCCATGCCCAGCAGAAGTGGGAATTTGATTCAAGAAAAGAATATGTTGCGCTTTACTCCGGAATTATCTCTGAAGGTATTTGTATGTGGGATAGGCTGGGAGGGTGATGAAGAATCTGTGGGAGGAGAATCCACAGAATGAACATTAACAGGTGTAATTTGTTATTCTAATGGATTGTGTCCTCCCACAGATTCATCATCTTAGATACACTGCCATAGAAGTAGAACAAACACAGATGAGGAAAGAGAGCAAGGATGTTTAGGGCCGGTACCCCTCTTTGTAGGGGTGAAGCGGCCACCACACCCCTGTGGAGTGTGCGCTTCGACCTGAAGGCATGTCTTTTCCAGCTAACTTGTAGCACTCTGCAATACAAAGAATTACACATTGTGAAATGGCTTGTTTGAAGACTGCCCAACCTTGCCTGGCTCCCGCAACATCCACAAATAACTGGTCATTTTATGTATAGTGCTAGGACTCAGTCACATATTAGCTCAGCACCTCCTTTGATCATACCGATGGAACCTCTCCTCATCCTTGGAAGGGTGAGGAGATGGACACAAAACTGAATATTGATTTTTTGATTCAGGTGAAAACTAACGTTTTGCGAGGAAGCTTCAGCCGTACCCTAACCATAAGCTTCTCCCTCGAGAACACTAAATCGGGTGGTTTGACCGGCAGTGCCTGCAGCTCATTCCCTCTTCTGGTTTAAGTTATAGCTACCAGGAAGATTTCTTTAAAAGTCAAAAGCCTCAAGTAACAAGATTGGAATTGCTCCAATGGCAACACTGTTGCAAATGTGAGATTTAAATTGAGGTCCCAAGCTGGCACCACTTTAGTGGAAACATATTAACTAACCCTCTCAAAAAATGAACCACAGTAGAGATAGCAAAATAGGACCCTTGCTCTGGTGTCCTTTTGAAAACTGAGATAATGGCCAAATAACCATTTACAATACCAAATTGAAGGTTCAGCCTAACAGAAAGTTGCTTTTTTGGAACCTTTTGATCCAATGGGAGATGGTTTGAACATTGTCCTTGAGTGGAAAATCCTTTCCGGAGCGAGTATACAGGACTAATCCGATGAACTGAAGCTTTTGGGAAGGTGTCATCTGCGACTTCTTGAAATTTAGGGAGAATCCCAGACTGTGCAGCAGTTGGCATATGTGGTGAAGATGTGAGGCCACCTGCTCCAGAGAGTGTGCTCTAATGAGCCAATTGTCCAGGCAAGGGAAGACGTGAACTTTCTCTCTCCTGATTTAAGCTGCAACAACCGAGATCAGTTTGGTGAAGACCATCAGGGTGGATGTTTAGTTGAAATGTAGTACATAGAATTAGTAATGTGTGCCACCTATCCTAAAACACAGCTGTGCATTGGAATTGATGGGCAGAGGGAAAACAATATCCTGAAGGTCCAGTGACACCAGCCAGTCATGAAATTCTACGGACTGATGATCAGAGAAAGCATCACTATCTTGAATTACTCCCTCCTGAGAAATCTATTCAGGAGCTTCAAGTCAAAGATGGGACACACACCCCCATACTTTTTGAGGACCAGGCAATATGGGGCATACCACCCTTTCCCCCCTTCCACCACCGGGAACAGCACTAAGGTTGTTTTCCCCAAAAGTGAACACATTTCACCAAACAGTAATGGGTCTGGTGAAGGTAAACTCTGTGGTGGAGGATGGTTAGTTGTTTCCTGAATAAAGAGAGGCAGTACAGAGAAAGGAAAGAGGACCCAAATTTGGGACCCTCCCGTCCCCTGCACACTAATTACAGATGCCACAAAGGGCGTTCAAACATATAGGCATAACAATGTTGTATAGATTGAAAATAGCAATTTATTTGGCATAGAGAAAATGTGCCCAGAGGCACTTCCAATTAAAAAGAATAATGGTTAACATTTAACATACTAAAATGCAAAGAAGCAACAAATGATGCAAAAAGCGATGTCCAATTGTGTAGTGGCCGACGCGTTTCGAGGAATCCCTCTTCTTCAGAAGGGCCTAATTGGACTATTTTTAACAATTCAAGGCGACAGAAAGAAAACAATGTACAATTCAATGTCAGTAGGTCGGTATTGCAGCAATATAAATATCAGGATGCTCAGACGGTGGTAAAGAGCAGAGCAATTAAGCCAAGGTCCAGAGAAAAGAAGGTCCAGTTTTATTAAGATGGCCAACCTTGTGCTAGTAATTCTCGAAGAAACCCATAGCCCAATCTGGCGAAAAGAGAACCAAAGGGGGTTGAAATAGAGTAAAACAACACTAACACATTCAGAACGTGTGAATCTAGGTAAGTACACCCGGGAAATGATGTTCAGAATATTAAGTGGAAGTAGTTAGACTGATCGTGAAGCCATCAAGGAGTGGTTGTATCCAAGTTCAAAGAAGGCAGGCGGGGTAAGTGCAGAGGTCAGGTGCAATTAAGAGAAGTAAAGGGAATGGTCAAGAAAGAAGAGTACAACTCACCGCAGTACGGTAAAGTGGTCTACGCCTATGTGCTATGGATGTCCGTGCATACGGACGCAGTATCTAGTCAGGATGTCATCCCAGGGCAACGAATGCTGTGGGAAAATGGTATAATGTCACATAAAGTAAAAGCAGGGAAGGCAGCAAGTGCCAAAGAGAGGCAGTACCCCTGGCAACTTTTTGTAATGCCCGAGCATTGGAAGTAGCAATGTCATTCTTTTATCAAAATGCTTCCCCCCTCTTGGGTCAAGTGTGACAAGGGCACATGAAAGTGGCCTTGGGGTGGTGAATAAAGAGGGAACAGTGGCACCTAAAATCTGTTTATTCTGAGCTCCCAGACCCCTGCCTGGTAAGGTGTAGCACCTCTGAGTTCCCTTCATGCCCACAAAATGGGCCTTGCAGGAAAGAGGTATACGGTCTGAAGCCTCTCGAGAAAGTGGATGATGTAGGACATATGGAGAAGGCTTTAGAACTACTAACACTTATGATTTAGTGGCTGCTTTAGAGGTTTAAAATGTGTGCAAGGATTCATCTGTCTTTACTACAAAAAGATGCATGCAATCCAGGGGCATGTCCAGCAGTTTTATTGGCATGTCGAGTACAAACCCTGATGTCCTCATCCATGAGTTTTGTCTTAAAATGGATGCAGTGCCCATTGCGTGGCCAACGCTTGCATGTCCAAATTTAATTGTATTATACATTTTCTTTGTAATTTAACATCTCATTTGTACGTTTAGTAAAAGATTGATGTATAGACAACAAATAACTGATTGAGTAGTACAACCCTGTCCATTATTTTGGATATCCACAATGAGTATGTAAGCATGAAAAATTCTGCATGTAATGTATTTCAGTGATGAATTGTGTGTTGGTGATACTAAATGCCTAACTGGATTGTACTGCTCTCTGGTTTGATATAAGCTCTAGAATGTTCTAATGTTCTATAAGCAATTAGCCAGAGAATTCCAGAGGGAAATAAAATGTGAATACTCACATAGAAAGTCTTTTTTTTCTTGTGAGGATAGCTCATGGAATACCTTCCAAAACATTTTAATGGCAAGATGCGATGAGTGATATGCTCCCCAGTATAGTGCATTCTTCAGAAAGAAATCAAAGCAGAAAGGTTTACCGTAAACAACTGCACAACAATAAGAACAGACAAAACAATGTTTTGAATAAGGCGTCTTTTCCCACCTGCTCCAGTTTGCTCCATTCATAATCTGTGGTGCCTCTCATGACCTCACAAAGCTCCACAGGCTGGAAAAACTTGATGAGCCTTAAGGTGCAAACTTTGTAATATCCCCTTTTGAATTCCTCGAACACTCCAGCCACTGATGTATTGAAGATGTAGTCAACGTACTTGTTGACATATTCATGCCTTTGACACAAAAATAGATGCCATTAGTTCAGAACCAGAACAAACTCATCTGGTGTATTCCTATTGAAAAACACATATCAAATCCTTAGATGAGTTCATTCAGCAAATAAAATGACATTTTCTCACTTTGTGAATGATATCTTGTACACAAATAACGTTTGTTATGGGAACAGGGCACAAACGTGTACACATGGTTGCGAATACTGCAAACTGAGATGGTTTAATGACTTTGAACAGCCAAGTGACATGCGCAAAGAGCTCTTTGAGAAATGATGTGCCAACAATTGCCTGTCTTCCTCATGTCTAGCAGCGCTGCCCCATAGATGGAAGTGCAATTGCCCTCATGACAGCATATCAGTTGTCCTAGAGAAAACATAATCACATATTTCCTCATTGAGCCGATGGAAGATGTTCTGGTGCATGAGGAAATGAACAAGCAAGAGCCGGACCTCTATGGCTGTGGACAGGGTTCATAAGATGGACAGGGAGGAAGAAATGGGGATGCTAAACGGCGGCCTAGGTTCAGTCATGGTGAAGTGCAAGGGCCCACAACCAATATTAATTTTTTTTCAATTCCCAACTATGGGAAAGAATGCCTTTTTAAAATTACATTTGTTCCTCTTGTGTGTGTTAGAGCGAAGTGGGTGTTAGCCAAGGTTATTTGCCTCTGCTCATGCTGTCTTTTGTCTCCCATGACAATGGCCCTCATTAGGACTCTGGCGGAAAACCATGGTGCTATTAGCACCATGGTCGATTCCGGAGTCCGCCATGGCGGAATGGGGAATTACCACCCCATTCCAAGGTTGGCGGGGCGGTAATTCCCCATGCCACCATGGCCCTTCCCCATTCCCATTTTTGCCTCATAGGGCATAATGGGAATGGGGAAGGCGGTAAGTACGGTATCGCAAATTGTGGTACCGTACTTACCTCGAGAGTCCCTTTGCGGGCCCCGACTTTAACGGCTGGTCTAGACCAGCCGTTAAGGTCGGTTCCCGCATAGGGACCTCGTAGTAAGGCGTTAAGGGTTTAACAGCGCCGACACCTTTTGCGGCGCCGTTAACCCCTTAACGCCAGGGTCCTAATGAGGGCAAATACCCGTTAACCACCCTCCAGCACTCCAAATGAAACTGGCAAGCACAACAACAAAAAATAAGCACCCTTGGAATGGGCAGTTGCAAGACCCTGAAGATGTACATGAGACGGATATCTAAAAGCCTTCTGCCAGCCAGAGAAGCAGTTTCCATCAAATCTCACAATTATTCATAGAGAGCAATAGGAGACTTCACTCTTGGCAACACAAACTCTCATTTGTGTGGAGAAAGTTGGCACAGTCGGTAAAATATCACAGCAACGACACAAAAAGAAATCACACATGCATGCATGCATGCCCCCGCAGGAAGACTAACTGTACAATGGGTAGACCTGATATGCCCAGAATGCATTTGAAAGCCTTTGTAGTATATTTAGTACACACGGTGTTGGCTGGAAGGTTTCAAATTAATCGTAACCTCTGACATTGCTCTGGGCAACCCTCCAGACCGTTCTTTGCCTGCCAAGCCATTACAAAAGGGGAAAGACCATATGCAAATTAGGCTTGGTCTCACCCAACAAGGGTCTGTATTAAAGTCTTCAGCAATGATCACAAATGTATCCCCATAGGTACTGTGTCAATCTAGCAATGCTTTCTCTGATGTATCCATAAGCTCGCTCTGGCTTACCTGTTTACTTTATACAAGAAAGGACACCTAGGCCCTCATTAAGAGTCTGCCGGTAACCCACTGGTGCTACCGGCTGGCTACTGGCCAACTCCCCTTACCGTCTCCGCTGCCTGATCTCCCGGTGATACCGGAATATTATGGGCGGTGGAAGAACAGTAAGTTCCCATTCCTGTGGAGTCCAATAGGACTACACAGGAATGGGAACCCTGAAGCACTGGCACCGTTAGTAATGGTGCCAGTTCTTCAGGGAAAAATAAGCTGGTAGGGGCCAGAGCTACAGGCAGGTCAGGCCTGCTGGTAGTTCGCAGCCCTTACCAGCAGACTAGTAGTTTGATGGTCCTGAAAAGGTGCAGGTAACCGTTGTTACCGCCACTTTCTTCCGGAACGGCAAACTTGTAATGAGGGCCTTACTCTTAAATACAGAGAAACAATGGATACAGTACAATCACAAAGAGTAGGTTACCCTGCCCTCCTATTATTCCAGTCGACACCAAAGTATATTCATTTCTTCAATACTCAAATAACTCTGGTGACACACTCTGCTGCTTTCAACAATTGCATCATTTGTATTGCACAAATCTACCGACAGATCTAAAGTTATTAAAAAACAATTGATATTTTATTCTTAAATTGTATATATATATTTTCATCACATATCTTCAATAGTACATATAAAGACAACAGGTCTCTTGTGCAAAAATACAATAAAGTGCAAACAATAATACTTCAAACGTAATAAAGTGCAAGTGCATCAAAATGCAAAATATAGATACATCACAATTCACATAAAACTAGAAACACATATTTTCTATTCTCACGGGGTCGAAAATCAACACATCACAAACCACCACCTATGGTCCTTCTGTACCTATCTCAATAGCAGCACTTTTAAATCACTAGTGCTGTAACCAATATTCCCCCTGCTGGGACTCAAAATCCCACTAAGGATAACAAACAGGTGGACATCAAATAACGCCTCTTTAACATGTGTCAACACTTTAGTGTTTCAGCCCCACCGCAATCATCATTGAACCTCAAATGTGCAGCATGGCACATCTGATCGCGTGAACCTTAACTCTGTACAGCTACTCTTAGCCGCTTTCCCGGACAAGTGCATGACCTTACAAGGACCTTCCTGACCTGGGAAAGAAGGAAGAAGGCCAAACAATAATAAGGCATCAGACAATCCCTAGTAAAGTCATGCATTTGACCGGGAGAGCTGCTAATTTCGCTGGCTAGTGATGCCTTTGTGTGTGTGTGGCAAAGGAAAGGGGTGGGACTGTCTACTCACCTTTCCACATCTTTGGTGCCAGAAAGTCTAGGGGCCTCATTACGACTCAGGCGGTAAGGTTTTTACGGCGGCGTTAACAGCGCCGACCCTTACCGCCTGAGTACGAGGTCCCTTAGTGCCATGGCGGACTTAACACCTGCTTTTAGCAGGTGTTAAAATCCATGGCGCTAAGGGACCATGGAGTTAATTACGCCACCGTAATTTACGGTGGCGTAATTAACGCCTTCCCCACTCCCATTATGCCCTATGGGGCAAAAATGGGAATGGGGAAGGGTAAATGGGGATTGGGGACTTACCGCCCCGCCAAGGTCGGAATGGGGCGGTAAGTCCGCCAACCACCATGGCGTAAACGTAGTTTACGCCATGGTGGTAAAGTCACGGCCCAGGCGGTAACTTACCGCCTGGGGCGTAATGAGGCCCTAGGTGTGGGGAAAATGCAAAACCACTATTCGTCCCTGATTGTACAACTACAGGCTGTTTGAATGGTGCAGTTCCTTACCATTGGTGGGCTTGGACTTGCTTCCAGCTCAGATTTTGAATAAGAAGAGGACCTCTGCAGCCATTTCTTCAGATCATCATTGGAGCGAAGAGTTGCTGGAAAAAGAACAGCTGGCTGAAGCACCAAAGAAGACTCCTGAAGTGAACCAGCACACCTTCCTGTGTCTGACCTGTTGAAGCCCTATTTGATTACCTGATCTCCGAAGACCCTGAGCGGTGCTTCAGGCTTTGGACTAGTGGGACCAACTAGACTCAACACCTTCTCGAGGATCCAGCCCTTCAGAGCATTCAGAAGTCTCCCTGGACTGCCGGTGGACTGATCAACTCTTTTCAGTAGTCACCAGCTTGTGTCACAAGTCGCCTTCTCTCCGAATTTCAGTGTCCGTCATCAAGGGATCCTGCCCTGGAGTAGCATCTGCGACTGGAAGGACACCTGTCGTCGCCTGTGTCCGGAGAACTCCCTGGAACTCGCCTTGCTCCAACCTATGAAGTGTAGTGAGAAGGTCTGCATCTGTGTTTCTTGCATTTCTTCATCAACAAAGGTTACACCTTGCCGCTGCACCCACCGAAAGAAACCCTAATCCTGGAACTCCTCGGCATCAACCACCGGAATCAAAGGCAAAAAAATTAGCCTGCAACGACCCCAAGACAATCCAAGAAGACATCTGGGATATTTGGAGATGGGGCGGTTAAGTAAACGCAGTGTATCTGTTCCCTGCTGCCCTCCATAGGTTACCAATGGGAATAAGTCCCTTTGTCTCCTGCATTCCATTCCACTCACCTTTTGGTGGTCGAACCTGGGTAGAGTACCGTGAAATACAAGAAAACATTTGCTTACCTTTTAACACAAATTTTGAATAACCTTTTGAACTATCACTAAGACAAGGTAAATTGCAATTTACCTGCAGAGGCACCATTATGGTGAGAAAGATTGTAGCTCCTGTGACTGTTGGGCACAAGGCATCATTCTTCATAGGGTTTGGACTGCTTAGGTGAGGTTGTTGACTTGTGATCTGGTTCCATCATTTATTGCATCTAATATACTTACCTGCTTTGCTGAATAAGTCATTTCATATGTATTTGAACCTATAGTGGATGCACATATTTGTGTCATATTGTGTGATGATTGACTGTTAGATTCATTTTTCAGTGTGTTTAGAAGGCATATATTAAATATCTGTAAATGTATACAAGACTATCTAAATGTAATTATTGTGCCATACTCTGTGGACTCATTGAGGGCCCCTGGCGACCCAACACACATGTTCCTGAGAAAAAGCCTTGACTGCTCTCCACCGCTACCTTGATTGCATTTTGGCAAACCTCTCAGAGTCCCTTTTCACTATAACTAGGGTGGCCTTCTCAAAGCTGTTCACCAGACCAGATTCTTGAAATCCATCTTAACAACTTGGTGCTCAGCGGTGAGCAAAAGGTCTTGGGCATCCAGTGTTATTCACTAGGTAATGTAAGGAACTCATGGTGGCAACAGTAAAGACAAACACAAGTGATCACAGTTTAAGGGTTTTTATTAAACTGCATGCAGGTTGGAAAAATGGCTAATCTAAACCTAAATCTAAGATGGGAGCAAGCGTCGACCATCAAATGAAAATAAGGCAGTCCTAGTGGTGTTGTGTAAAATCAAAAGGGCCTATACTAAGAAACCTATTGCCAAACCTTACCACTAATCCAAAAAGGGTGTAGGATAAGTTCTCAAGAAAAGAAAGAAGTGTTCACAAATAATATGTCAGGATGAAGTAGCTTGGGTCTCCTTTCCCCACTTTTTAAGCACTGGGTAAAGTGGGATCCTGGAGCACAGTACAGTGTCGAGCTTCCCCAGCACAAAATGACAGTTCCACTTGCAGCTTTCGGGAACATCGATGGCCAAGTCTCGTTCCTTTTGAAAGTCTCTTGCCTTCGAGGGCCTGACGTATTCAAGTAATAACACAAAAGTTCCTTCAACAAAAATGAAAGTTTGTTTCCTGATTTCACTTAGGGTGAGGATTCTTCACCCCTGGGTCCCCCTCTTCCGGGCGCTGACCTCTCTTTACTCTCAGCATCCATCCACCAGGTTCACTATGGCTTTTCCTTCATTCACTAATCTTAATGTCTTTTTAAACAGTTCAAGTGGACACCCCTCGGCCGGGTTCAGGTTTGTCAAAACACTGTTTCTTGGGACTTAGTTTTCCCCCTTCTCGTCAGCATCCCTCCTCAAGGTTCACACTTGCCAAATTCATCTTTACATTCACTTTCAATGTATTCAGGATTCACTTCCCTTGCTTTCTCATGTGGCAGGATTCAATTCCCTTGCTTTCGTTATAGTTCCTAGGTCAAAGGCTTTCGACTGTATGGGGATTTTGCTTGACCTCCTGTATGACCACTTTGACCTATCTTGTCGGCTATCCTATGGCCTTCTGGTATATGTTGTTTCACTCAGACGGGGATCGACCAGATTTTCTCGGAGCAGCACCCACGTGGTGCCAGTCCCCTTCTGTAGCTGGTCTCCCCCTCTACATTTGTATAGTTCTTTGACTTTGCCACCTCGTGACTTTCATTCACCACAGCACGGTTCTTATCGGCTCTCCCCCTCAACTCACCGGCTGTGATGAACCGCTTGGTTTTCCTCTTTACTGGAGTCAAGGCCGGTACTAAGGAAACAGGGGTCTCCCTCGCTCCGGCTCATCAGCATCGAAACGCTCCGTGTACCGTTGACATCTGCTGCAGCACACTTAGGCTATTGTCCTCGGCCTTACGATTCCATCTGTGGAGGGTTCAATGGGTTTTGGTTGAAAAGGGCAAGGTTGTGTCTCTCCTCGTCAGCCTCTCGATGTTTGCTGCCTTTCTCCTCCTCTTCAACTGCCGGGTATTGATAGCTGTCTCGTCGTGCTGTCTGCCTTGCTTGTATTGTACTCTCTTGCACCACCTTTTATCCCTGTGGGGGAAGGGAAAGGGCTGTCAGGTATGTGTGAGTCTCATCAATAGCCTGACTTTGCCTGACCCTTATATTGGGACATGTCAGGTAAACGGCTCTGATGTTAGTCCATTGTGCGAAAGTGTTTGTGTTGGGAAAAGGGGGGGGCTGTATTTTTCGAATGTCCTACATGGTAGGATGGGGAAGAGGCATTGAAGGAAGGGGGATACCACGTCTCACCAGTCGGTGTCCCTCTCGCACTCCCCGAGGACCCCCCCATAAAGGTAATCCTCCCTCACTGGTCCACCCCCAGGAACTGGATCCAATAGATGATGATGAAGATGGGTCTTCCCATGTTTCAATGTCTACTTTGGAAGCTGATGCTTTGTATGAGTTGAAGAAGGAAAATCTTAGGCTCGGAGAGGTAGAATTTGAGTTTAACATGGCTAAGCTGGCGTTTGACAGAACTGAAAAGCAGAAGGACAGAAACATTCCAGCTGGAGTTGGCCAAACTACCAGGGTCTCATGGCTCCTCCAGATGGCCTGCATGTGGCTCTGGGTCCACTTCTCATCCCAGATTTCCTAATGATCTTTTGGGCATGTATGATGAGAAAAATGATATCATTGATTGGATGACTGCATCTAAATATGCCTGTGTAGTGCCTGTGAAGTGCTCTAATAAGGAGAGCATGATATGATTGCATGGTTGCTCAGCAGACTGCCCCATTCCGGCTACAGTGCCATTATGGAAATGTCTAAAGCTGACAGAAATGACTTTGATCAATTGAAATAGGCTCGATTCTTGAAGTTTGGGAAGAGAATATAAGAAAAGATAGAGGTATACTTGGGTGTCTTTTGTATCTGACTCTTTGGAGAACATGTGTGGCAGGGCTGAGGGCCATAAGGTAACCACGTTTTATGGCATGTTCAATTTGGTTATGCATTGAAATATTTTTGCTTCCTGTCCCCCTGAGCTAAACAGCATTTGGCAGCTTCAGATGAGTTAGATCCTAGGAAGCTGGCCATTGCTTCTGATTTGTGGGTTCACATAGAGTGTCCCATAAGAACAAACATGTTTCTGGTAAACATGAGGAGGGGAAAAAGCAGAAGGAGAAGGAGGGTGGGAATACTGATAAAACATTTTTGCAAATGGGCTACACAAGGTTTAAAGGGGGGTAAGTCACATGATCATAGAACAGGTAGTGGGACATACCATCCCAAGCAAGAAGGTGGACACTATAAACTTCCTTACACACACACACAGGTTCAATGGGTCTTGTGTAGCATGAGTAGCAAGTGACCATTTCAAAGGGGAACCCAGATGTAAGGGTAAGAACTTGGGGTTCCACTCTGTGAATCTGGCACTTCCTTATGAAGAGGAAGAGATACTCAAAGAGGCAGCCTTCTATTTAGATTATTTTTCCAGTGGCATAGGATATATTATATTCAAGAACCATGTTTGTCACAACACTGAATGTCCACTCGGGTGTTCTCAGTACCTTGTCTCCCATAAATAAAAGTGGTAGTAGACCAATTGTTAGTCTAGGAAGTCATAATACAACAGGCATGTCTATGCAATACACCCATTTTTCATGTTATGTTATCATGCAGTTTTGGACTACAGAGTACTCAATGCGCGCACGCACACACACACACACATGCACGCACACGCACGCACGCACGCGCACACACACATACACATTCATGATTGTTGAGTAACATTCAGAGGTGCAAATACAAAACAGTGTTAGCTTTGGGTAACTGGTTTTTCATGCCACTATTAAGGGAAGCACTAAACTAATGTTTCCAAAAAAAGCTTGGGGCTACAAAATCAGCCAAGGAACATTCTCAAGTGAAAAATAAAGCCTACTAGATGGCATTTCAAATTGATGGCAGTATGTAGATTACATCTATTTTACAGCTGTTGATTCTAACACCCATATAAAAAAGCTGGATTAAATCATATAGGAATTAGCACCAAAACTGTATGTATATATATATATATTTCTGATGCTTGTGAATCTGCTTAGAATCCCATGCTGTGCATATAGTCCGACATCTGGTAGCAATCGGTGGGTATTGCATCTTTCTTTCGAAGATCGAAAAGGGACGTCGACATGGGCATGACTGTAACACTATCTCTAATGTGACGTGTAGTGTACCCTAAATCCATCACTTGTCGAGGTCCCACCAGATTGTTTTCTTCTGCCTTTCAGGTTGGTCGATTAATTCAGAGTTTGCCTTTGAGTTTATATTGCTACTTGATGAGTTCTGGCATGTTCACCACCAGGCATCTTCGATAGCTGTTCGACGGATATTCGACGGATATTCGACAACCATCTTGACGGCTGATCCGTTTGCCGATTCTACAACTCCGGCGACTCAATGGTTGTTCCTTGTCTGCCATTGCCCTCTGGCCTGGCCTTACATTAGGGAGAGTGTGGACACATTTATACTGACTATTCTCTTGTAAATGCCTTTTCCTTGCCCTCCTTTCATCTGGCTGTTTTTCCCCTCCAATATGGAGCAAATACCTTTTATATTTTGCCTGTCGTGTAATGGCAAATTCCCTTGGAAGGATACTCGTGACTCCCTCGTGACCACGACGAACGGCGTTGCAAGGCCTGTAAACTCTCTGGGCCCAAAACCCTTAAGGACAGGCGCACCAGCGGTGGGCGGCCTACGCCATGCAGTCCGATAGTCACTTTCCCGCCGGCACCGTTGCCTTGAACGAGGTGTCT
Source organism: Ambystoma mexicanum (assembly GCF_040938575.1). NCBI lineage: Eukaryota > Metazoa > Chordata > Amphibia > Caudata > Ambystomatidae > Ambystoma > Ambystoma mexicanum. The sequence goes on along the minus strand of NC_090937.1, from coordinate 91,480,627 downwards.
GTGAGCAGCCACGGCTCTGCTTCGGAGCCCCTATACATTACTGTGGAATCTGATTCCCATCTGTCTGTCCCCAGCCCCACAAAGCATGCCGCCTGCAGTGCGATGGTAAGCCTACACCCCAGCGACAAAGACACGTACAATTCCCATAAACCGAAACACACAACCCCCTCGCCCTCACTCGACGGATTTGTCAAAGAAGCCATTAATGCCCGTAGGGTCGTTGAAAGTTTCAGCAGGGGCTACAGAACCTGGCAGTTCAGGGCCCACTGAGCCCCCGCCATCACAGCCAGCACAAGGCCCTAAGGCTTCGACCGTATCAGGCGTTTCCCATAAAACTTCGACACATGTTGCGGTGGTGTTGAAAGATGTGCCGAAACAAGCCTCTTTCACTAAAATGCATCAAAAGCTTCAGGAGAAGCTTTCTAAGGCCCATTCTCATAGCTCTGGCCTCAATATGGCCTCCCCATTACCTGAAGGGAATTCCCCGGCCTCTCCTCCTCTGTATGGACCAGGGAAAGATTTGAAGCCTGCATAGAAAATATGTCTAAGTTTATCGACTTTTCTGATAAATCTTATGATATTCTGAAAAGACCTTGGCCTATGGATGACTGCCCTAGGCCTTCCAGGTCTCCAAGGCACCACTCTCCTGGGGCTCAATTTTCGTCCCCACCTTGACAATGTCTAAATGAGACTCCTGTGGACATCTTCCAAGATGACATGGGGAACCCTGATGATGACATCTATTATGTCCCAGATGCTGATCAGGTCTCACAAGACACGATTTCTCTAGATCCTGATATCTGGGCAACCGCTGATGACCAAGGGACTTGGCCCAATACACCTGCCCATGAGCCTGACCCAGACATTATCTTCCTGGATGCTCCTCCCATCTCTCAACCCCGGGAGCGTTGGCTTTGCCAATTGACTATCACATGTTATTCAACACCGTCCTCAGAAAGGCTGCTGACCATTTTAAGATTGTGACACAGGAGGCAGTACCTGACTCGGATTTCATTGAGGATATCCTCAAAGAGAAAGTCCCCATCCCTCCCCTAAACTCAGTTAAGAAGTGCCTTGCCCACTCCTTACTTAAACCCTCTCTCACTTGGGCCGTCAACCCAAGGGTCAAAAAACAAAACTCGCCCTATGACCAAAGATCCTTTATATATCAGAGGACATGCCGTCCCGGACTCCCTGGTTGTGACAACCACCGGAAAACATGCAGGAGTTCCACTATCCTCGTCCGTGTCACCTCCCGACAAGGACTGCAAGAAGCTTTACGCTCTTGGAAAACGTATTACCACCTCAGCCACTTTCAGCACTCATATAGCTAATAACACCATAATCCTGGCAAGCTATAACAAAGTACAGTAGGGTCTGGTGCAAGATAGCCTGCAAAACATTCCAGAGCTTACTCGATCACAGCTTCTAGCGGTAGTGATTGAAGGGTGTCAGGTGATGCAGAACATTTTAAAGAATACCCTTGATGCAGCAGAGACCGCAGGATGGGTACTAGCAGAAGATACCTTTTTGAAACGCCATGCATGAGTCAAGAACTCTGGCTTCAACCCTTAAACTCAGGCTTCTTTGATTAATAAAACCGTGGAAGACTCTTCCCTCTTTGGGAAAGCGGCAGACGAGGCTGTTGAAACCACAAAGAAAGAACACGAAATGCTGAAGTCACTGAACCAGATCTCGACTAAGCCTTTTGTTCAACAGAGAGTCTTTAACACCCACCATTCCTTTTGCAGGCAACCCATTTACTGCTGCTCTCAAGGTGCATATGGTACAGGAGGATCTCCTTGGTATGCCGGTCAGGGCACCTCCAGCAGTTTGCAAACCCATGAACAGCTTGGATTTCGTGATGGCAAGGGTAGGGGAATAAAGAGGCTCCCCAGACAGCAAATGACTCAGTGGTGCAGGTCCCCTCCCATGTTTCCCCAGTAGGAGGAAGATTAACATCTTTCACCCACATATGGGAGGGAATCACCTCGGATCAGTGGGTCCTCAAAACCATCAGTGGTGGCTATTGCATAGAATTCCTACAGCCACCATGATACAACCCGCCAAAGAGCAGACGGCTGTTACCGGAAAATCTACACATCCTACTAGAAGCAGTCCAAATGCTCCTGCAGAAGGGAGTGATTGAGGTCGACCCAGATCTTCAGGTAAACAAGGGAATTTATTCAATGTACCCAAAAAGGATCTAACCATGGACCCTGTTTTAGATCTGTTTCCTGCAAACAAGTATGTCAAACCTCAAAACTTCAGGATGACAACTCTATAGGAGGTAATACCACTGCTTCAACAGCGCAAGGCATGTAGTCTCCATCAGTAGCATCCAAACATATAAATCTGTTGGAACTACTTGCAGTGTGCAAAACCCTAAAAGCTTTCCAGACACACCTACAAGGGAAGACTGTTCTAGTCTTTACAGACAGCATCATGGCCATGTACAACCTGAACAAACAGGGGAGCACTCACTCTTTAGGGCTGTCCAAACTGTCTCAGAACATTTGGAAATGGGCACTCCTACTGTCACAACATGTTGAAGGGGAAGACAATCTTCTGGCAGACGTACTCCGCAGAGGCTTCTACCTACCCGTAGAACACGAGTGGCGCTTGTAAGAACATATTCTACACAACGCCTTTTGCAGAATGGGGCCATCCAGGCATCAACTTGTTCGCAACTCTGGAGAACGCCCAATGCCCAGATTACGCATCCAGGTACCCTCAGAAACAGTTAGTCTATGGATAACATGGTTTGGGAGATGTGGCGATGCATTTCCCCCAAATTTCCCTACTCAACAGGATAGTGCACAAGATGCACCAGGAACAAGTCACGCTGATCCTGGTGGTGGCACCAATGTGGGCTTGACAGCTATGGTCCTCTCATCTCATAAGAATGTCAGTCTACCCACCCAGGAAACTGCCTTGTCCATACAACATGCTGTCACAGGACCTAGGGAAAACACTACGCCTGTGCCCTCAAACACTCAAATTAACAGCTCCTGCAGTCATAGAGTTTGAACATCTCCAACTACCTCAAATATGTATGGACATTCTTAGAGAAGCACAGAAGCCTTACACCAGACACTGTTAGTCCAATAGCTAGAACCGTTTTCTCATCTGGTGGAAAACTAAAAACATCAAGCTTATTGACTGTTCACCTAAAGATATAGGGCCTCATTCCAAGTTGGCTGGTGCAGTAAAAAAGTGCTGGTATTCATGGATACGGGCCCTTTACCGAACCGGCCAACTACGGGGTTTGCTGGTGTGGCACCTGGGTTACCTCCAGCTAAATGCTGAACCTAAGCCAGCCAACCATCGGTAAAAAACCTCTCATTACCGGCATTGCCGGTGCTGGTAATGACAGCAGATCCCTGGGGATTACACCATCACTCATAATCCAGCGGCAATGCCGCCAGACCGGGTGCCAGAAATGGTAACTACCTTAACCGGTATCCTGGTGGCTCTGCCGCCAGGATACCTGCAAAGGTAGAATGAGGCCCATAGTCCTTTATCTAACACACCTCTTAGATTCAGGACTAGGTTTCAACTCTCTTATGGTCCACCTTGCTGTCCTCTCTGCGTACATCACATCTCAGAGCAATGTTTCCTGTAGAATAAATTCTAGTAATTAGGACATTCATGGAAGTGGTAAAAAGACTTCACTCTCCTATTTCTAACCCAACTCCCGGCTGGGACTTGAATGTCGTGCTTACAAGAGGCTCTGACCTTTAAGACTGCTCTGTGGTGTCTATTACATCTATCAGGAGAGTTAGTGAATTGCAGGCTTTCTCAGTTCAAGACCCATTTGTTACCATTCATAAAGACAAAGTGGTACTACGCACACACCCACGCTTTGCACCTTCATTAATTTCTAAGTTCCATGTGAACCAATCCATCAAACTGCAACTTTGTCAGAGTCCCACTAACTCAGCTGAAAGAAGCCTCCATACACTAGATGTTATTATCTTATTAAGGCAAAACCACAGAGAAAGACAGACCAATTCTTGTCTCTGTTGCCGCTGGTAGAGAAGGGGACCTTGTCTCTAAGTCAGCCATATCTAAATGGATTGTTAAATGCATCACACTATGTTACTATGTTCTTGCCAAAAGAGATTTACCCTTTACGCCTAGAGCACATTCTACTCGAGGCACAGGAGCTACTGTAGCCTTTTATTGCAAATGTTCCTCTTGATTCTATTTGCAAAGCAGCTGCCTGGTGTTCTGTTCACACTTTCACTCAATATTACTGCTTAACACACACTCTAATTCTGATTCTCAGGTGGGGCAGGCAGTGTTAAGAAATCCCTTTGTTACTGTTCCTTCACACATTTCACCACCATCTCCTGGTTCTGCTTGCTAGTCTATGCACAGCATGTGATTCTACGCAGATTCACAAGCATCAGAAGACATACTTACCATAATCATATTTCTGGTGCTTGTATCTGCTTAGATTCACATGTGCCCACCCTTCCTCCCCTCTTGGGAGTACAAGGAACATCGACATCTTACACCTTCTTTTCTTCTATACTCACTCATGCATTATATAAGGCTCCCTTACGGCAGAACAAAAACAACTGGTGGGACCTCGACACGTGAAGGATTTTAGGTACACTACACGTCACATTAAGGATAGTGTTACAATCACGCCTATTTCGACATCCCTTGTAAGTAATGTATGTCATTTAATTTCAAAGTATCATAAATTGCACAAAGAGAGGTTATATGTTTGGGCTTTTCATTGTCAGATGAGGGGGATCTCCTTAAAATTTCACAAAAAAGTATATATTTACAGAATCCTCACACACTTAGACAGCTTCTAGTATGACGAGGTTTGCTTAATTAAGGGTATACTTACATACCCAACTATGCCTCATTGGCAAAAAAAACCTTTATGCATGAGGTAAACTGAATTTCCGTCCATCAGACTGGAAGGCAGAACTCACACACATCCTGCAACACAATTACAATTTAATGATTCAAAGCATTCCTCTTCAATACAAGAATACTGATAAAGATTTAGAAGTAATATTGCTTACTGGTCAAACCCCATTTACATACACAGTTTCTAACTATGCTGAGAGCAAACCAATTGAACAGCTTTTACATGTTTGCACAACACCAGCACAAAACGTCATTTCAGAAGAGAAGGTTTTAACAGAAGTGCAAAAAGAAAGGGCTCTAGCACACAATACAATTATTCAATTGAAAACTCCAATAATTCAGCTGGGAGCAAGAACACGCTCAGGCGTTATGAACGCTAAAGCTCTACACACTAGAATGACTCAGTGGGCTGTTACTCAGAGTGCTTCCGATGAGCAGTACAATTAAAACCCATAGTTGAAGCAAATGTTTGATCTTGAGTGGTTGCTTCAATCACAAGCAGACGGATCTTGAGTGGTTGCTTCAATCACAAGCAGACGTTGATGTACCAAAAGTTTCAACTTGGATGTTTGCAGAAATCATTTACTCTGATGTCACAGTACTTCCAGACTTCAGGGCAAGATCTGCAGATCAATCTGCATGTGCTTCTGTTAAAAGCCATTTCAACCATATTAATGTATTTGGATATCTAGAGATCAAAACAAAGCATTAGGGAGATACATCAGACCAGAGAGCTGAGTTACAATCAATTCTCAAGGCGTTCCAGCAGCTTGTTCCCCAGAAGCCCACACGTACTGTCTCTGAATCAGACACATGTAGTCAGGACTTACAATTTGGATCTCTAAAGGTCGGTGTAAAATGATTTTAATGATCCTAAAGGGAAATAAATAGTATATTAGCAGCTTTCACAAAAGGTTTGGAGCACCCAAGAGGCAAATCAGATTCTGTGCACAGTGCTGAAATAGACTATCACACTTGTCTGCTAGACAGCATACAGCAAGATCTGTGGTGGGAGCTTTAACACTGCACAGATTAAAGAGGACATAAAGCCTACCTTGAAGCAAGCTGTCCTAACCCGAAAGGATTTCCTAACACATGTACCTATAATCTCAAAGTTAAGACAGTAATAGTCACAATTCCCCAAAAGGTTGGAGAGCCCGTTGAAAGAGTTCTTACATACAAGCAGGACATATTCAAATGAACATCTGCTACACATGCAGGAATGGCTCATGCTCAATTTGGAATATTGAAAACAACTTGGCTTTTGATGGAAAGATATTGGTGGCCAGAGCTGAGAAAAACCATACATTGCCAATAGCTCAACATATTTGCAAACAACACTGAATCCTACCAGGAAATCAACAGAAACTACTCTAGAAGATCCTTTTAAACCCATTTTGTGGTTTAAACTGTCCCTTGGTAGCAGGTAACATATACACATACATGTTAATTGTATGATTCAATTGCAGTTGGCAGAAGAAGGCTGTCAGTAAGGAAGTTATAAAGTTTGTGTTGAGATTGATTTTGCCAATTGCTCAACATATTTGCAAACAAACTGAATCCTACGGGCCGAGAAGCATGCCCGGTAGGATTGCAGAAGGAGGAGTAGCTGCCATGAGTCGGAGGGGTGCAGTGTGCCACAGAGGTAGGAGGGTGAGGAGCAGCTCGACCATGCAGAGGAGGGCCTAGCAGGTGAGAAGGCAGCGGCAGCCTATGCTGCCCGGGACAGAGGCTGGCGGGAAGTCGGGCGGCAGAAAAAGAACACGTTGAGTCAGTGACGCGGGCCCGGAGGGTGAAATTGGGGCCCGCCTGTGAGCTGCAGATTTTAGTCTGGACAATAGATGGCGGATACCCCCATGAGACTGTCATTAAACTACACCTTGGCCTGAGAACCATGTATGCTCTAAGGGGGCCCGACACACACTGAACACAAGTAGGGTAGACGTCCTTTGTCCGAGAAAGAGATACCGAGGGGGAGGCAAGGAATTGCGCTGGGGTCCCAGGTGCAACACTCGTCCGAGCAGGGGAGAAGGTGGGGACAGAGAAATGTGCACGCCGCGTAGGCAGAACTGACCAGGCTAAGGACCAGAGGCCCCAGCCTCGTACTAGGGGCCACAGTGCGAAGAATTGGTGGGCAATAGCAGGACAAGTTCCCTGGGAACAGTAACACAGCGCCACTGTAAAGAGGTGGACATGCCTCGTAGGCTCGCTCTGCATTTGTGCTGGATATTCTACTGTGGTGACCCCTGTGGGGACCCCCACAGTACAATATCCAGCACAAATGCACAGCGAGCCTACGAGGCATGAGGCCCTAGGGGACACAGAGAAAGCGTGCTAGGGCCCGAAGGGGAGTCCGAGGACACCGCGCACCAATAACCCCTACAGGGGGCGCTCCAGAAACCGAAGTGGACGCAGGGCAGCTCGGGAAGAGAACCGGGGTACCGCGGCGCTCCAACTAGGGGCTTCCAGACATACCCCTTCTGACAGACATTAAACAGGCGCTCCACACGACAGAGGCGAAGAGGCATCCCTAGAGAGTTCCCTCGCGAACCAGTGACCGAGCACAAGCAGGGAGAAGGCCCAGCCCAGGGGGGAAACTCAAGCACCCTCCCAGTTGTTGAAGAGAAACGGTGAACAAACGCCCAGTACCAGGAGCAAGCGTCCAAAGGGACGCATATACTGGCTTCAGGCTTTAGAGTTGTCTTGAGACAGACGCATAAGACCGGGAGTATGCGTCCCGACACTGTCGAAACATGGAGGAGGTTGGACCGTGCCCCCCACACGTGGCAGCCCTCAACCACAGAAGAAAAGAGATCAGGGTCTCGCCAGACGATAAGGGGGTCGCAGAGGATACACAAAGACAGGCCGCTCCCATAAGACCCCGGTACAGCTGGAAGACAAGTACAAAAGGCCGGAGGAAGAAATCCCGACACAGATTTCTACTGCTTTAGTGCATAGCCGGAAAGGGTCCCACCCCAACGGGGAACCAGATAGCGGCCCTGGAGGAGATACGGAACCAGGTTCCCGCAATAAGGAGAGCATGCACAGGAGTTCTCTCTGCAGCATTTTCGGAGGCCTTCAGGAACCACCCAGAGGGTGACCTCCCCCGGTGCACACAAAATGGCGACCAGGGCAGACATCCCAGCCCCTGCATTAACTAGAGAAGATCTGAATGAGATCAAGGCAATTAGATCTCACATACAAGCCTTAATCTGTGACCTCAAGGGCAGGGTGGATACATTGGAGGACAAAATGGAGGGAATGGAGAACAACCACCTACAGATGGATGTCCTCGACATGAAATATGAAGCGTGCCTAGCTGACCTCAAAATGAGGGAAGAAGAAACACTGCTGAAGCTGGACGACTTGGAGAACAGAGAGAGGCGCAACAACCTACCGATTCTTGGAGTAAAAGAACAGAGAGGGGAATCGGCAACTGAAGTTGGTTGGAAAGGAACATGGCTTGATAAATTAACTGTTCGCCCTGGAAGGGGGTAAAGAGGTGCAGCTGGAAAGGGCCGACAGAGGCGGAGGGGGCAAAGGCCTGAGGTCCATAGTGGTCTGCGTTGTTGGATACAGGGAAAAGATGGAAGTTCTTGAAAAGGTAAAGCTCTTGGGTATTTTCCTCTATGAAGGGGACCCGATCAAGGGGTTCCAGGACCTCTCGGCTCTAACGTTGGCCCATTGCAGAGACTGTCATCTGCTCATGTAGTGGCTCTCCGAACTGGATATCAGGTATCAGTGGTCCTTCCCCTTGACTTTCGAACACGGTGAGGTAGACTACAGGGTAACCAGTGGTACTCCAGGTCATCAAGAACGAAGAGGTGGTGGGGGATCAGGAAGGAACGATGGCAGCACCTCAAGAGCAGCAGCAGGGTCCGAGTGGCCTACAGGCCACAAAGAAAAAGATGCAGGGCGGCAGGAAATTTAAAAAGTTGAATACCCCCCCTCACAAAGAGAGTGGGGAAAACAGATGAGGAGTGAGAAGCCACAGCTTTTCGGACAAGGGCACTTCAAGACACTGAATCTCCACCGGGGGGAGGTGTGGTGATAATGGGGACAGCGGTGGAGTAGCGTTTTTTCTTCCTTAGTGGCTCACCCTTGTCTTAGATAGCGTAATGTTCAGGGGGAGGGAAGGGGAGGTGGGGGTTTGGGTGGACACTGGGAACTACACATGGTTAGACAGACCTGGGATACATGGGGGAGAAGTGGTACGTCCTAGAACCGAGTGGTCAAGGGGGGAATTAATTGCTCCCCATGGCACACTGTGAGTCTACAGGCCGGGTGGAGGTCCTCAAGGTGGGCTTGTTGAATGTAAAGGGCCTTAACTCACCCACAAAACGTTCTCTACTGGGAAAAGAAATGAAGAACTCTGACCTACATGTGCTCCTGGTACAAGAAACCCGAACGGTACTTGGAGAAGACTTGTCCCGGGAGCACATGCTGGACAAGTCTTCTGGGACCATCAAAAAGGGCGGAATGGGGATCTTACTGAACAGGAGGCTCAGACTCTCAGAACCGGTGGTCTGGAGACGAACAGATGGGAGGGCGATGGTGGTTTCAGGGATGATGGAAAACACTACGACCATCTACTGCCCAAATGTTGGTCAAATGCAGTTTCTGAGGGAGGCCATGGGAGAGGTCTTGGACTGAAGGGCAGGTCTCCTCATCATAGGGGTAGACTTTAATATGTGGACGGACAGGGAAATGGACCATAGTGGCGGACGTAACCCCACAGGGAGCAGGGGGCAGGGGGTGTAAATAGTGGGTTGGTGGATTATATGTGGGACCAGGGGCTCATTGACGTATGGAGGGACTCCCACCTCATGGTGAGAGGTTACACCCTATACTAACCACTCCACGGCTCCAGAACAAGAATAGATGACCTGTTCATGGAACAACAGCACATAAACAGGGTAGGTAGCTGTGAGCATTTCCCAATCAGTTGGTCAGACCATGATTTGGTAGAGATGGAAGTTACCCTATCGGGTTTGAAATCCAGGGAATCCTTATGGCTTTGTAACAACCTCCTCCTCAGGAACGCAATCTTTGTGGAGGAAATGAGAGACGCCATTGGGGAATTCTTCAAGCTCAATGACACAGGAGAAGTTGAGAGAGGCATGATATGGGATGCCGCAAAGGCAACATGGAGGGGTCTCCTTATCAACGAAGGTGCCGCCAAGAAAAGAATCAGAGCCCTGTTGTCTCGGAACCTTAGAGGAGAGATTCGCCTCCTAGAAAGGGTTGAGGGTAAAGATGACAAGGAAAGGGAGGAGGACCTTAAAGTGGCACAAGGTAAACGTCAGGAATTGAAAGAGATTGAGATGGGAAAAGTTCTATCTAGCCTCCAATATTTAAAACAGAAATACTACGAAAAGGGGGATAAGGCAGATGCCCTAATGGCGGCGAAACTTCAAGGCCAGAGAGCGGAGAGATGGGTGACCAGGATTCAGGGAGAAGGGAACCAGGGGCCTCAGAACTTTTATGGGAAAGAAGGGGCCGCTGACGAAGACCATTGGGGACATACCTCGAGGCATGCCTCTCCCGAGGCTCCACTCTGGGGAATCTCTTGAGCTGGACAAGCCCATTATGCAGGAGGAGGTGTTGAAAGCGATAGCCGGACGGAAACTGCAAAAATCTTCACTAGAATACTGCCCGCGAGAATGGAGGGCCTTATGCCAAAACTCATCCACTCAGACGAGGTGGGTTTTCTCCAAGGTAGACTGGGGGCAGACACCCCACGTAAGATGCTACACCTCATGAGGGCAGTAATGGGAGATGAGGGAATCCCGGTCTTGGGGGCCATAGACGCATAGAAGGACTTTGACCGGGTGGACTGGGGCTTTCTTGAGGGGGTACTCTGGAAATTCGGCTTTGGCAAGGGGACTCAGTGCAATTCTGGTGTGAGGGTGGACGAAAAGGTGAATTTTCAATCCCCTGCCCCCACCTTTTTTTCTCGTGGTAAGTCATTTCAAAACAAATTTTGGTTACCACAGAGGAAGGGAGGGGGCTAGTTGCCTTTACTAATTTTTAACTTTTTTCTCTGTTACATTCCTTTTGTGGATTTTTCATAAATGCCAGAAAACCCAAATAGACCCCATCTCTTTGCTCTTTATTTACAGGGTCTTATACCCTAAGCCCTGATGAAGGTGGACATGAGGATCTCTATCCACATTACCGCCGAAACGCCACATGTATGAGGGGACTGAAGGTGCTTCCACAAAATGCTGTATGTCTACAGTGTGGGACACAGCCTATCCATTTTCATCAAAAATCTAATTTTGGTCTATTTGTGTTTTTTCTGGCATATAAACAACTAATTAATTTGGTGTCTAAAATAAACTAGTGGCTGGTCCAAGGAGTTTCCTAACCATACAACCCTTGAGTATCCAACCCCACCTGTAGCAGTACTTTTTCTTGTTTATATTTGTGCATATGCCCCATATTGCTACTTGTTGTCATGACCCTTGCCCCTCGCTCTCACTGGCAAGTCAGCCTTCCAGTTAGGGCCAGGTCAAAGGTCTTAAAACCTCATCCAAGACTCTCTTGCAGTCAGTCTTGGCGCCTTTGGCACCAGGCCCATAACCATCATGAAGACCAACATTAGAATGGGACTATTTACTTGGGACAATTTAACTTGGGGGGGGGGGGGTTCAACCAACATGGAGGCACACACATAGCTCAGTTACAGGAACTGAGCTATGCGGTCTAGTTTTTTGGGTGTGGAAGGCCTGGGACTACTTTTCTTGGACTACTTTGGGTGTGGCAGGCCTGGAACTATTTACCTGGACTACTTTACCTGAGACCATTTAAACCACACCCAAACAGCAGAACATGCTTTGCGTTATTCTGCTGTGGGCAGCGTAACACTCACTGTGTCCAGTTCTTTGATGCAAGCTTACCTGAAACCAAGGACCAGCAGAGAGAGAAAGAACACTACGAAACTTAGCTAGAACAGTATCCTGTTTTCAATCCATCGCCGCCTTCAGTTCCACTCACCTGAAGGTACGAACTTCATCATCCGGCACCGCATGCATCCTGGAATACCATAACCTGGAAAGAGGAGAAAGAAAGACAGCATTAGTAAGCGTTTACTCATGGTTCCTTCCAAATGAAGAAAGCCACACAATTCGTACCTGGGTATTCATCTCCTGGTCAGTATCATTGCTGGAACATTACAGCGCTCGGCGAGGAACATCGCAACCTTCAAGGAGAGAAAAGACACAGGTTAGCAATATAAAAGGCGAAATAGCGCCACGCATCGCGCATTACTCACTGGACAGCATCGCGCACACCTACCGGCCCATGCTCATCTTCAAACTGCATGACAACTCCAAAATACCTTTCCATACCTAAAAGGAAAGAAGAAAGACATTATTATTCAAACTAAGAGGAGCATAAGAACTGCATATAAAGACTGTAAAGCAGCAAACCTACGGAGTCGCAGCAGGCCTGGATTCCCAAAGAGGGGCTTGCACCAGTGAAGTAATTTGGTCGCTGCTCGCCCCCCACATCAATGCGCCCCTGCCACGAGGAGCAGGACGGAGAATCCACCTTCTACAATATTAAGACCAATCTTTAACCAGAGGCCTTACCAAGGGACCGGGAGAGGGTTTGAGAGTGCAAATCATCCAACCAGGGCTCGGTGGCGTCCCCATGGATACCAGGTGAGCGTAACAGAGCGCCAGGACTGACTCCAAGAGAGTCTTGGATGAGATTTTAAGGCCTTTGACCTGGCCCTAACTGGAAGGCTGACTTGCCAGTGAGGGCCAGGGGCAAGGGTCATGACACTTGTCCACTAGGGCAAACCGAACCCTTGGTGGATTTTGTCTTTGGCAAGGGGATTCAGCAGGGCATCCAGGCCTAACCCCTTAAGTGCCAAGGGCGAGGTATCTCATCCTTGGAATTCCCTCCAGAATGCCAAGGACGAGATAGTTTGTCCTTTTTGGCACGTTGTTTTGAGCGATCCCTGCAAAGCAGGGATCGCTCAAAACTGTAATCCAACCCCCGGGCTATGTGAGGGGGAGCCCCCCGCTCACTGCCAGGGGGCTGGATTACCTTCAGTTTCACGTCGGCGTGCGTAAAGCCATTTCGGGCTGCTGCGGTGAAAATAGAAGGTGAGTCTTCACCTTTCTCCCCCTCGAACTCCGGCTGTATTTCAAGCCGGAGATCGAGGGAGGGGTCGTTGGAAAGGGGAGATTCTCTCCTTTCCACCGACACCCTTTGTGACAGCATTGCTGGGCGCGGATCGGACGCAGAGCGCTCGATCCGCGCCCAGCAATGCCACTGAACCGCCAGGGATACGTTTGTGACGTGGGGGGGACTGCTTACAGTAAGCAGCCCCCCCCCCCGTCCCCCAAAGCATGGGGGCACATATGTGCACAACCCTGGGGGCAGATGGCTGATCATCTGCCCCCAGGAAAGGGGGCAAAATAAAAAAATAAATAAAACAAAATACAACAACTGGGATGGGGTGTGGGGGGAATTTCTTTTGCCCCCCTAAAAGGGTGGTGGCTCTCCCCCTCCCACACCAAGTGGAAAGGGGGGCCAACCCTTATAGCCCTCTCTGGGGGCAGATTTATGCCCCCGGGCAAAAGTACATGAGGAGGCCCGCCATCCAATTGGGGTCTAGGGGGAGGGCCATCAGGAATAAGTGTGCAGGCCCCCCAAAGGATGGGGCCTGCAGGTTAGGGCCCCCCTTGGGGCAGATGGCTGATCTGCCCCCAGGGAATGGGGCAAAATGAAAACAAAAACAAAAAAAACAAAAGGGAATTTTGGTTGGGAGTAGGGGGCCACTAGCCACCAGGGATTTATTTTTACAGAAAAGGGGGGTGACCCTCTCCCCCTCACCCCAAGGGGAAATGGGGGCACCCCTTGTAGCCCTCCCTGGGGGCAGATATCTGCTCCTAGGAAGGGGCATCTGACCCCAGGGAGGGCTGCATGAGATGCCCTCCTCTTATCTGCCCCCAGGGAGTGCTGAATGAGATGCCCCCCCTGCATTTGGTGTGGGGGGGTCAAGGGTCACCCCCCATTACATTAGAAAATTACCTGGCAGTTTAGGGTGCCCCTCAGCCAGCCCTAAAGTGTAGTGTACCATTTTCCATTTTTTTCTTTGTTTACAAAACTTGCCTTGGCGCAGAGGGGTACATTGGTGTGCCAATCTGGCCCCAGGGTACCCAAACCTTACTGCCCCACCCACCGGGGGGCCTGTCCCACACATTTTTGGTGGCCCTCTCCCCCCCAACCCAAATGGAGGGGGGTGTACCTCACGCAGCCGTTTTCTAGGAGGCCCAGGGAGGCCTGCATGAGGTGCCCCCACCACCCATTTGGGGTGAGGGGGGAGAGGGCCATCAAAAATTGTGGGACAGGCCCCCCAGTGCGTGGGGCAGTAAGGGTTGGTTACCCTGGGGCCAGATTGGCACATCAATGTGCCCCTCTGTGCCAAGGCAAGTTTTGTAAACAAAGAAAAAAATGGAAAATGGTGGATTGCATTTTAGGGGGGATGTGGGGCACCCCAAAGTGACAGGGAATTTTCTAATGGGACGGGGTGGTGACCCCGTCTCCCCCACCCGCAATGGAGTGGGTGCCATGTCATGTAGCCCTCCCTGGGACCAGATATCTGCTCCTAGGAAGGGACGCATGAGCCCAGGGAGGAGTGCAGGACAGCCCCCCCTATCTGCCCCCAAGGAGGGCTACATGAGATGATCCGCCCCTCCGATTGGGGTGGGGGTGGAGAGGTGCACCCCCCTTCACATTAGAAAATTCCCCAGCGGTGTAGGGTGCCCCTCAGCCCCCGCTAAAGGGCAGCCTGCCATTATTTTCTTTGTTTACTAAACTTGCCTTGGCGCAGAGGGGCAGAGGGCAGAGGGGCACATTGGTGTGCCAATCTGGCCCCGGGGTGCCCAAACCTTACTGCCCCACCCACTGGGGGGCCTGTCCCACAATTTTTGGGGGCCCTCTCCCCCCAACCCCAAATGGAGGGGGGGTGTACCTCACGCAGCCATTTGTAGGAGGCCCAAGGAGGCCTGCATAAGGTGCCCCGCCACCCATTACCTGTGTTTTAGGCTTTCCCCTTGGCGCCCAGGTAGGTGCACCCACACATGTGAGGTACCGTTTTCATCGGGACACCTGTGGGAACGCGGAACGGTAGGCCATGTGTTGGTCGCGGCGTGTTTCGGTGGGTGAGCCGAGTGAAATGTGTGGAAAATGGGTGTTTTTTCACCTAATTTCGGATTTTGCCGGGGTTTCTGGGTAATACATTCTGGGCTGATTTGCGCAAGTCAGACCTCTGCGGATTCCCACGGGTGTCCTCTTTTCAGAAATGATTGGGGTTCCCTGTTTTCCTTGGTGGCTTGGACACCCGAGGCCCATATCTGTATGGTGTGCCCGTCTGGAAAAAGTGTGAAATTCAGCTGTCAGAACAGACTTGGGGTTACCTGTGTTTTAGGCTTTCCCCTTGGCGCCCAGGTAGGTGCACCCACACATGTGAGGTACCGTTTTCATCGGGACACGTGTGCGAACGCAGGAAGGTATGACACATGTTGTGTTTGTGTGGTTTTTATTAAGTTTTGACCCATTTCCTGGTGCCCTTTGTCACACAACCCTTTCATTTCCCAAATGTGCCCTACATTTAGTCGCTGCTTTAGGCAACATACACTTTTGTAACCTGCACAAGTCACCTACCCTTGAAAAGTTTTGCCTGTGCTCTTTCAAGAAATGTCTGCCTGCCGTTCCTTACCACATTGGTTTTCCTGATTTACACATGCTAAGTACGTCTGTTCAGCCTGTAACCATAAAACTCCTGTCTACCATGGCTCGGTGTTTGGCTTGTGGTATTGCTTGTTTTGTGAAACACTACAAAATATGTGTGCTTTCCTAACTGCAAGAGTCGGGGGAATGTAGCCGAGCATTATTTTTCTCAAAATTCATAGAAGCCATTGCCATACCAAGCCAACCATGTCCACCACATACCTTTTTTTCTGTCAATTTCCCCGCTTTTCCCCCAATCTATGGCATTTTCCCCTACCTAGTTGTTGCCCGACCTACGCAAATCACCCCTTCCTAAACTTGGAATTTTGTCTACTTTTCAGAAATATATGCCTTTCTGTCCTCCAATTTGGCTTTCCTACCCTTTTCTTCCATTCCGTCCATGCATGTCCAATTGGCAAAAATGACCAAAATCGCCTACCTCTCACAAAACGGTTGATAACCGCATCATAATAATATTTTCTCGTTTCACTCAACCTGTTCTTGAAAGCCAGGAAATTGGGGAATTCAGCACAGCAAACCATTTGTTCTTAGCTCTTACAAGGAAAAAAACCACAGGCTTCTTTGTACATCATTTTATTCAAATTTTTTGAAAAAACACAACGTTTTCGCCCTTTTTGGTTATTTTCTCTCACCCCCCTACAGCAACCTAGGATTCCTACATGTGGGAAAAAAAGGAGCCAAATTTGGCCGAGATATCTCATGTAACAAAAAAGTTACAAGGCATTGAATGGCCACATACCAAAATCACCAAAAAAGGCCTTGGAACTGGGGGGAAATACCCATGGCACTTAAAGGGTTAAACAAGAGTCCGTCGGCCAGGGTTGCAGTAAACGGGCAGCTCTCTAGGACATTCTGGTTACAACGGGGGACGAGGCAGGGGTGTCCCTTGTCACCCCTGCTGTTCGCCCTAACCATGGAAATATTGGCAGAATATCTGAGGAGATCCCCACAGGTAGAGGGCATCACGATTGGTGGTAAAGAATTTAAACTCGGGCTGTACGCAGATGATGTCATGCTGCACCTGAGGCACCCCGTCCAGTCCATCCCCGCAGCCATGAAGGTGATCGAGGAGTTCGGGAAATTCTCAGGGTTTAAGGTGAACATCAGAAAATCGGTGGTTTTCCCATTTGCCATTGACTCCGCCAGAAGTATTGAAAACTGGAGCCCCTAGGGCTGCAGATCCAGTCGGAGGGGGTGAAATACCTCAGGATTAAGATCGTCCGACCCGGACAGGACCTGTCAGGCCAACTACCCAACCTTGTTCGACAGATTATTTTCAGAAATTGAGATATGGGGGAAGGGGCAGTTGTCGTGGTTGGGGAGGCTCAATGTGATTAAAATGAATCTCCTCGCAAGGGTCCTATACTTGTTTCAAATGCTCCCGATCCGGGCCCCGGACGAACTCCTGAAAGAAGCCAAAGGGCATATCAAGAGATGTGGCGGGGCCAGAAACCCACGGTGGGGTATGAGACGCTCATTCTCCCAAAGGAAAAGGGAGTGGTAGGCCTCCCGGATTTGAGGTTATTCTATAGAGCAGCTCAATTTAGGGCATTGGTCCCACATCTGAGGGAATACCCAGATAAACAATGGGTATTCCTGGAAATCCAAAACCTGCTCCCGGCAACGGTGTGGGAATGGCTGTGGGTCCCTAAGAACAGTCTTCCGAGATGTATTAGACAGCATCCGATCCTGGTGTTCCTATGGGAGGTCCTGGCTATGGGGGGGAAGGCGGGAGGGAATCACCACCTGGCCCTCACCCATGAGCCACATCTAGAGGTCTTCGAGCACGATGGGAAAGGGATTTGGGCAGGGAGATGGGAGACAATCTGTGGCATGAATTGTGCAGACAAGCTTTCAAGACCACCATCTCGTGCCAGTACAAATTACATGCGATAAAATTGCCCGATTATTGCCACATGTGGTGGGCCGGCCCCAGGGTGCAGGTGTTTTGGACCGAGGTTCTGGGGTGGATCAGGGAGGCAGGAGGGGGAGCACACACCTTGGACCCATTGTTTGTGCTGTTCAGTTTGGAGAAGTGTGATGACAGATGGGACACGCCATCATCCCTGGGGCACTTTCTCCTATTTGCGGCACGGGCATGCCGGGCTAGACACTGGAAAAGGAGTCTCCTCCCCACTGTGAAGGAGTGGTCTAGCACAGCCAAAGACATATACCTCATGGAAAAAATCTCAGCAGCAATCCACTGAGGTAGTTCCTCAGTGGAAACTGAATGGTAACAGTTTCATAACATGTTTCGGTGAGGGAAAAGGATGCAGGTGGTCTGGAAAGGAGAACCAACCCGGCCTTTTAATGTTCAAGTACAGGCGAAGTGTGCAGAGCACCCTACGGGGCAAGGATAATACGATTGCGACCCACTCGGTTGGGAACTTGTACACAAGGACTCTATTTTGAACCTTTATCTACCTAACATGAGAGATCACATGTAAGATGGAGGAGGGGGAGTAGGGGGATTACAGGGGTATTGGGACATGTTGTCTATTGTATCGTTAGAGGGCTTTTCACCCTCATGTTCGCTAGTTCTATTATTGTACGACTTCGTCAAAAACGAATAAAAAGAAATTTACAACAACAAAAAAACATTTTAATTGTAGTAGACATATGTACCAGATTCAATTCAATTGCATTTGTCAAAGGAAAGATGTCAGTAAGGAAGTTAGAACGTTTGTGTTGAGATGAATTTTCCGAATTAGCCCTGTGGACAGTCACTGAGAGGCCATCCTATTCTGGTGAACAGGAAAATACACTAAAGTCTAGCGTAACTATCTGGGTGATGTGACCGAGCAGCAAAGTTTAGACATGGGAAGTGTGAGAGTGGTGAAGGGTTCAATTAAGCACACAGAGCACAGTAAGCACACAGAGCACTCTTCACAATACAATTTAAACAGAATGTATAGAAATACTGTATTTATTAAGGCCTTAGACAAACTCTTAGCAATGTAAAAGCACAGGTAAGTAAAAGACTAACACATTCTCATATTTTTATTTATTTATAAAAATGACATGCAAAGCAATGCATTTTTGGCACAAAAGTGCTTTCAAAATGTACCTTTGATAGCAGAGTAGTGGATATTGGTCCTTTACAATGGGGTGAGAGAATGTGATTTGAAGACCAGATGTTGCAGGGAAACCAGGGACAAGGACAGGAGAGAATGGCATAGGACCAGTATCGTGGAGGAAGTTCTGAATTAAGGATGGAGGGATGATGGAAAAGTGCTGTAGGGGTGTCCAAGAAGGTTCGGTAGAGAGGAAAACAGGGTGATGCAGTAGTGTAGAATACTAGGAAACAAGTTCTTCAGAAAGAAGGGGAGCTTTGAGGTTGGATTTAAATAGTGGTAAGGTTGGAGTAGTATGGAGAAGGGGAAGAGCATTTCAGAGTAGGGGAGCAAGGAGAGAGAGAGCGGAAATGAGAGGGAGCTCAGGGGGCTCGAGTGGTGGCAAGGAGGTGATCAGAGGATGATCACAACAAGGTAGGAGGAGTAGGGAGTGAGATGACCAGGTAGGCAGGGTGGGATGAGTCCATGGATAGTTTTCAAGATGATGAGAAGAAGTTTCTACTTAGTCCTTTGTTTCATAGATAGCCAGCGAACCTGGTGACGGGCAGAGAAGGTAGCGCTAAAGTGAAAAAAGTTGAAAAGTGTGCGGACCACGAAATTGAGGGCTTTGTCCAGATGTGAAAAAGCATAGTTGTGAAGGCCACAAAGTAGAGTAGCACAGTAGTTATATCTAGAAAGGAAGAGAGAGGGGATTGGCTGTTTAGCAGTATTGAAAGAAAAAAGATTAAAGATTTTTCGGATATTGAGGAAGTTGAGTCTTGCTGCAGTGGCAGATCTGGAGAGCAAGAAGTTGTGTGATGGGTCAAAGATGACACAGAGGTTACGAGCAGAAGCAGAGTAAGGAAGGTAGGGGAGAAGAGAAAAAGAGTGGGTGAAGAAGAAATAGGTTTGTCCGTATCCCGCTGGTAATTTCTTCTCCGCCACCCGATATCCCGGTATTACCGGGATATTACAGGCGGTGGACAGCCGGTAAGTTCCCATTCCCATGGAGCCCCATAGGACCTCATGGGATAGAATTGCCTGAATCACCGGCACCGTTAGTAACAGTGCCGGTGATTCAGACATTTATTTGCCGATGGGGGACGAACTCCTGTCAGGCCAAGCCTGCAAGGAGATTTGTGGCCCCCACTGACAAACTTGAAGCATGCCGGCCCGGAATAAATGCCAGAATTATTTGCATTTGTTCCAGATCAGCACACTTATAAGGAGGCCCATATTCGGTTTGGCTGGGAAGTAGAGAACTTCACTATTAGCGGAGTTGAGCATGAGCGAGTGAGACACCATCCAATATTTGATGGCGGAGAGACAGTTTGACATTTTTGACAAAAGCCTGTCGAATAAGGAGAAGAAGATCTGAGTGTCATCAGTGAAGAGTTGATAGAAGAAGCCGTAAGAGGAGATCAAGGTGCCAAGAGATGAAGTATAGAGAGTGAAGGGAAGTGGACCAAGGGCAGACCCTTGGGGAACTCCAACAGTAAGGGGGTCAGGGGGGAGTTAAGGCTGTTTCAGCACACCTGAAGGTGCACCTGAAAGTGCCTGGGGCAAGCTAGGAAGCAAACCAAGCGAAGCCCTTATCTCATATTGCAAGGAGAGATAATTTAGAGAAGGTCGGCATCGTCGACAGTAACGAGGGCAGCACAGAGGTTGAGAAGCATAAGAATCGATGAAAGTTTTGCATGACAAGAGGAAGAGACGAAGTTGCTGAAGGCCCTCAAAACCTGGTTATTCCCTCCAGCAACCTGACAAACTTTTCCCATTTCACGCTTATCTTCATGCCACCTAGGCCTTGGCACTATCAGTGCCTCCCCATTACATTCTGCTGAGCAAGTTAGCGTATAATTTCGGAACAGTCCGGACAATCAGATTACACAGCTACATCAAATGCAAGGCTCCAGCTGAGGCTAAAGGTATGTAGTTACGCACAACTTCGGTTGACACATGTCGCAGGCACGGTCCCCCACCTGCATGCATTCGCCTCCATACACCAGACTGAAGCACATCACGCCTGCCATCAGAATACCATCAGAATGCTGGTCTAGCTGGACACATGAGTCTTTCCTACTCTGCTGACTACCTCTCAGCACCCATCCACATGCCTGGCCATCATGGGTAGGTTACTGGGGCTCAACCATTGTACCCAATTTCCTATTTTGGGCAAATGCACACTTGCATTCTAATCCTTCAGACAATTTTCCCATACCTTGGACTTCGGTCCCCCGAGGGTGCTACCCCCACAAGTGCGTTGAGGCCATACTAATGAGATAAAGGCAATATACAAATGACAAACTACCTGTACTACTACATTGATGAGAGCTGTCACGGTAGAAAGCAGAGGTCAGAAGCCAGATTGAAGGGCGTCCCGGATGTTGTGAGTATCAAGGAACTCATCAAGTCCATTGAATACTACTCGCTTTAGGAACGTTGGATGGGCAGTTAGGATCTAGACTAGGGTTCTTAAGGAGAGGGATGACAGTAGCTGATTTATTGGATGGGGGAAAAGTGCCATTGTCAAGGGAGGAGTTGAAGAGGGAAGCAAGATGCGGAGAAACACTGGGAGCTATACGCTTCACAATGTGCAGGGTCAGTGGGGGCACAGTAAGGGTTGGCCTTGAGAAGTAGGGCAAGAATCTCATCAGGGTTGGTCAAGGCAATGTAAGACATGGTAGGCCGATAGGAGGGTAATCGTGGTGGAGAAAGGTGAGCAGGAGGAGGGGATAGAAGGTAAGTTGTGATTGTATTGTGAATCATAGAAATGTTAGAAGAAAAGTAGAGAGCAAGATCATTTGCAGAAAGAGTAGAGTAGACAGAGGTGGTTTAAGGAGGTGAGAGAATTGAGTAGAGAAACTTTTGGAGGTTCCTTGGATGGGAGGATTGAGACAAAATGAGAGAGAAATCGAAGTTACGTTTGGCAAAGTCAAGAGTAGAGAAATAGTTTTGAAAAGCAATGAGATAGCGGTGGAGATCAGAGAAGTGTGTTGACCTTTGCCAAGTGTGAAGCTTTTTCTGCATTGTTGTTTTCAGGGTGTGGATGAGAGGTGCACTCCAGGGCTGTGGCCATGGAGGGGAGGATTTAGGAGGGATTGTAGTAAGAGCAGTGAGAAGAGAAGGGAGCATAAAGAGCAGTGTTAAAAGTTAGTGAAGGCTTCTTCAGTGGATGGAACGGTGAGTTCTGCATAGGAGAAGAGACAGTGGTGTAGGTCCGCGGGGTAGTCAGGGGGTATGGAGAAGGGAAACATGTGCTTAGCAATAGTTGTAGTAGATGGAGAGAGTGAGGAAGAAGCAGGAGTTGAGATGGAGGAAAAGATGAAGGAGTGATCGGAGGGAGAAGGCGTGGTGGAGATAGTAGAGGCAGAGACTTGGGAGGAGATTCAAATAAGGTCATTTGAATGGGTGGGCAGAGAGTCGATAGACGAGAGTGAGTTGTTAAGTAGAAGAGAGTTAAAGTCATTGACTACTGTTGGTGTATATGCACATTCACTGTTGGTGTCCTCTGCTAAGAGCACTAACACTTTATTTTTTTTTAACCAGTTAGATCAGTTTCAGTAAACTGTGGATAGCAAAACGAGTGAATAAAAAGAACCGGGTAAGTAACCATCAATTAGAGAACCAATAGGTGAAAGAATTTAAAGACACCATTTTAAATTATAAGGTACTGCACCTTAAAAAGTCCTTCCCTGGCTAAAAAAGATGTGAGCCTAGTGCCCTAGGGACAGAGTCGCAGGTCCCAGTGTATTTCTCTGCAAAAGGTTAGGAGTCTTTTTAAGAGTTTCAACTAGTGTTTGCAAAGCCAATGAGTACTTTATAAGTGTTTCAAAGTTATAGAATAATTAGAAAAAAGTTGTAGGAAGACCCTCCCCCAATCCAACCACCTATGGGGAAACCCAGGGGAGGATCTTTCGCCAGAAGTAAAGCAAGGACTTTACACTTATTAAACCCTATGGCGGTAAGAGGGTAGGAACAGGTATGTTTACTCATTCCCTGTATTCGGATTCACTCGGGGACCACTGTAGAAGATGCTGAAATAGTTGGGCCCCCTGTTTCCCTGCCTTGGTTCCATTACAGGCTGTTTAGGGGTCTTGGGTGCAGAGGTCACTTTCGGCATCAGGTCTTGGGTTCGGCTAATCACCAGATCTGGGCTCTAATGAATAATTTCTGGATGCTGGACACCTCTGCTAGGCTTAAAAAAAGGACAAACACTTTGGTGACAACCGCAGAGGATCCTTAGGACACGATGAAGATGGCAATCAGTAATGGCCACTCCGAAGAAATGGCAGAAGTCGACCCTCATGCAGGGAAAAAATGAAACTGGTCCTGCAAGGCCCCTCTTTGTTTAGAATAGCTGCAACTGCAGGGGTAGGCAGCTTGTTTAACAAGCCGAGGTTCTGCATAATACAGAGGCTAAACTCAAAACAACAACCGGTCCTGTAAGGTTATAGGAACATATTAAGGGCTTAGACGTGAGACTTTTAGCAAAGGAGCTCTATTAAATAATGAAGACGACATGGGAGAGTTGCTGAGCATGTCTGTTTTGTTACTTTGAACCATTTTTGTTTTACAAACATATCCCAGGACAGTGAAATAACAAGACCCACTGCGAACATTGTGCAGTTCCATTTTCAGATTCACCTCCTGAATTTAAAGCAAAGTTTTCCTATATAATACCGGGGCCTCATTGAAAGGGTGTAGACAATTATAACAATGAAAATAATTTTACTGCACCACCAAATGATTATAATTTCTACTGGTCTACAAATACAACAGCATTTAATAGGATGTATTATGCTAACATGACTGAGGATTCCTAACAAGAATCAGTTCCTTTGAACACAGGGAGGGTGATTCTTGGCAAGCGTATGGGGATGACACTTTAGACCTAGCTCATGTATTATTATTTTTTATTATACTTATTTTCAGGACAACCTGTAGCAGAAACAACATATCTTTTTACCCAGTTTGGGAATCCACATAAGGTAAGTTCTGTAATGAAAAGAAATTAAACAAAGTGGTAGAAACCAGGTCGCATATGCTTCAGGAAGGTTAGCATCATGGGGTATAGAATCCTATGAGTGCAATAAAATTTGCTGTGCATCCAATGTAGTCAATATAGGGTTTAGGCTTCACACAACATCGCAGAAACCTTTGCAATCTCTAGTGGGGAGCTATGCCAGTCAATTCTTAAGAATGCAAAGTTGAGTTCCGTAATACATGACACATGAAGTTCGTCCAGCAAGTAAACTATAATCACACAGATAGCTACGCATAAAGGGAAACCTTGATGAAAGCATTCCAGGAAACAGACAAAGTCCTTGCAATCCTGGACAGATGCTGTTTCTGGTATACAGCATCAAAAATAGTGTATCATAGATAAAGGTCTTCTCTGCTATAGATGACAACTTCAATGCACCACAACACTTGCATCTACTCCCTTTGTGATGTCATTGTAGAT
Source organism: Ambystoma mexicanum (assembly GCF_040938575.1). Taxonomy (NCBI): domain Eukaryota; kingdom Metazoa; phylum Chordata; class Amphibia; order Caudata; family Ambystomatidae; genus Ambystoma; species Ambystoma mexicanum. The sequence continues at coordinate 91,456,444 of NC_090937.1, read as the reverse complement.
ATGATTGGCACAATACACCATGCTCCAACTAAAATAGGAAATGACCAACAGACCACTGCGACTATTTTAAAAGTGACTGCCTTGCTAAACACACTCTAAAATGAGTGTTCCAAATTGGCACTCACTGACCATTCCATTCAAATAACGAAGCTTAATTTGTCCACACATGTAAAAAGGCAGGTCCTCTCAAACACTACGTTCACACTGTAAAGTGTAGTGAGCAAACACTTTTTGCACCATAGGCCTGGGCTACAGATGTGACATCTTGGACAATCCATGGCATCTTGAACCTTCCAGTATGTACAACACCAGCTCTCTTTTGCTAAGCACTACCAACCTGGGGTACCTTACACCAAATAGAGAGACACTGGATGAATTCTTCTTATGAAGCTCATACACACAAACGCCTGTGTGGCACACAGGGATTTAAGCAGCAGCCAGCATGCTCCTAAAGACTGCATTAGCACCCTCCAAGTTATGTGCCAAATCATCACAAAAATATAGCCCTGTGAACAGTCATCATATTCGACTGTCTGCACAATGAGCGGAGTAGGGGCTGAGTTGTGAAAGTGGTCTGGGGCTACAATGAGACACACAGAGCACTCCAATAATTCCATTTAGACAGGTAAGTACATCAATATACAATTATTTATTGGGTCTTTAAAATACACAATAAGCAATGAAACCTTCAAGCAAGCATTATCACAAAACTACTATCAAACATCTATACACATCCACAATTGGGGGATCTGACTAGAATCCCCAAGGGTTAACCCTTTAAATGCCAGCGCCGAGCGGGCTCGTCGTTAAAAACCGCTCCAGGTTGCCACCGACGAGCCGGCTCGTCGGTGGCACTTAAGGGGTTAATGAGGGGGGGAATGTTGGCGGGTTTGGGCGGTGAATACCGCGATTTAAAAAAAAAAAACATTGGCACTGGGGGGGAACCTCAATGGCACTTAAGAGGCAGTTAAACAATAGAGAGCATTGCTTCAAGGATTCCAAAATACATTGGGACCATGATTCTGTGCTTGGTTTGGTCGAGGGAGGCCCAGGGTTCGCTGATGTAGAGGTCGATTTTGACCGGGTGGCGAAAGGCGATCTTCGGTTGGCGAACAAAGGAGAAGGCCCTGTATGGCTTCCGTTGTGACTAGAAGGCTGAAAATGCAGGAGCAGGCATCTTGTAGCACAGGTTTAAGATCATCCAAGTTCCAAGGATGCACTCAGAATGGCGATGACTGCAGCAAGGTAGCCCGGAGTAGAGCTGGTCAGTCCACCAGGTCTTCCAGGGACACTTCTAGAGGCTCAGCAGGTATGGATCCTCGAGCAGTGGTCGCGACTTGTTGTTCCCACTGGTCCAGTGGTCGAAGCACTGATGATGACCTTCTTGAGATCAGGACAGACAAGCAAGGCTTCCCAGGGACTTGGCTTGAGGCGATGCTGGTCAGCTACAGTGGTCGTCCTCGGTTCTTCAGCCGGCTTCCCTTCATTGCATGGGTCTTGGCTTCAATAATGATCTGTCAAATGGCTGCAGGAGTCCTCCTTTTATCCAAGATTTGAACTGGAAGTGCCCCCAAGTCCACCAATGGTAAGGATCATAGATAGCCACTGGTCATTCAATTTGCCCAGCAACATACATTTAGGGGCTGGGATGACGACTGGGACCAGACAGTCCCAGCCCCCACATCCTCCCACACACAGAGACCGCCACTTTGTCTGGGAAAGCAGAGGCTTTGCGTGGGAAAGTGCTTTCCACATATGGCAATTCCAGACCAAGAGGGCAGGAAGAAGGACAAGGGACACCATGGCCAAAGGACAGGCAAAAATCTTGTGGCATAGCCATTTTAGAGTATGTGGTACTCTTTATGGCACTGTGCCATATAATGCAAAGGTGCACCTTTGGGGTGGAGGTCAGGCTTTGGCATGCAGTTTATGATGAACATCATGATGGTTCCAGCCATTCACAGGAGCAACATGGAATATTAATTATGTTTAACATGCCTTTACAGTAATTCCAGGGATCCAATTTCCACTAAGGTTAGTCAGCATTTTCTACATTGACCTTAAACTCTAGAAAAGTCTGCCATTTGGTATTAGGAAGTTTACCTTACCGTCAAAAAGATAGGGAACCCTTTTCCTTATAACTCTCTTCATACCTACATATTTTCTATAGTAACACACTGAATGAAGCTTAGATACGGTTGCCTCACTACAGTTTCTTCCTTAACTGTTTTCACGCTCGTTCACTTTCTTTTCTCAGTAATAACCGAAATATATTTATTTATTTATTTATTTATTGTTTGCTTGTTAGGCGCTTATACAGGAAATAAATTCTGTTTCAAAGTGCCCACAGGGCAGCAGGGAGGGAACCTGGGATAGTAGTAAAATTAAATACAAGAAATAAAGAGGGGAAGGGACGGCCGAACCGACTATGACTTTCTTGTGAGTATTCAGAACATGCAGGAAGGAAGAGGGCAGTGGAGTAGGTGCTGTGGTGTCCGTGCTTGAGGTGAGCCAGAGAAGAAGTCCAATGTATGGTAAGCACTATGCGGCCAGGTGCCACGTTGGGTAGAAAGTGCGAATTTCCAGTGCTCTAAAAATCAGACCATATTTACTTCTATCCATCAGCACCACACTTTCTTAAAACACAATCTTACAAACCATGTTTGCTGTCCTATATCGATATCAATGGTAAATTATAATGTAAGCACTGAACTGCAGTCAAGTATTAGTTGCTCATCATCACTGGAAAGTTGTCAACAATATAGTAACACATCTTGCATCTATGAAACAACAAGCATGCCATAAAAAGATTTCCCATTGAGGGTGCTGATGAGACACAACTAAGTATAATTAAAGATGCATTCCACTGTTCTTACTTGTTTGTGTTATCCACAGCTACCGAGCTTCCATGTGGAACTAAGTCGACTGTTGTGTTATCCCAGGATGCCTGAAACAATACATATGTGCCCATTAGTAATCAATCTGCCACAAAATAACAAAAAAAGCAATTTCTTTGATTCACAGTCGTCTGCATCTAAAAAGAAATAAATCAGAGAAAGCAAAGGGAATCCTGCAAATACAAGGATGTAAATAAATATATCTTGGAAATAATCACCAAATCTTAGTACTAGGTAAGAAGAGAGAAGGGTACCCTGAATACACACATTTATGATAGGTGAATGCACCTTCCTTTGTAAACACTGAAAAGAGAGATTTCAATGTAGGGGTGAACCTCTGAAACCGATGTTCCCACCTGGAACCTCTGGTTTACTCGACCTTTCACTGATTAACCAAGTGGACTCCACAAAAGGGCTGAAACCGGTAATGGGGTATAAGGGCCAGTTTCTTGTGCCCTTCCTGAGTTGACTAACTTCCTCGTATTGCTTGTTGTTGCTGTTCTTCTCAATACCATCTTTTGGTCCTCCTTAACCCTCTTCTCTCGATGGTTCACCTCTTCCGTACCACACCCAAAGTTAGTTTGACTTTCCTCCTCCTGTTGTTGCCCTCCTCCCTCCTCTATATTCCTTTGGCCAACTCTCCACCTTCCTCTTATAGATGCTATACTCTTCCTCCTTTGGTTCCTTACAACCCTTCTCTCCATCTTGCTCCTCCAGATGCTATTCTTTATCTACTTATGCTCCAGATGCCTCCCTTCTCCTCCAATCCTTCCGTTAAGAACTCCTCCAAAAAAATCTCCTTATCCACTCACCTCTGCCACTAGTCATGCTCTCCAGCTCGCTCCAAATGCCTGCAGTTCCTTCTACAAACACCTACATCACCCCTTTCCCCACCTGCAATTTCATACCTGGGAGATCCCTCTACTAGGGCCAGGAATTTACCAAGCTCTGCAACTGGGTGTTTTCATTATCCACTCGTGATGATAGGCTGGTTTGAAATTGAAGAATAAGTTCGGGTGTTTGATAATTATCAGCACAGGTCATCTGTGCTGAGTGGTATGACCATGCAAAAGGCTGAACAACCATCTTGGATCCTTTCTGTGGCTTGTGCATGTTTTGTGGAGGGGGGACACACACTGCTCTCTCAGTAGTAAGGATTGCTGCGGGGACTCTGCCTGTTGGCATCTCAAGCAACATAACTCGGGGAAATCTTTTGGACTTAGAGCCTCCTCTAAGTTCAGAAAATTGTTGCAAACATGGCCCAAAGTTAAATGTTAAATGGTCGAGGTACTGCTTCCTTAGAATGATTTTCTGGGGTTGTCAGCCACCTGCTTTTATGTTGGCCGCAGGATTTGGGGACTGAACTCAAGCAGTCCTCTGTAGTACCAATCTTAAAGAGCCAATTACCCTGCTAGAGTGTGCTGTGGCACACTCTCGGGGATGTGGACAGGGCTGGGGCACTCGCTCAGGTACCTGTCTTCCC